>NC_140494.1:21426790-21799290 GCF_964271855.1 Acomys minous | reverse complement strand
GAGGTACCAGGTTAAATGATTCACAGTTGTCCATCTGCAGGCAAGACACTATTTAACCACCTGTACATGTGTTCCAGGCTTAAAAAAGAAACCGATAACACAAACAAGAACTGGGAGAGGAAATTCCTCATTCTCAGGAACAGGTAGAGTGTGACGATCTGTACAAGTTCGCTTTGCAGAAAATCATCCACTGGTCCTTTCCTTTCATATAGTAACTAATGCTAAATGACCTCATGTAAATATGAAACGCAACATAGTTTGTCTAGAATAGAAAAGTATTCAAAGTCACATAAAAGAAAGAGGAATTTATGACTCTCATTCTCTAGTTTGTTGTTTCCACCCTGAATATAATCCGGCGTATGCATGCATCTTTCTCAGCAGCAGTTTGTACATAATGATGAAAATTGGTCTGCGTCATCTTCCCAAATTACTTCATGTACTAGCTCCTTTACTCACAAGTCCTTACCGCTCACCTTTTACATAATCGTTTAGTTTCCTCTTCCTGAATTGGCCTTTGCGAGATTCTGAGCCAGATATTGTAACTGACACAGGAGCAGGGAGGGAGGGAGGAAAGGGGGAGGAGAAAGTGAGGGGGAGTGGAGTAAGAAAGAAACTAAAATCCTATATAGCCATATCTAATGTTTGTATTGAATATAAATGTCATGTGACTAAAACTTCTTTCCCCTTTTATCCTATCATATGAGCATTAAAAAACGCATTTCCACTCCCTTGTTTCCACTTAATTTCCTCCATGTTTCTTATTTAGCACACTTTGGAAGTTTCTTTGCAAGAAACTTAATAGTGAAAGGTAGTGAGGGGCTGATAATAGGTCAGTGTGCTCAAGTTTGAAACCTATACATTACACTAGTATACTCCGTTCACTCTGCAGGCCGATGTGCGTTACACTAATATACCACATTCACTCTGCAGGCTGATAATACACTCTATTTGCCCTGTTTGTCACAAGCACATTCTACCTAATATGTGTAAAAAAAGAATCCTACACCTGATACTGAAACAGTTAGGGCAGGCTAGCAACCAAGATCTCATATGATACCAGAAACAATACCAGATGGGGACCACGAGTCTTCTCCTCAGGGAAAAATGTCTTCTCTGCGCCCCTGTTCAGGTCCATGTATCTGCTGGTGGCTATTTTGTGCTTTATGAAATGTGTGCTTTATATTTTTGTCTGTCTGATGCAAGGTCTCACTATACAACCCAAGTAGGTCTTGAATTCCCAGTAGCTGTCTTCTAACCTCCACATGTGCTCTGTGGCACACGCATGTCCATACACACAAACCTGTGCAGAGTAAAAGAAAAGCAAGAAATTATAGAGCAGTTGGAATATATGGGAAAATGAAGTGGGGAGTCTATAGGTACCAGGTGTGAGGTGAGGAAGCCAAATGCACCTACACACAAGCATGCACACTACACCTGAGCATGCATACTACACATAAGTGTGAAGACTACACACAGGTGTGCACACTACACATGAGGATGCACACTACACATGAGGATGCACACTACACATGATAAGCACACTATACATGAACATGCACAGTACATACGAGTATGCAGACTACAGATGAGCATGCATACTACACACAAGCATGCATACTACACACGAGTGTGCACACTACACATGAGTATACAGACTGCACACGAGTGTGCACACTGCACACATTACAAAGAATGAATAGAGAAGGAATTGACACTTTGGTAGTGAGGAATGTTCAGTCTACCATGGCCATCTTTTGGCCCCAAATATTTATGCCTCTCCTACACATAAAATGCTCTCCCAGGGCGCTTCAAGTCTTTCTCCCTTCACCCTATCCAATACAGTGTCAGCCCCAGTCTAAACCCTTTCTAAGACCTCAAAAGTCTTGATTTTCATGATCTAAATTCCTAATCATTGATGACTTCCTTGATTTCTAGTAGAATAGCATAGCCCAGACTCTCCTTGCACATTTGTTGCCTCGGATCTAGAAACAGACATTGCTTTTTTATTTTTTTCTAATTTTTTTCCTTTTAAAAATATATTTTATTAATTTATTCATATTACATCTCAATGGTTATCCCATCCCTTGTATCCTCCCATTCCTCCCTCCCTCCCATTTTCTCCTTACTCCCCTCCAATATGACTGTGACTGAGGGGGACCTCCTCCCCCTGTATATGTTCATAGGGTATAAGTCTCTTCTTGGTAGCCTGCTATCCTTCCTCTGAGTGCCACCAAGCCTCCCCATCCAGGGGACATGGTCAAATATGGGGCATCAGAGTTCAGGACTTTTACAAGAAACAGACATTTCTTAAAAATACCCTCATTCAGTGGAGCGTGGTGGCTCACACCTTTAATCCTAGCAAGCTGGAGGCAGAGACAGGTGGATCTCTGTGAGTTTCAGGACAGCCTGAACTACAAAGCTAGTCTAGGACAGCCAAGGCTACACAGAGAAACCCTGTCTCAAAACAAAACAAAACCTTCATTCATTTCAGTGAGAACCTACAGTCTGGGCTGGAAGGGAGGTTATTGCTATTAGCTGTATATTTTTTTCAGAGCTAGGATATGTAATTTTTAAGGAAAAAGAAACAGATTTAAATTAATATTTTTATGTTTTATTAGCAATATTTAAAATTGTTAATGTGGCCCTATCCACATGATATGTGCTGTTCTATCCTATGATGCCTACACATCTTACTATATCACTTCTTCTGTTGCAGCTTTCACGTCCTAAAGGATGAGATGTTCACTAGACACACCCTTTTCCGGCAATTTGCAATGATTGCTGACACCTCCTTCAATTATGTTGTAAGTACATAGAATCCTTAGATGGTCTTTGAATATATCTGTTTGTGTCTATAAAAGACACATATCCTTTATTGAACTCCTATCACATTATATGCTCTGGAGGTAACACATGTCAGTCACCCTACTAGCTACTGGGGAGCTAGGACAAAGTTCAGGGCCCCCAAAGAGCTCAGTTACTGTGAGACACAGATGTGTAAACAGAACTGTTATAATGACTCACTATGTAGACCAGGGTGGCCTTGAACTCATGAATATCTGCCTGCCTCTACTTTCCAAGTGTTGGGATTACAGGCATGTGCTACCATGACTGGCATGTAGGCATCAACTCTCGAAGGCTCCATTGTGTGTTAGTGCCACTTTGGAGATCATCTGACCTGTAGTTGAGACTTACCAGCTCTATTTCTATACCAAATTAAGAATAAATTTTTAAAAAATCACTCACTTTTGTAAGTGGTACTCTTTCATTCTGACAGAGTTGGACTTGATCTACAGGTCTCCTATGCTGTGGCCTGAGCTGGGTATATTGTGCCATCAAGATGATCTCCAATGTGGCATTAATTTATAATGATTTGAGTTGGAGCATCTCTATAGTGTCCAAGCTAGTATCAAACCTCTGGATTTAAACAGTCCTCTTGCCTTATCCACTCTTGGGTAGCTGGAACTCTGGGTGTACAGCACCATTGGTTGAAAGGAAAGCATTTTTTTCCAAATATATTTGAACAAATAGGTTAGAAGCTGAGTTCTCATGTCATAGTTGAGGAGTTGAAGAGTGTGATGGGTGTTCTTGGTTGTCAACTTGACTACATCTAGATGAAGCTAAAACCCAGGCAGCTGAGTACAACTGTGAGAGATTCCTGATTGAATCATTGAAGTGGGAAGAGCCACCTTAAACCTGGACCCTTTGAGGTGGGAAGAGCCACCTTAAATCTGGGCATGACTTCTGGTGGCATCCAACATAAAGAACATGGAAGAAGGTACCTCTCACTCCTTGCTTGCCTGTCCTGTTCTCACTGGCAGGCTCATGCCTTCACTGGCATTAGAGCTTACTTCTTTGGGATTCCAGTGTGTACCAAAACCCAGCTCTCTCTCTCTCTCTCTCACACACACACACACACACACACACACACACACACACCACCACCACCACCAACAACAACAACAACAACAACAACAACAACAACTCTAAATTGTTTCTGTAATGAACGTGTATAGACATATTTTCCTGGTTATTCTCTAAGCAATGCAATATAGCAGTCAGACTACAATCTGTAAGCCACTCTAATAAATCCCGTTTTTATATACATAGGGTCACTACATCGGTCTGTTTCCCTAGAGAAGCCTGACTAAGACAAGTCTGTCCATACACCTTTGCTTTGACTGTGATTTGCCCTGGACCCACAGTACTTGCCACTTGTGTCTTTCAGAAAGTTAAGCCCTTGTACGTGCACGCCACCATGAACATGTCGGAGCCATCCTCTCCTACAAATGCTTTTCAGTCCCCCATGGTAGGTCAACTGTTTTTCCCTATTAAACATTTAACCCGTTAATATCACTGAAGCTCACAAATGAAACTTTTCTGCTTAAGGTGCAGATGGATCCCAAGTTTGCGGAGATACCCGGTGACCAGGTGACCTTTACACACCTGCCAAACGGTAAGAACTCAGGGAGTGGGAGTAGAGGTGTTTCCCATAGGGCTAGCCTAGCACATGTGAGGCCCTGTCATCCCTCACAGCACCAAAGAGAAACAAGGTAAAAACCTGTTATTGCTAGAAAAAGAGGTCCGCACACAGAATGAGTACACGAAACATATTAAACCTCATTTTTTCCTCCTCTTCCCTCTCCTTCCTCTGAGCCTCAGTTTATAGCACAGGCTGGCCTCAGCCCTCACAGAAATCCTCCCTTTATTTCACTTTTCTTGTTTAGTTGAAGGCATTTGGTACTATAGTTACAATCAGGACTTCTCAGGCAATTTACAAACTTTATCCTTTTTTTTTTTTTAATTCTGACTACTGCTAGTTGAAAGTGAATTTTCTCCCTCTTCAAACTCAGAAGCTGTCTCAGTTAAAATTTCTTTTTACTAGACTGCAAAAAAGAATGAAAACACACACACACACACACACACACACACACACACACACACACAAACCCTAAAGCCAAAATTCTGGAGCTCTGGTTAAATGTCTGTTTATCCAATTTAATAATTAGCAGAAAAAGAAAGCTGTTTCTTGCAAATTTTTCTTTGATCAGTCCTTAACGAACTTCAAATAGGGTGTAGTTTTATGATACAATTTCTTTTGTTTATACGCATCTGTGAAATTTTTCCCTGAACTTGGAAACCAAAATAAATCTAAGGAAGAGTACTTGTGCTCAGGGCGAGAGGAGACACAGGTTCCCATCGGGGGTGCGCCTCAGTGGTAGAGTGTTTGCTTAGTGCCCATGAGACCCAACTGGGGAAGGGAAGCCATTCCTTAAAGCATATAACTTTGTAGAGCATAGTAAATGAGTAGCATTAACAAAATATAATTATGAGCATTGACCTTGACTGATCACTGACTGAGTGATTTGTCTGGCCTGTCTATAAATGGTTAATGAAGCTCTGAGCACGGGGGACACGTGTGACAAGAGCTTAAGTCCCAGTCTCTGCGCAAAGCGTGAAGAATCTCTTTTCCTGGGTGTCTGTGCAGGGGGGAACTGTTTCCTGTGGTTGTCTGCACTGTTGATATGGGGCCAGTGGTTGTCTTCTGAGGGACAAAGGGACCTTTGAGCAGTCACAGTGATGGGTGCCTCCCCCACTGACAATAGATTACAGCTGCGATCAGACTGGACTCCATAGCTGAGGAGACAGCACTGTTTAAAGATGTCGGTATTTGAATAATGAATTAGATGCGTTGAACTGTTACTAGTATGTAAGTTATTTCTAAAATATCTAATTGTACTTGTGCCTCATCACCAAAAAAAAATGTAGATTAGTAAATTCAGAGTTTGTTGTTGACCTAAATTTTGAATTAGGAAACTAAAACCACAGCAGTGCATTGCCACGCAATTCTGTTGAGGGCATTGCATCCACAGTTGACTTTCCAGGGCTGGTGATATAGCTCACTAGAGAGATTTTGCCTTGCATTCTCAAAGTGCTGGGTCACACACACACACACACACACACACACACACACACACACACACACACACACATAGCCCTAAGTAGTTTTTAATTGACTTTCCAGAGACAAGGAAGTTATTTTACAAAGGTCCACTTAAAGTATTAGCAGCACAGATAACTGGTGGCATGTGCGTGGTAAAGCGGCTCTTGCTGCAACGATCACTACCCATCCTTCCTCATCCTTGGGAACGCAAAATGCAGAGTTAGCTCTGCCTGGTCTCGCAAAAGTCCTCCAAAGAGGAAATATCTGTGGTTCCTAGGAAATAAAATGTTACTAGTATTTTCAAGCACTGATTCACAAATACGTACTAATGAGGCATTAGCTATACAGTTAATATGCATCTGAGCTATAAGCAAAGTTTTATCACTTTCTATACCATGAAGGTATGCACAAAAATGTATCTGGAACCGTGTGTGTGTGTGTGTGTGTGTGTGTGTGTGTGTGTGTGTTTTGCATATACATGAGTGTGTGATGTGTACACCCATGTATGTAGACTCAGAGGCCAGGGTGGGACATTGGGCATCTTCCCCTGTCACTCTCTGCTTTGTTGCAGGGAGACAGATGTCTCACTGAACTGGGCGCTGTGTCTTTGGCTATGCTGGCTGGTCAGCCTTTCTCAGGGTCCTCATGCTGGGCTTACAGGAACATGCAGCCACGCCTAAGTGTTACATGGTGCTTGGGATTTGAGCTCAGATTCTTGTGCTTGCTGAGCTGCAGCCTTCAGCCTCTTGTAGACTGGACTCCTTGAAGTCACAGGTATTTTGTTTTGTCATTCAAAATACTCAAATCAATATTAACCTTTAAAATGCCCCCGTGGAACATGAAAGCAACAACCCCCTCTGTTACAGAGTGCAGGGCTGCACCAAAGATTTAAATTCCTAGGCTGTACTTTCACACCACAGAATACCCTACGAAAGCATGTACAGCTGGCATGTAGTAAAAAGAGGTGATTGGTTAAGTGCTTTTCAAACTAGTACCACATGAGGTAGGTCCCCGCCCCCCCCCCCCCCCCGTTGATTTCTTCCTCCACTTAGCAGGGGGCTCACATAAGAACAGCAAGGGCTGGCAAACTGCTGTGGTTACACCAACAGTGGCACTGGTGGATTCCATCAAATGACCCATAAGTCTATACCTGACACTCCTGGACTGGGTAGTTTGACCCCAAATGCATGTAGGACCAAGCGGGGTCTGGTTTCGACAAGACATGGGGTCACTCTAGGATGCACCGGAAGAGCAAGTGCTTTGGAGGATGACACTTTGGCCACGGTCTCAGTTCACGCCTTAATCCACCACTGGCAGCTTCCTCTGGTTTTCCGCTACCTTGTAAGAGGCAGCACCCCGTACCATGTGCACTTGTTAAGAGGATTAAATAAAACAATCTACTGAAAGACATTTGGAGCTAATTCTCCCATTTGCTTCTCTTCACGAGCTGTTTCTAATGTAAACCCAAACAGAAGTCTGGCAGATCTGTATTTTAATTTCCCTCGTGAGAGCAATGAGGCTCTGAGCAGTACATGCATAAATAAAAACAACTTCATCTTGTTTCTTTAATAACTAGTTTTCCACCAGGCACTAATAAAATCTAAATCAGGGATTAGTATATACAATGCCTTGAGAAAAGCAAATTAAAGTCATAACATATAATCAAAACAATGTTATATCATGGATGACCTGACCAAGCAGGTTATAAGGAACTGCTTTGTGAGGGAGTCTTGAGAGTTCTAAAGAGAGCCACGGGGCTTTCATTTATGCAACAGCCACTTTTAAGAGCTTATTAAAAGTTTGGCGACTAGAAGGGAGTCAGAACGAAGCACAACACTATCTGAAAGATCTCAGAGCAGTTTTTTTTACATGGCGGTAATTTTCCCAAGAGAGCACACGTAAGATTATTAATTTGTTTGCTGTGGGCCCGTGATGAAGTGTGGGATGCAAGCCTCCCATTGTGTGGCCCGTGCACCACCTCCGATCTTATGTACTCAAGCAGACCTTTCTCACAGACCAGTAATTAGGTGTTATTGACATTGTAATCTCTGGAAATGGTCTTAATGAGCCCCAGAGACACGAACCCCATAGATAAAACCTCAAAGTAACAGTGGCTGTTTAAGCACTTTTGTCAGGAAGCAAAGGCTCAAACATCAGTATCTGCGCCCCAGGGGAAACCCAAACTGAAGCCCAGATTACATTGTGTGGTTGACTCCTGCGATTTCTAGGGAAGAAATACCAAATCAGTTACCTAAAACCTTTTGGGGAATAGTAGAAGGGCCATAATATATTTTACAAAATGTTTTAGAATCTTTTTCACCCTTTAAATTTTTCGGCCTGAAAGTGTTTTCTTCAAAGTCTTTTTTTTTTTCCCTCACCACTTGGCAAGATTAAATGTTGATCAAGAATTTAGTTTAGTTGCACCTGATGCTGTTTGAAATTTTAAAATCGTTTGTTTGTTTTTAAATCACACAAGGAGTTGGAGAGATGGCTTAGCAGTTCAGAGCACTGGCTGCTTTTCCAGAGGACCTGGGTTCAATTCCCAGCATCCACACGGCAGCTCACAACTGTCTGTAACTCCAGCTCCAGGACACCTTTCACCCTCACACAGACGCACATGAAGGCAAAACACCAATGCACATAAAATAAAAATAAATGACTTTTTAAAAGGGCATGTGCCAAGAAAAAAAATCACACAAGTAACTAGGTAAAATATAAGCAATTTTAAACGTATGTAAAATTAAAATCTAACAACTTAACCTTGGTCTAGAACAGACTATCAACTGCAATTAATAGAATTTTTAAAGAGTAGCCAAATTCACACTTAACGTGTACTTTAAAATATAATTTACATAAAACTGATACAGAGCATTTTTAGTTTCTAATTATTGGCTATAAACACTAACGTGTTTATGGGGCTGGGCATGAGCATGCAATGTAGGCCTCTAGTGAGACAGGAGACTCACTGTGAGTTTGAGGTCGAAGTCTTGACTACAAAGTTGAGTTCCAAGGCTTGGAAGGACTATGAGGTGAGACCCTGTCTCAAACAACAACCTTTCCATGGAATTAATCTGTGAGCTACTTTTAAACACAAGGCTAACCTGATTTTCTAGGTATAGAGTACAAAGAGACAGTAAATGTTAACAACATCATTGGCACCAACTGTTGTACTCTTTCCTTTGCTGTCACCAGCTCTCTATTATTGAAATGCTTGTATTATTAAATTACCTGTAGTCTTTGTCTTGGAGATTTGAGCTGAGTCTCTTTCCTTGAGACTTTTCCTTGTTTTCCCATACACTTATTCTTGTATTCCATACCTTTGCTGCTTGAGACATACACGTCAGAGCAGAAGAGAACAAATTGAGACACGAACTGACCTTGTAAAGCCTGTAAATTCTGCATTGGCATGGGAAAGGGCGCAGAAGCCAGTTGTATTAAAGAAGGTGAGGTGGAATTGAAAGGCTTTCTGAAGAGTTGTCCACAAAGGAAAGAAGGTGCTGAAAGTGTGACAAGTGGGGGTGGAGAAGTGCTTGCCTACCAGTAACTTTGTTTTGAAAATACAGTGCTTGGGAAAGATGGCTGGGGAGGGGCGGAATCAAGAGCACTTCCTGCCCTTCCAGGGGGCCTGGGTCCAGTTCCCAGCACCCACATCAGGTGCCTCTCAACTGCTGCTATCTCCAGTTCTAGGAGATCCAGTGTCCTCTGGCTTCCGCAGCACACACGTGGTGTACAGAGCCGAGTGCAGGCACACACACATGAGTAAAAATAAATAAGTCTTTCTTTAAAACATAAAGAAAGTGCGGTGCTGATATCTTAAAACTTCACTCGAAAAAATTCGAAACTAATTAAAACTACACTTTACCGATTCGATTTTTATTAATTCGTTTTACTCATATTTGTAGAAATATGTGCATTTTGTTTGATAAATGCCACAGAGCATGGTTCTTATCATGTGCATGGCTGGCACCAAGAGGATCTTTCTACTGTGTATTAGTTGAGTTTGCTTTGTTTGTTTTCCTTTAAGATAGAGGATTTGTCAATTGTAATCGTTAATTGTTCCCAAATAAAAACAACTAAATGTAAAAAGTTAGATCCTCACAGCCATTTGGGGCAGTTATGAAGTGTGGAGCCCGCTCGTGTCCCTTGTGTCAGTAGCACTTGTGTCCCTTGTGTCACCCAGCTGGGGTGGAGATGGGTCTGCCCTGGGCCATGCAGTCTGGGCCTGTAGACATTAACCGTTATCGTCTGCCACCATGGCTCCTCTTAGTTCTGCCTGCAGTAAATGTGTCGGGTTATTCATAATGCCTCTAGCTGTTGGAAAAACTGCAGAATACTGCAAATCTAGAGGTTTCTTTGAGTCGCAAATAAATGCTTTCTCTTTTCCTGGCTCTCAGAGTCCGAGGGGCAGACTTCCTCTTCGCTTTGGTTCCCATCACAGTTTGTTGCTGCGCCTTGTAGGGACTGTTCAGCTCACATGAGCTTTACTAGAGACTCCATGGAAACACTTTGAGTGAAGCCAGGCCTGTAATCCTAGTTGCTCTGGGCACTGAGACAGGAGGATTGCAAGTCCAAGGCTTGTCTGTGTCACAGAATGAGCCTAAGGGAAGCTCTCAAAAGTGAAGGCTGAAGCAAAACTCACCAGTAGGTGGCCTGTCTTGGCATGTATGCAGGTCAACTGACAACACTACAAAAAGTAATTCAAGAGAAAAAAGTGGACTGGGCATGGGGCTCAGTGACACCGTGCCTACTTAGCATGATATAAGGCCCAAGAATCAAACCCCTGTGCTTTAAATAAATAATAACAACTTGGGTTTGATAAATTTCTTAGTTTCTTGGTATCCCAGGTGCCAAACCTGTCTTGGGTTGGAGGAAGTTTGTGTTGTCTTCCTCCTGGTTTGGCATTGCACAAAGCCAGGGTATGCCTTCCCCGACTAATCCTTATGACCTTGAGGTCCTAGGACAAGTTTTCAGCAGCATACTCTCTGAGCAGAGGTGTGCTGTTCTTTTTTGTTGTTGTTGTTTTGGGTTTGTTTTTGTTTGTTTGTTTGGTTGGTTGGTTTTTTTGTTTTTTGGGTTTTTTTGTTGTTGTTTTGGTTTTGGTTTGGTTTGGTTTGGTTTTGGTTTTTCAAGACAGGGTTTCTCAGTGCAGCCTTGGCTGTCCTGGACTCGCTTTGTAGACCAGGCTGGCCTCGAACTCACAGCGATCCACCTGCCTCTGCCTCCCAAGTGCTGGGATTAAAGGTGTGCACCACCTGGCCGGCCAGGGAGCTCAGAGATCTGCCTGCCCCAACGACTCCAGCATCGGCATTACGGGGATATGCCACCATGCCCGTGTTTTCCACGAGTTGTTTGCCTCTAACGCTATCTTCAAGCTCGTAAGCCAAGCACTTTATTAAATGAGCTATCTTCCCAGCTCTCGTAGATGCTTTCTAATAGGTGGATATTACGTTCCGATTACGGGGTTTGATATACATGTACTTATATCTGTCATCTTACTTTTATATTTTCTGCCTTTTTATTACCTCCTAGTGCGCTTTTCATTGTTTCATTTAAATGGACAACATTTTCTCTATTCTTTTTTTTTCTCCTTCTGTTCTTGAAAGCTTGAGGTGTTACTTGTTTTATTTAAATATATTTTCATATGTGCATTTCGTAACATATGTGCATGTTTAAAGCGCCGTTGTTTCAATACTTGGTTGAACGGGAGTCTAGTGATGGCAGATTGCATCTTCATTTCTTAACTCATTGATAAGAGTTTAACATGTGAAAACCTAGGTTGGCAATGCATTAGCTTCTTGCCTTGTTGCTGTAACAAAAATACCTGAAAAACACGCAAAACTTAAGGGACAAAGTTTATTAGGGTCACAGTCTGAAAGTACAGTTCATCAGAGCAGGGCAACCATGGGAGCAGGGGCTTGAGGGAGCTGAAGAGAGAGGAATGCAGGCGGTGTGCAGCTCCCTCCCGCTCCCTTCGGCCCGGGACCGCACGCACGCACGCACGCACGCACGCACGCACGCACGCACGCACGCACGCACGCACGCACGCACGCACGCACGCACGCACGCACGCACGCACGCACGCACGCACGCACGCACGCACGCACGCACGCACGCACGCACGCACGCACGCACGCACGCACGGGTGTCACCCTGCGTAGAGCAGGTCTTCACCCTCAACCCACTCTCCACAGTCTGTCTTGGGTGTGCTTGGAGGCTTGGCTCCCACATGAACCTCGATCTTGCCACGTTGCCAGTCACTATTAACCACAGGTGTTTTTCCTCCACACATCACCATTTTATCAACACCCCACTGCATGGGGTTCTGGGAAGGAAGGTGGCAATTGGTCTGAAGCTTGTGGATTTTTTCCACTTCTATATAGTTTACTCTTTCATTCCTGGTATTTATCACCACTACGATCTATGCAGTTCTCTGTCTGTTGCCGTCAATACGGAGAAAATGGTTGAGACGAGATGATTTATTTATATGTCCATTTACTGCTAGAAAGTTCTCAGCAATTAGATTTTCAAATGCTACTTTTTCATCGTGCAGCATTCCCTAAATTATTTTATACTGAAGCATCTCTCTGCCCGTTCTGCGTTCTCTGAATCCACATGATTTTCGTATCCCTATTGTGGTTGCAAGTGTACACTCCAATATCGTCTTCCAGTTTTCTAACTCTCTCTTTAGTTGTGCTGACTTAAACCATGTTTCAGTCCCTCAACTTACTAACTTTCATATTTCCAAGATTTTTTGTTTGTTTTTCTTTTTCTTTCTATCTTTTTTCTTTTCTTTTCTTTTCTTTTCTTTTTTTTTCTTTTCTTTTTTTTTTTGTTTGTTTGGTTGGTTGGGTTTTTGTTTTTGTTTTTTGTTTTGTTTTTCAAGACAGGGTTTCTCTGTGTAGCCTTGGCTGTCCTGGACTTACTTTGTAGACCAGGCTGGCCTCAAACTCACAACGATCCACCTGCCTCTGCCTCCCGAGTGCTGGGATTAAAGGTGTGTGCCACTACTGCCTGGCATATATTTGATTTTTTTAATTGTTTTTGTTGTTGTTGTTGTTGCTGCTGTTGTAGCTATTCTTTCTTATGCTGTTTTGACATAGCTTTTAGTGGACATTATCAATTATATCATTGAGCATAAATACACACTTTAAGTTATTCTCAGACTATTTCATCAGCTTGAATTCATCTGCAGTGAACTTATGTTCTAACAACTTACCTTATTATTATCTGTTTTTTTGGTATTTTAAGGCAATGTTTATTTTGGAATTTCAGTTTGTAGATAAAAACATCTCTCTACCTATCTCCCTCCATGCCCCCTTCCACTTTCTCTATTCTCTCCCTCCCCATAATAACTTCATTTTAACTTGATCACCTGTAATAATCTTATCTTAAATAAGGGCACATAGAGTCACTGGTGTGCTATAATTTAGAGTTGGAATGTCCCCCAAAAGCCATGTGTTCAAAGCTTTTACTTTGGCCTATTGTGCTATTGAGAAGTGGCCGAATCTCTAAGAGGTGAGACTAGATTTATCAGGAGGTTTTAATTTACTGGAGAATTGTCCTTAGAAGGTGTGACATTGAGCTGGAGAGATGGCTCAGAGGTTAAGAGCACTGACTGCTCTTCCAAAGGTCCTGAGTTCAATTCCTGGCAACCACATGGTGGCTCACAACCATCTATAATGAGATCTAATGCCCTCTTCTGGTGTGCAGGCATACATTCAGGCAGAAGACTATATAAATAATAAATAAATAAATCTTTTTTTAATAAGGTGTGGCATAATGCTGGCAGCTTTAATCCACTTCTGACTAGAAGGTAAACAGCTTTCCCCCACTAGACATTTCCTGTCATGACACTGTCCTCAGCTCAAAAGAGTGTGGCCAAGTGATGGTGGTATGGAACTCAGAAACCACATTCAGAAAAAGCCTCTTCACAGGCTGATCTCCTCGGGCACTACGCTATAGTGCACTACGCTATAGTGCACTACGCTATAGTGCACTGGCACTAGGGGTTAAGACTTCAACATCATTTGAGAAGACAGGATTCTGTCCACAGCAGACTAGTTATTTTATTTTTTTTGTAATACAAAAAAAATACTTAACTTTTAAAATACAGTATGTCATTTTATTTTATTTTTAAATTTTACTAGCATGTCCATATGAAATATTAAAGAATAAATCACTATATTATGCTCCTTCCTTCACCCCCAAAATAAACTTTATATACTCAAATCAGTTTTCTTCACATTCTAGACAAAGGAAACTTCATTTGATTTAATCCTTATTTATACAATCTCTCCTAAGGACATCAATAGCCATAGTCATCATTGTTTTCTGCCTCAAAATTATATCTTGAATATTGTTTTAGAAAGAACTTTTTAAAAGAACACTTCAAGACTAGGAACACAGCAGTATTAGATCATTCCCTTTGTATGTATTCAGTGCTCAGAAACACACACACACACACACATAGACAGATACAGACAGTATACACAGACACACACAGTTCATACAGACACATGCATAAAATACACAGAGAGACACACATACATGTACACACAATACACAGACACACACACATGTACACACAGAGAGACATAGACAGAGACACAGTACACACAGAGAGACACACAGACATATACACAGATAGGCAGGCACAGACAGCCTGACAGACAGACAGACACACACACACACACACACACACACACACACACACACACACACATGCTCACATTAAGTCTGTTACATCTTTGAAGACTGCCTGTTCTGACTAAAACATTGTTCCTCTTTCAGGAAAAGCATATGTATGGATTAAATATGTCCAGTCCTACCCCTCCATTAATACAAAATCTAACAAAACAAAAACAAAGAAACTCTAAATGTGTTTCTTGTGAATTGTATTTTCTTAGCTATGACAAGATCTTTGCAGGAATAATCAAGTTGAGATGAAGTTATTAGGGGGTTAGCAATGAAATAGGCACTCTTCTGCTTTTTTCCAAAAGTTTCTGAGTCCTCCTTTGGGCCCATAGTTACCCAAAAGCAGATTGAAAGCATGCCACGTCTTCCTTATGTTGTGTCGATCTCTCTTACTTTAGCCCAAGGCACAGAGTTAAGTCACTGCCCTTAACTTTTCCTCTTGAGTCACCTTTGCGTCTAGGTACAACAACCTTTCACTGGAAGGAAAAAGCCTTGACACCAACGAGAACAAACCTCACTGAGAAGGAGGCTGCATCTTGGAGCAGAAGTAAGCATCGAAGGACCACCACCTTATCCCTTCAAGTGATAACGATTTTTTTGGACCACGCTGAAGTACCAGAACAGAGGCAACACCTTTATCAAGGCCACTTTATCATGTATACTTCTGTCCCTATTTAAACATAAAGCCCATGTCTTTATCCTGACTATAAACTTGGTGTCAATGAACCTCTTTGCCTGTTCTTCCCAGTGTGGCCACATTAAATAAACCTCTTTCCCGTGATTTTCCCAATCACTTATCTCTTTAATTTCTATATCGGAGACAGCTGATAGAACCTAGCTTGGTGGGGCTTTCAGAATCAGTCTTTTTACCCTAAAAGTTCTGGTTATACCAACTCAATGTATCCCATGTCCATATTAGAGAAAACACTATATAAACACTCAACACTCTCAGGGAAAGCACTGAGTGGTGGCAAATTGGGCTGTGGGAAGAGGAGAGAAAGAAGAGAAATAGGGAAAGAGATAGCAGAGGGGGGGGGGGAAGGAAGGTGGGGAGAAAGAAGAAAGGAGCACATCAGAGGAGAGAGATAGGAATAATTCAACTACAAACAAATAAATGCCAGGAATGGCAGCCATCACCAGGAGCTGTGGAGAGGCAAAAGTGATATGCACCGGCCCTCAAAGGAAGAATGGTTTTCTGACCTTGGGTGCTTGGGTTTTAGATTTACAGCCTATGGAGCTAATAAAGACAACACGACTGTTAAACCAATCAGCTTGAGAAATGTGATGCGATGATCTGAATGAGACATAGCCTTCATGCATTTGAGCACTTGGTACCATGTTTGGTGGCAGTTCCGGGAGGCTATAGAACATTTGGAAGGTGAAGCCCTAGGGGTGGGCATTGAGGCTTTGAAGCCTCAGCACTTCCTGTTTGTGCTCCACCTTCCTGTGCGTGGATGAAGATGTGATCAGCCAGTTTCTTGCTCCTGCTGTCATGTTTTCCCCACCATGATAGATTCTGTTCCTCTGGAGTCCTGGGACAAAGCAAACTCTTCCTTAAGTGGCTCTTGTCAGCCTATTTTATCACAACAGAAATTGGAAGCAGGAAAGTAAAGGTGTTACTGTGAAGAATTTGACCATGTTGGGTTTTAAGAGGAATGAGGAAGACTTGGACCAGAAAAACATTGAATGTTCTATGCAGAGCTAACCTGGCCATGCTAGTAGGAGCCTGGAACTCTATAGTGCTGAGAGCTTTGTGAACAGAGAAATCCCAGATCACAAGGTTTCAGAAGGGAACACGAACTCTATTAGCAACTGCGTTAGAAGCCATTCGTGTGATATTTTGGCAAAGAAACTGGTTATTTCCTGTGCATGTGCCGAGAATTTACATGAAGCTAAATTTAAAACTAATGGACTAATTTATTTGGTGAAAGAAAACTCAACAGCAGTTGAGTCCGTGGATGGTTATTACTGATTATCTTTATTCAGCCCTACAATGAAAAAGAGCAAAAAGTGGGGTAAAAAGAAATGAAAACTATGCAGTTTGGAGGAGGAGAGAGCATTAGGACGCACTGCAGCCCCAGCTGGGTTAAAAGAGGAGAGGCTGTGGTTGTTAAGGAGAAACCTCCTGCTCTACGTCAGAAGACAGAAGAGTAGCCTCAAGGCAAGATCAAACCCAGAAAAGCCTGCATCTTGTGAAAGATAGCTAAAAGGGATGCTTATCCATAGAAAGCAATTGCTTAAGTGTACAGACATTGCAGCCACTGTGGTTCAAGAGGCCAGGGCACACCCCATGCTGGCAGCCAAATTTAGCAGTGTCACCCATGAGGTACTCAGTTTTTGGTTTGTTTGTTTGTTTGTTTGTTTGTTGTTGTTGTTGTTGTTGTTTTTGAGACAAGAAAAATGCAAGATTGAGGGAGTCCTAGATTCTTCCTCTGCTGTTTCAAAAAGCTACTGATGTCAGGGAACATGTCACCGTTCCTTCAAAGATGTCCTGAGAGGCCACTGAATGAATATGTCAAGGTTATGGTAGAGACCTCCAAGATACTGGAGATGCCAGAGTCATGAGACATCATCTACCAAGGAGAGTGGCATACAGGGAGTGGAACCAGCCCACTGCAGAGATTGATTCGAAAGCAGCAAGGCAGGACAGGCAGAACCACCTAAGCCCTTTAAACCAAAGCCCCAGGTGTTGGACCTGAAATGACCAGATCCAGTGTTTGCCTGCCGAACTTCAGCCTGCCTGTGGTCTCATCTTTCCTCCTTGTGCTCCCCTTTCTCCATTGGAATGCTTATGTACATAATGTGCCATTGTGTGTTGCGAGTATGTAAATTGTCCTTTTATTTAAGTGGGGCAGGGGTCATAGGTTTAAAATTGCTTTCATTTTTTTAAGAGAGACTTTGAACTTTTCTTCAATAGTATTGAGACTGTTATAAAAGCATGAGAACTTTTAAACTTGGACTGAATGTATTTTGGATTATATGGCCGTGAGCCTATGGAGTAGAATATGGTTCCCCACAGGCTTGGATTGAGGAGGTTGCAGAGACTTTTAGTACAGCCTTGCTGGAGAAATTATATAACTTGGGGGAGGGGCCTGAGGGTTTGTAGCCTCTCTCTCTCCTCTCTTTCCTTTTCTCTGTCCTCTCTCCTCTCTCCTTCCTGTGTGTAAACGAAGATGTGATCAGCCGGTTTCCTACTTTTGCTGTCATGACATGCCTTCCCCACCAAGATGGATTCTCTTCCTCTGGAACCCTAAGCAAAAATAAACTTTCTTAAATTGTTTCTGTCAGAATGTTTGATTACAACAGAAAAGTAGCAGGCATGAAGCAAACCCAGGATGACACTATGACAATGCAAGACATTCATGCTAGATAGCTCGGCTACGGTCCACCGGGCGAGCTGAGCGATCTAACCTTTCTATTTTGCTTCGCAAGAGATGGTGAAGAGTGTGAGCAGAAGGTTACTGTGTAACTCAAATGCTGGGGTCTGTACCCCTATATCTGGCTGCAATCCGTGTTCTGTGAGTCTCCTGTCTCCGTGTTGTATAAACCCTGCCCCTCCCCCAGTTGTCCCCCTGATATGCCAATAAAGAAGTTTGCAGCCAGTCGCTGAGCAGGGAAGAGAATAGGGCTGGGCTTCCTGCCCTCCAGGGGTCCATGAGTTAGAGAAGGAAGTGGGGGACTGAGCCACAGGCAGAGGTCCAGGAGAGGTGAAGAGAGAGCAGCTGGGATGAGGAAAGCCATGAAGTGCAAGTATCTCGGGGATTTATGCTGGAAGGAAGCCAGAGTAGCTTAGAGGGTAAGACCAGAGTAGTTACTGCTCAGGATTGTGCTGTAAAGCTTGCAAGAACAAAGAATATACTAGAGTCAATTATTTGGGGGATAGCCTGGTTAAGAGAGAAACTGAGAAACACAATTTTATAAAAATAACTTTAACAAAGGAGTCCCACCATTTGCCAGCTACCACAATGAAGCCACTGCTTCTTGCTTAGTTGGAACACTGCTGTTCCCCAGCCTAAAGACTTTCTTTGACAATAAGAATTCAAACGGGATAAGGCTCCTATGTGAATGTGCTTGCTTCATCCCAGGCAGTTAGTGAACTCACATATTTGACAAAAGTGATCCTTGGCGGTTGGGGAGGTGATGCGGTTAGTAGTGCTTGCCTAGCAAGCAGGAGCACCTGAATTTAATCGCAGAGCCTTGAAAAGGTGTTTGGCATTGTAGCTTTCACTTGTCATTCCAGAGCTGGGGAAACAGACAGGAGGCTCTCTGGGGCTCACGGGCCAAACAGCCTAGCCTAGTCAGTGAGCTCCCTGATAGTAATGGACCCATCTCAAAGCAGGTGGCTGGCATCACTAAGAATGACGCGTGCATATACTTGTGTGTCTGTGTACCCAAAGGACACACACACACACACACACACACACACACACACACACGAAAACTGAGTCTCAACCTCATTCCCTTGAGAATCGATTTGATACAGAGAAGTCACAATCTCCCAATATCCCTAACCATTCTTTCATCCACAGAGGGTGCAGACCACCCTTTCCTCCTTCCCTCCCACCAAGGTACTGCTCCTGTTCCCTTTTCCTTTCTCTGGAAACTAACCTGGGAGAAACCGGAAACTGCTGTTTCCCTTGTCTCCAGCTTTCATGTCCTAGACTTGTCTGGGCTCTGTCTGCTGCCTACCCACTTCTCCCTTCTCCTTGACACGGCTAGGGCAGAGTTTCTTGGTCTCACCTCAACATTTCATCATTACTGAGGGGGGGGGGAAGAAGAGGAAGAAGAAGGATCTGGGGTGGTAAATAGGCTAATTAGCTTGATTACCTCCCCACTTTCTACCTCCTCCTCAATATACTTCTTTTCTCCTTTCTCCTCATTTCTTCTGTATCCTCCCATCTTCTTGTTCTTTATTTACCCCCTTCCTGTCTTTTGTGAAGAGCTTACCTCCTAGTGTAGCTCAAGTTTCGAGCGGTTATTAGCCACAGCGCTTGCTGGCCCTTAGATCTCCAGGACTTAGTCACCACACCACTGAAACTGGGTGCCTTCAGCTTTAATTCTTAAAAGTTCCCCCACCTTCACTAGGGCGATCACCAGCCAGGTCTGCTCCTCCTGCATGCCTGCTCAGGGCATCCTACCTGTCCTGTCACTCAAGAGAGCTTTCCTTGGGGATTCTTCCTGAAAACTGGCCCAGGAACCCTTTTCTCGTTCCCTCCCACCAAGCCACTGCTCTTGTTTCCTTTCCTTTCTGTGGAAACCTGGGAGAGTTTCCTGGGAGAAATCCGAACCTGCTCTCTCCCTTCTCTCCAGCATATAATTACACTCAGGATTGCCTATTATTCTCGGAACTTCCGTTGCTCCGGGACATCAGATGTCAGGGACACTAAGAATTTCACTCTTCTGCTTCTTTCTTTTTCATACTTTGTCATTTCTTGTTTGGTCCTTTAATAGATCTCCCTGCCTTTCAGGCCGAAGTCAAATTCCCGTTGAGGAGGGAGGGGCTATTCACAGGCCCCGCCTCTCCCCTACGTGAGCTCTCTAGTTAGCCCTAGCAAATGACTTGGAGTTTTCTAATGTTTTGGGCAATGTTGGCCTTCAGGCCTTCTGTAGATGCCTTTACCTAAGTGGCTGGTCTTCTGTGTGGTTGCTAGGCTCCTGTTATTGAGCTGGCCATGAGCAGGATCACACCGGCAGTCTGTAGAGCTAATGGGCAATCAGACTCATCAAGTAGGTTAAACCAGGTGTCTTCAAGATGGACTTTGAGGTTCTCAAGAGCAAACTCCAGATTTGCCCAAATTTCTATTGGCTTCAGCTTTTGCTCTCTTGTCTTATCAGTCAAATAAGATTTTGTGGACAAGACCAGGGTCAATGTAGGAGGAAACCACAAATGCAGATTCTAAAGGGTCACATTATCTTCCAGCTTTCACCTTTTCCTTGTCATTCATTCATTCATTCGTTCATTTGTTCATTCATTCATTCATTCATTCATCTCACATATTATAAACACCTGCTGTAATCAAAGCGTGGGACTAGGTATTAAGGATACAGAGAATGTTCCAGGTCTTGGAATTTAAATTCTGAGACAGTCACAGAGACCAGAACATTTGGTAGAAGTCAGATTTACAAAGGTGTCAAGAGATAAGATGGTGTTCCCTGCATCCAGCATCATTTCCATAGAAGTTGCTTTCTAGCTACTCAAGATTGCCTGTCCACAGCTCTAGTTACCCAGGATTGCCTATCTATGGCTCTGGTTACCCAGGATTGCCTATCTATGGCTCTTGTTACCCAGGATTGCCCATCCACGGGTCTGGTTACTCACGATGGCCTATCCACAGCTCTGGTTGCCCAAGATTGCCTATCCACAGCTCTGGTTACCCAAGATTACTTATCCACGGGTCTGGTTACCCAGGATTGCCTACCCATGGCTCTGGTTACCCAGTATTGCTTGTCCACAGCTCTGGTTACCCACGATGGCCTATCCACAGCTCCAGTTGCCCAGGATTGCCTATCCACAGCTCTGGTTACCCAAGATTGCTTATCCATGGGTCTGGTTACCCAGGATTGCCCATTCATGGCTCTGGTTACCAGGATTGCCTACCCACGGCTCTGGTTACCCAGGATTGTCTATCAATTGCTTCTTTGCTGTAAGAGCAACACAGAACTGAAATATGGGGGGAAAGTCAATGTTTTTAAGAATATATTTTTAACATACTATTTAGAAAAAAATCACATTTGTTTTTCACATATATAGTCAAACATATAATTACGTAATGATAAAGTTTCCACTAAATACCCAAAGTCAAAGGAAGGCACCAGGTGGGAACTAACAATGTCATCCTGAGGCCTCCAAACTACTCATTTGTCTATAGAAATAGCTGCTTGGGACTTTGAACTTACACTTGGAAAAAAAAATAATGCAGACCAAATGTCCAAGTGAAAAGCTTTTCAAAAGAACTCATGAAAGTTTCTATATTAAGTGAATTTCTTGTTCTCTGTGATGAGGACAGCTCACATTAGGAGCCCAGCTTCTCTAGCGGGTAGGCAACAGAGTGGGCCTTCATCTTCTCACAAAAGGCGCAATGTGAAGCGCATCTGTGAACACTGCATAATTTGTTATGTTCTACAAAGGGGTGGGTTTCTGTTATGTACACACCAGAGCTGTTCAGCGCTACTTCTCCCAAGGTCTCTATTTAGGTCCCTATTCACGCTCTCCAAAAACTGAAAGAAAAGCAAAATATTCTTTAAAAATTAGATACAGATTATCACTTCAAAATGCCGGAGGGAATTTTACAAGTGACGGTGTGCCGATCGACTTTGCAGAGGACATCCAGCGCTTTATAAAACGTGCACTAGCGGTGGTCAGCTGTGACAAATGTGGTTTATTACTCTCCGAACTGAACTGTGACTACCCATCTAATGTAAATGAGGAATGTTGGGTGAACTTGAACTGCTTCTTGGGCATGAATGACCAGAGAATTTATTTGATGAGACATAAAGGCTAAATATGGTAGCTGTCTCTTTGATAGTTTGGCACAATCACTTCTTTAGTTCATTAATGTGACTTTCATAATCTTGGCAGCTACTCCTTTCTACTTATTACATAGCAACCTAAATGAAAAGACAAAAAAAAAGTTTATCTACAATAGTTGAAAAATAATAGCAACCTTACTGTTAGTGGTAAATATTCATGCTTTTATAGAATTAACTACTTAAAAAGAGACATTGTTTCTGAGTACAAGAAGGAATTAGCTTATAAAAATATGGATACATTCACTGTTCAATGTGCCACTCCCTGGATGATTTTTTTAAATGTCTTCTGGTTTTTCAATAAGGAAAACAGACTTCCTGAAATGGGCTTATTATTCACCAAACCATTTTCCTTCCCACTGGTAACAGGGCAGAAAGAACTTTCACTGAGGGCATACCCTTGGTAACTTTAACAACCCTGTGTAGGCTAAGTATTATGATATGGCAACACTTTTTCTCCTTGTATGTTTTCTTACACTTGAGATAAGTGATACTTTATCCCCAAGGACTAATGCTAAGGTATGGTGTGTGTATATGTTTGTGTGTGTGTGTGTGTGTGTGTATGTGTGTGTGTGTCTGCGTGCGCACAAGCACACACATGCACGCTATATTTTAATATTATATCTTTAAATCACCCACAGAAACTCTAAGAATAAATTACAAGATCACATTTCATGTTACTAGTGATTCTTTAAATGGAATTTCTCATTGAAACTTTGTCATTAAAACAGAAAGACCTTTTGGTCATGCCCATACAAGCATAATAAATTGTATATGTTTGTGATACTGAATGACTCTTGCCCATATGCTGCACTGCAAAGCTACATGAATGAGGCATTTACCCAATCTGGCCCACCACATTAAACAGAAAAACAATCTTTATCCATGGTAACTTATCAGTTTCAATTAATCAACCTTAACAATGGAAATTCTGATGTGTTCAAGCAACTTGAAAGCAATAGGTCATCTCCAGGGCAGCCATGTTGTGTCTTTGTGCCTATGCTTTCAAACAAAGAAACATCTCCAATAAATAGACATACATATACATATACATACGTATGCATATATATTCATACAAATGGACAGTTACAGCTATGTAGTGCAACGCCAACAAAAATGCATGTGGACTGTGTATGATTTTTTTTTATCATGGCAAATGTAATTGTCTGTCTTCAAGTATTACTTTTTGAGCTCTGCAAGTTTAAACAAAAGGGAAGAAATCTCCATTGGATGACCATCCTTTCAGTCCCTGTGCTGCTATGTGAATAGCATTGTGCAAACCATTCCAGTGGTTTTGAAAAGGGGTAACCATTGGTTTGATTTGGTTACACGGTTTAGTAAAAAGCTCCCTCCCACTGCCTTAGGGTCTGTGAAAGGTCTGTGACCTGTTTAGAACTGCCAAGTGAAATGTCATGTCGCCCCTCCCAAATGGGAGTATCTGCATTCATTTGATCAGTATAAAAAATGATTGGGGATGGTGAGATCACTGCTTTTGAATTGCAATTTATAGCAGTTTACAAAAATGCACATTGTTGGAAAAGAAAACATGGAAGTGTTTCTTTCTAAATTGCATTACCTGTGAAATGTCATTGGTCTTTTAAGGATATTTACATCCTTTTTTATTATTATTATTTGAGAGTCCTGCATTGACTAAATAAAAGCAGAATTTCAGAATATTATGGGTTTTTTTTTGAACTTATATTTTGTCTTACTAGTAGAATTTACAGGGAGAGTGCGTCTTGTTGGAGTCCTCTGGGTAAACAGGACTTCTTACTATGCCCATTTACTAATCCCCAGGAGATAATCTTTACTAATGAGATGCAGAAGAAAATCCCCAATTATCTTTCATGGAAAGTAGGAGAGATTTGTCAGTAAATGCCTTGACTGCTTTTTACTCTTACTTAGCTCTACCTAGTTCCCATTGTTCTGTTAGCAT
This sequence comes from Acomys minous, assembly GCF_964271855.1. Taxonomy (NCBI): domain Eukaryota; kingdom Metazoa; phylum Chordata; class Mammalia; order Rodentia; family Muridae; genus Acomys; species Acomys minous. Next base: position 21,775,189 of record NC_140494.1, on the reverse strand, counting down.
GCCAGGTCTTTCCTATCAGGTGGATACTTCCAGAACTGTGGTACCCATGGATGCAGCTACACAGAGTCATCCTTTTCTTCTATACATAGTTTGACAATAGGTGATGTGTGTGAAGGAATATGCTAACAAAAAGTCAGGTGGGCTGTCCACATTTGTAAACATTATCACAGCTACCTGAGGCTTCTGGGTGCAGAACCTGGTGCTTTTTATATTGCCCTCTGGCACATCTATGGGGTACCATCTTTGCATCTTAGAGTGTGCAATCACTTTGAAGAACTCTTTGAAGCAGAAGTTACCTTGGGAAAGGCCTTTCCAGATCCTCATCATGACAGTTGTCTAGGAAAAGGAAAGACCCCTTTCCCAAAAGACTGGACCCACCCAGACACTGAAGCACTCCACTTTGAACCTCACCACTATTGAAAGTGGAGGTTGTCACTTTTTTTTTTAAATCTTTGTTCATGTTAAGCCTTGGCATGACTCTGTGTTAAGCCTGGCTCTGTGTTCCCCTCTCCTTCTGCCCAGCCTGTATGTGTCCACATTGACACCTACAGGGCCACCACAAGCTGAAAGGTCTTTGTTGCCTTCCCCACACTCCTGGCTTTCACTGAGCTGAGTTCCAGGCCTTTGTTCCCCCTTCAAAGCTGGAACACCACGTCTTGCACTGTGGCTTTCCTGTCTCAGACCCCCAGCGCCTGGCTTGCAATTTACACACCAGGTAAACATCCCTCCCTACAGGGCAGAGTCCAGTCTGGGGGAGGGAGTGGCATCTTCCAGTTCCCCTGCCTCAGGGGCCTTTCTTCTTTAGTGGGGCCCCCTCCTGTCCCCCCATCCCCTGCCCTGTTCCTAACTTTCCATCTCACATGGGAGGGAATTGGAACAGAAGTGTTATTGCTTTAGGTAAATTTCAGAGCTGAATCTCCAGATACAGAGAGCAGAACGCATGTCTCCCCTCGCTCACCCGGCTTTTCCATTCTCTTACAAATGGCTCATAATTCTCAGCAACAGGACCTGCCTTGGTCACAAACACCCAGGATCATCTCTACAGCCTGGGGCTGCAAGAAAGTTGTCACAAAGTAAAATCTGGCCGGCACCGCCTATTTTGAAACGCAGGGATGATTTGGCTCTCTGACCTAGCTTCCCCCACCAATCATGTATTTTCCTGGTGATTTAAAAAGCCCAAAGCTGGGCAAGGACCATTTTAAAACGTTGTGGAGTGCAGAGAAAGTGGGAAGTGGCTGATGTATAATATGTAAAAGAAAGTATGTAAAAGTATGTAAAGTATGTAAAAGTCTGTCTGTTCATCTTCCCCCATTTCTAGTGAGGTCGTCTGCGCCTCAGAAAGCGAGTTTGGAGAAGGCAGAGCAGCCCGAGTTCCACAGAGCAGGACTCAGATGATGAAGCTTCTCTGGCTGGCTGGTCCACCCCTGACCAGGGACACTGTCTCCAGGAGGTTTCTAAACTGGCCATTCAGCTTCTCCTCATCATCGAAGCTGGCGTGAGCTTTAGAGGACCTGTGCGCGTGCGCGCGCCTTTGTGCATTTTCTCAAACCCTGAAGAACGCCTCCCCCCCCCCCGCCCCGCCCCCCGCCCCCAGGCGTTGCCAAACCCTTTCCTGGGGTTTCCTGCCCCAGTGCCTAAGGGTGAGAGAGAATAGATTTCAACAACAACAATAATAATAATAAAATAAAAATGGAGACCCTAAACTTGTTTAACTCATCCCCACCCCCGACCCCTAAGCATCTGGTTGCTTATTGCAGAAGCCAACAGGCCTGTGAGTAGGAACAAGACAAGAAAGACTGCAAGGGGGCTCTGCATTTCCTGTGGGAAGGGTTACTCTGCCACCATTCCTGCACGGAGCTCTTTCGAGGCGTCCTAATCCATTCCTTAGTAAGTCCAGGAAACTCTTTGGAGTTTTGAAGGTTCGTGCATAATCGCTCTGTCCGCAAGCCAGGTGCCACTTACTGCAGAGTCAGGGCGCTTCTCTCCCATACATAATGTTCAACTTCATCCTTTCTATCCCCTGAACTTTAAGGTTGTCTGCCTCCGGTACCTGATCCTGGGCTCTGGGTAACAAAATTCTAAGGCTACTTATTAAGTCACAAGCTATATATTTGGAGTGGCTGTCACATAAAGCTGGCATAGACTGGCCCAAAACAGAGCTGGAGGGGCGATTTATTTGTGCGTAAAAGGAACAAGATTTAATTGGAGAGAGAGAACGCTCGTACACGGGATGGCATGGCGCCCCGGAGCATTATTTGAGCTTCATCTGCTATGCACTATATGCCACCGCCGCCTCCAAAGGAGTGTTGCCCTAGAAACTTGTTTTAAATCTGCCGCTATATATCAACACCTTGTTTTAGGAGTCTTTGGCTGAATTACAGTTACACAGTTTGGCGCTTCTTTCAAATTTCCTCCCATCAGTTTGGCTAAAGAAAGGAATTTTTCTCCTTTAGAAATGAATTGGCTTAATTAGTAAGTAGATTAATGGCAATTGCTGGTGAGTTGGTTTCCAGCAGAGTTTCACCAGAGAGGGTTAATCGGAGTCAGGCCTGGAATCTTTCCCAGAACTGGCTGCGAGCCATTTCCAACAACCAATCAACCCTACAAGAAATGAAGGAAATCCGCATAAAATTTATATTCTCTGTGTCATTATCCTGGACCAAGATTCTGTGGAAGTGCCTCCTGGTTTGGTGTAGTATGACTTTTCACTTCAGAATTTTACTGAGACTTTTTAAACCTTTAAGGTTTTTCCAGGTACCAAAGTTGAGATTTCAAATGGCACCAGAGACACTGAGCGCACTGGAAATGTCAGAGACTCGCAGTCAACTTTGGATTTAGAGACCCTGCCTACCTTCCCCCAAGGCCTGCCCTAAATCTGCTACCCACCAGAACGCTTTCAAACGTTTCTGCTGTATGCTTTGCAGTCTTTTCACTCATTTTTTCCCATAGTGATAAAAAATGCATTCATAGTTTAACTCGCAGCTGCATTAGTCTTGCAAAAAAAAAAAAATCCCTGCTGAGAAATGCATATAATAGGAAAAACAGATCGGCTGGGCAGCAGTGTAATTAATGCCAGAAAGGGCTGAGGCGGGATTCATAGTTTGTCTTTTGAGGATATCAAGACCAGACCTGGTGAAAAATGACGCATGCTTTAGCATTTCAGAAAGCTGGCAACTGGCAGGGCTTTTCCCTTTTTCTTTGACTTTCTGCTGGGGAACAAAGAGGTCGGCAGAACTAGCTATGTTGTACTGAGTTCTATGTCCCAAGCACATTAAGTGCATCATGGAAACATATTGTATCGAAATAGTTTGGAGGAGAATACTGACGATGAAAGAGAATGGGTGCTTTGATCAGCTCCCTGGGGTCCTGAGCGAGCACAGACTGACTTGCAAGGAGGCATTCAGCTCCAGCTAGACACACTTACAACACCATTCAAAGACATTTGCATATCTGTAATTTATCACATTGGTCCAGAACATTATTGCAAGGTAAATAAAAGTTAGCTGAATAAAAAAAAAATCAATCACTGCAGATATAGAGAAAATTGTGAAGCCAATCGTGAGATTAAAAACAGAAATATGTTGATGGGCATGATAATTTTGAATTGACTTTATTTTTTTTTTTACAGCAGCTTTAAAGCAACAGGTCAAACAAACAAACAACAACAACAAAACTACACAAGAATGGCCACAGTTTCTGTACCTTTCTGCTTCAGAAGAGTGTATTTATCGCTTCCCAACTGGAATAAAATTAGAAACATGATACGTGTGTCTGTAACACCAGCCCCTGACACACATAAACATTAGCGCACAGTGTGAAGAGATATGAGAGACAGCTTTAATCTGTGTCTGCAAGAGGTAAGGTTAAATCTTATTTTCCCTACTGTTGGTCTGATGGTCAAAATCCTGTTTGCTGAGTTTAACCCAAAAAGATGAGGTGTCTAGAACCCCAGTCAATAGGAAAGCTTGCTTCCCAACGTCCCATGAGAACAAGCGAAAATCTAGTAGGGAGCCATTGTTCTGTGTTTTTAAACAACTCATTTAAACAGCAAACAAGAATCTTCAACTTGACCTTGGAAAAGGCAGTGCGCCTACACATAATCTATCAAACAACTTGGGACGACAATGATATATTTCAAAGTATTGTCAGATGAAAAGATTGATAAATTTGCTGCTCCGCGGAGAGAACTTGGAAACAGCAACAGGCAATTTAACTTACCATCTCCGCCTCCTCCTGCCCAGTCCCCACTGCCCCATCCCCACCCCTCCGCCCCCAGCCTGCCTTGTGGCCAGCCAGCTCCGGAGAAGCTAGTAAATCAGCGCTGTAATACTTCTTAAGGGGCACGGGAAAGCTGTGAACAGTACACTTCATATTAAGCGCAATATTTCTTTGCTTTCGTGGTGAACAAAAGTCATAGCAAGACGTCTTTGTGGCTAATTCGGTCAAAGGCACATCTCTGGTTCCCCCCGCAGAAAGGTCAGTGTCGTTGTGTTTGGTCCACCGAGGGGGTGTTTTCACACTGAAAAACTAGCCAGCTGTCCTTGTCATATCCTCACCATTGGGGAGCACACACTAGCCATGGCTGTTAGGCACAGTCTACACCTGCAAAATGTACCGATTTCCAAGACTTTTCAAGACGCCCTCCCCATTCTCATGCCCCTCCTCTGACTACTAAACTTTGACAACACAATTCAAGCCCGGGGTGAAAGCCCTGCAAACTAGAGCAGTGAGCACTGGGGCGGGAGCAGCTCCGCTCCTGTGTCAGGGTGTCTATTGAGCAGGCATCAAAGAAATGAGGCATCAAGTATGTTTTTCAAAAGTATGGAAAAAACTTCCAAATAATTGCTGCAAGGAGTCACGCGTTTGCTGTTGCCACAAATGATAATTGCTGAGCCCTAATATTTAATTGTATGCACTTGGGCTCTGTGTAAGATTGCAGCCAAGCGCCTTTCGTTTGGAAGGGGCTTGTTTTAAATTTCTCTATTCTTCGTGCAGATCAGTTAGTGGGACACGAATTTCTTCTGAACCCATCCAGAGCGAGTGCATGCCCAGTTTTTGTTTTGATGTCAAAGCTTGTTCAACTGGATTTCATAATTTAAAAAAAAAAAAAACTCTTTCTAGAAACATTTCCTAGGTAGCCTTATCAACCCAGTAGATTTTCAAAGGCTTTCTTACACTTACTTCAGTTGTAGGTGACTATCCAGGTGACTAACTATTGTCGCGACGACTTGTGACTCAATCATGAAAGAAGCTAAGGAGGAGCCTACGACGGAGTGGCTGGAGAGAAACTCCAAAATAGAGACAACTCAAAAAAATCTTTAGGAGAGAGAATTCCCCCCAAGTGTCGGTCCCTCTAAGACAGACGCGCGAATAAAGCGCTAACATTCTTTTCTTCAGTGCTTACACACCAAAGATTTCTATCTGGCTGCGGAGGGCTAAGGGAAGTGAGCCTGAGAAGTGAAAGGGGGTGGGCGTGGGGGTGGGAGCTTAGCTGTGGTGTCTCTCTAATCCGGATCTTTGTCTAATCTTACTACCCAAAGCACAAAAAAATTACATGGGGAAACCCTAGAGGAAGCAAGGTACGAGGGTGCCCAGGGCGCCTTGGGTTGCTAGGACACAGGCAGGCGAGAAGCACGCCAGGTATCACTGGAGGAGGAGAGGGGTGCCTCTCATTAGGAGAGAACTTTAAAACTTGCCCAGGAAGCTGAGGCTGCCACACAGCCTGCTTCCCTCAAGCGGTGAGCCTACACCTCTCCAAGGCAATGTCAGCGCAACAGGTTGTTTGGAACAGATGTGGACACGCCAGGAAACCTGCTGGCATTATTCTTCGGGGATCATCCAGGGGCCAAGGCTCTGCGAGAAACAACAGGAGACTACCTCTCAGCCCCAGCAAGAGCCCAGAAAAATGGGTCCAACTAGAAGCTTATGTCCTAACCACTGTCGCCGCTAGTGCAGGCGCCGGGGGCCACCAGCAAAACCAGACCGCTGACAATCTGCGCCCCTGGCCACCCGTCTGCTGGCAGCAGGACTCCCTGAGGCTGCCTGCTGGGCCAGTGGGGCTCAGTAGCCCGAGGCCTCCTTAAAGGAAGCCTGGGGCCCCATTCCCGGCCTCCTCTGGGCCGAAAGTCCCCATTCCAACCCGCCGCTTCCCGGATCCCCTCTTGGAGACTTCCATGCGCAAAGATAGAACGGCGGAGAGCTGGCGCCGGACAGCTGCTTCCAACTTCCTGGGCAGAGAGACCGCACCCAAACCCCGACTTCTAGGGTAGCAGGGGCTAGGCTGGCTTCCCGGGCTACACCTCCGACTCCACCCGGGCTCTCCGGAACCTTGGGAACTGGCAGTAGCGGACTGGGCGCATGCGCGCTTCAGGCCAGGGTCCCTCCCCAGCCAGCCGAGTTTGGAAAAAGTTTGGCGAGGCTTGCCTTGGCTGCGACGAATGTCCTAAAGGCTGGGTTACCCTGGTTAGGAGAACAGGAGCCCCTTGGCGCCCCAGGAGCCGGTTTGGCATGGGCCCGAGGGCTGAAAAGCAGCAGAAGGTGGGGAGAAGAAGGCCTTTTGTGTGTGGCACAGGAGTGTCACTTGCGCACAAACGCAGCAGCGCGCTCCGCTGCCGCCGCCTCAGCCACTTCGGCTGCACCTCCGCCTCCTAAGCGCTTCATTACAGCCGAGCTGTTCCCCCGCCTCCCCCTCGGCCCCCGGCCTTTGTTCGGTTTGAAAGTAATGCTGTGAATTAAAAGAAATGACAATATTTTCTATCTGCTTGAAAGTCCAAGAGAAGAGCCCTTGAGCTTGGCAAAAATCAGGCAAATCATTCATCATGGCACCCCGCACCTGTGGTCTTGGCATTGAAAACACCCCAGACCTATTCCTATTAAACTTAATTATTCCCCCAAAGCACACAATGGTTGAAATGGAGCAGGTTGGAGTCTGTTTATTGGTGGTAAATGTTTTTCTGAAGATCTTCTGAATCTCATTGTTAGCTCGTTGTTTGAGGCTGCCCTCTTTCTTTCAGACTGGAGTAGCCTTGGACTTTTCAATTTTCAATCGTAACATCTGCTTAATCGTACGGATCAAAATATGGAGACACAAAACATATGTAATGGTTGATTTGTTAAATCCTGGTAATGAGTTATTAACAAGGGAAAACAATAGGCCAGGATGGTGAGAGCCTTATGGTAACAGAGTCACTTTATGTAGCGCCTGACGTTCCGTTCTTGATAAATGGAACTAAGGTCTGAGCGCCAGGTGATAGCAAGAAAATCAATGTCTTTAGGGGCCAGCACTGAGACTTTTTTTTTCTATGTGAAAAATTAGGAGACATAAAACTTAATTGGCTGGTGAGGAGTGGGGGAAACAGTGGTCTTAAGTTTAATTGCCAGTGGGCTTAGCAAGGGAGACAAAACAAGATTTGGGCCTGTTTGTTTGCTACACCCCAGCCTCAAGTCCAAGTGTATCATTGAAAATGTGTTTTATTATAACACATGTCATGCTTTACAGTTCCCATATTGTGTAAAGACAATGGTTAATGGTACATTAAAGACAGGCAGGCCATGCCAACACGTCTTGGAGACATTGTAAGGGCCTCTCTCTTTGCTTGTTTTAGGCAGCTGCAGTCCAGGACCCAGAAGCACAAAAAGAACAAGTTTGAAATACCAGGTGCATCCCAGAGAACCACGACAGGGATTGATATGTTATAGCCCAGGACATGAACCTAGCAATAAAGATATCATTTCGATTGTGTGCGGCTTCCACGGCCTGTAAAGCCGGGAGGCCCTGAGCAGTCTGCTTTCAGGCAGGCCTGTCTCTCTCCCTGGGTTTCTCCATCTCCCTGGGCCAAATCTGAACACCTGTTGGCCAGACCCCACATCCTGTCGTGGGAATCCTTTCCCATCAGTGGTTCCAGATCTCAAAAAAAAAAAAAAAACGCAATTGGTTGTGGAATTATTTAGGACCATTCCCACAGGCTGCAGAAGGCTCTGGAAAGAAGGCAGTGGGAGGGGAGGGTGAGAGGGAGGGAGGGAGGGGAAAGGCCTCTTCCCAGAGAGATTCGCCAGGGAGTACTCAACTGGTGTTTGTTCAACCTCGCAGCTGGTACTCGGTGCCACTGCAAAGGCCCATTAATGGAAATAGGATGAGTTTGTGGATTTAAAAGGCTTCACACCCTCTCCGTGGAGGGGCGTTAATCCTGGTGCTGGCAGATGAGCAGTCCTGGGAATGGCTGGCAGCCGGTTTCACAGGAGCTCCAACAAGGCCTTTTATGCCCCCTCCCCTCCCTGCTCCCAGCTTGGAGTGGAAGAAGACTCACTCTCTTTCCCACCTGGTTTTTATTGCCTTGTGGGACCCACAGAATTCAGCTCCTTCCAGGAGTTCTCAGTGAAGCCATAGTGCATCCTCCACCAATAGAGAAAGGCTCCACCAGGGGGCTCCATCCCAGAGGCTGCTTAACCCAGGTCGCAGCAGTGGCTCCCTGTCCTCTTTTGACCTCTCTGGACCTTCCCCACTTCAAGGGTCACGACATCCCCCAAGTTCATCTCAAAACTGGAGGATCCATCAAGAGAATAAAAGGGGAGGGGCATGATGGCTGTTTGCTAGGTTCTCATAATAAGAAGTCACTTTTTCTTTCTTTTTTTTTTTTTAGTGAGGTGGCATCTATCTTTTAGCACCATGACAAGAAGACCCTGATAAATGTCCACCTGAAGTGTGAGGGGAGGAGCTCTTATTGGAGATTGTCTTTGGTGTGCAAACTGGAAGGCAGGATCAGTTCAGTAATCTGGAACGGAGCGGGCAGGGTAGATCGGAGTTGTGTTGGTTTTGGCAGGAAACGGTGGGGATGTCTGGAGGGCAGGGCATGCCACTGCTCACCCCACTGTCAATAAAGCTTGGCATCTTCTGCAGTACACCCCCCCACCCACCCACCCCCATGACCAGCGGTCGAATCAAATCGGGACCACTGAGTAATGATTTAGACAGCTCTGCAGTAAAGATCATAAAATACCCTCCCAGGCTGGGCTCACGGCTTCTTTATTATGCTAAATGATGAAGGCCACCAGGGTGAACTTTAAAGCCTTTCCCTTAGTGGTGGCAGGCCAGGGTTCAGCGCAAGGGCTGATGGGTGAGAAAACCAAGGCTTGGCAAAGCCTCTCCATAGGCCCACAGCAATTTGGCTACCTTGATTATTTTCATACGTATTTTTCTAATTTGGAGGGGAGTGGAGCTGGGGGTGGGGGAGTATTGACTTAGGACTGTTGAATACCCACCTATCACTCAAGTTGTCCCCACAAGGGCTTCCCAGTGCCAGGCTGTATTTATGGGCCAGAGATGCCGCAGGCCAGAGACTGCCCAGCCTGGCTCCCCTGAGCCCAGCACAACTCAGGCCTCACTGATGCCAACGAGGCTCTGAAATGATACATTTGTTCTGCTTCTACTGCTGTATTTTTTTTTTAAGCAAAAAGAATTGCTACACTGGAATGAATAGATTATGAGTAAATAAAAAGAAACTGTCAGTCTCTTTGAAGATTGTGCTTAAAGGGACTTGCCAAGTCAGGACACAAGAGTGACAAGATAGGGACCTTGTTGCTTTGAACGCTTAGCTGGGCTCTTCCGCTTCATCTGCACAGCACTAAAGGATGTGTTGATGCATTGAATCACACACACACACACACACACACACACACACACACACACACACACAAAGTGGCATTTGAAATAAAAGGTGCCACACCACAATGATTGTAGTGTTTGAACTGTGAAGTGCCACGCTGCCCCATCCAATCACAAGACAGGTCCACGCAGGAGGGGGAGAAAAAAACGATACACTTCCATAACTTATAAGGAAGTTGAAGTCTAACATTTGACTTTCTAATGAGTGTAATGAGATTACATGCCTGATGGGAGCAGTTGTACAAAAGCAAGTTTCGTGTTTAACGAGGCCATAATACAGGGCAAAATCGAATTATTTGTTTTTTCTTCTCTCCTTCTCAAACATTTCTAATGTAAAACGAACTTGTAGGGGGAAAGAAGGCGAGAGCAGAAGGCTGGAGGAGGTGAGAGCATCCAGGGCTCAAGGCCTCCTAGGAGCGACGCGACCCAGAATCTCAGCGTGTCTGGCCAGACTGCACTGCGGGTCGGTCCGGCTTCTAGCCTCGCTTTAATTACTCTTGGATAAAGTCCATGGCACCCGCGGCGCGCGCGCGAGGGAACCCCTCGGTGGGTCTGAAACTAGGTTAAAGCGATTATCATGCTGTCTGTATGTTGTCCTCAGGCCAGGCTTGGGGCCGGGGTGGGGGTGGGGGACAATGGGAAGATGGGCACCTAGACTCCTCAGGCTAGGACAGTTTAGAGAAGCCATTCACCTTGACCTGGCTCTGAGTCCTAGGTTTCAGACCTAAATGAGGGGCTCCTGCCCTACCCCGACGCACTGGCCACTCCTTTCGTCACGGTGAGCCCAGAAACCACTGGAGGGCAGGCGAAGGCATCTGGTGGGCTTGGGAGTCCACGGTGACCCTCAAGCCCTGGCTTCACAGGCGTTCTGGCTGAGAGTCCAGACTTCTCCCGCGCTTCTCTTTCTGTTCGCTAGAGGGCGACGCTGCTCCCCTCTCTTCAGGCCTGACCTTCTGTTGTGGGCAGAGAGCTACTTACTAAAGCCAATTCTAGAAATAACCAACTGTATGGTGGTAGGGGGAGCGGAGAACTCCTTGTCCTAACCTAAAACCTTTGAAGGATGTGCGTAGTCTCCTGACTTCAGCAAAGTCAACTATCCCAGCCCCTGTCAAGGGAGAATCTAATTTCTGGAACCTGATGATTCCCTGCAGAAGAGATGTGTCCAGAGCACTCCTCTCTTCCTAGCCAGTGTACACAGAAAAGCCCCCTCCCTCGCCTGGCCAGGAATCTAACCTCTACCCGCTCTAGCATAAAGCCTTCACTTTCACAAACGAGGATTAAGCACTAGACAGCCACTTGGAGTATGCCAAACATTGTCCCTAACCCTCAGCTCTCCCCTTCTGGAAGTGGGAATGACCTAGGCGCCCCTTAGAGTGTTTGGTAGTTAGGGTACATACGCAGGCAAGTTGTTACTATTGAGACAGATTAGGGGCTTTTAGAGAGCTGCGATGTACCCTCCCACCACACTCACTCGGCTTCGGACCAAATCTACATGATAGTTAGATAGATCGTTAGAATTTGAATCTCTGCTTTTGTCACCTTTAAGCAAGTTAATTCCTTTAAAAGATAAGTTACTCCTATGTTCTACTAAACAAACAGCTTATAGAAAACACGAGTGAATAACGTTTATTAACAATGCTTAGAAATAAACCAAATCTGGCATTAACTAAGCATGACATTTCCTGGCCAGAGTTCTTCCAACAATTCAGGGTTCTGCCAAAGGTGCTGGGGGGAAATCATTCTCTGTTGCATATTATAGAATATCATGATAAATTATATAAATTATATATTTAAAAAGAGACACTCTGTTTCATTAACTCAACAGAATAATAAATAGATAAATAACAAACAGTTGATTGCCATTAGACAAATGTGATCTTTAAATTACATTTACATTATAGGCATGCACAGGTACAATATGCACAAAGACACCGTCGCCCAGTGTGAGCTTTCTCAGGACACAAACTCAAAGGGTGGTTCGTTCTCTATGTTGTCGAAAGATTTGCTGTTGAGCTTCCTGGGGTCCTCTGGGGTCCACACTTTAGCTGTGCGGATAATATTTTGTTCTTTGAGCTGTTTTTCATCAGTCCATGAGAGAGAGTGCCCTGCAAGAGGAGGGAGGCCATAATCCGGGTCACTGGGGGAGGGTGAGCCTGGGAAGGAGAAAGGAGAAAACAGATTGTGAACACCCGACAGTATTCCCAGAAGTCACCCATGGTCCTTTAGGGTCCCTTTGGAGACAATTGAAACACCCCACTACTCTCAATGAGACAGCCCTCAAACTCTCAAATGTCCTCTCCTTGGAACCCAAGGAGGTGCCCGTCTGGGGAGGAGGATGCAATGCCCTCCAAGCCTGAGTCAAGCATCAGAAAACAGAAAGGTCACACTCCAGGTTCCTGGCGCCCACCTCTGGTCCACCCTCAACAACCAGTCTTAGCTCCATATTGCCTAAGATTCTAGCTCTGTCCCCATCCCCCTCAGCTGAGATACTGAGATACAGACGCACTTACGGGTGCCTCGGTGGCAGATGATGACCTTCTGAGTAGGGTTACCGGGGCTGTCCCCGCCCAGGTGCCTGCTGCCACCTGGGCCCCCGCAACCACTTGTGCCACCACCGCGCAATGGCAGGTCAGCCTGCACCAGTTCGCTGAGGAAATTGATGTAGCCAATGGCCAAGCGCAGGGTATCCACCTTGGAGAGGCGCTTTTCGTAGGGCAGCGTGGGGATGTGAGAACGCAGCCCCTCGAAGGCGTCGTTGATGGACTGCATGCGGCGCCGCTCGCGCACGTTGGCCGCTTGCCTCAGCTGCTGCAGCTCGGCCTCGGAGCGCACGCGTCGCCGCCGCCGTGCCGCCGCCGCTGCTGCGGCCCCGTTCAGACCACGGAGCCTCGCCCCAGGGGACAGCACCGCTGCGCAAGGGTAAGCAAGGCATGAAGGCGGTGAGCCTGGCGAGTAGGGGAAACCTCCAAGAGGCTCCCCTGTCTCGCAGCAGAAGCCGCCGCTGTCCTCAGGCTCTCCAGGGTCCCCCAAAGGAGGCGGCGCGAGAGAGTGCGGAGCGGCCGAGGGCGCGGGCTGCAATAGTAGGCACGCCCCGTCGCGGTAGCAGTATTCGTGCAGCTGGTGGCTGAGGAACTCCACCTCTGCCTGTTCGTCCCCTAGTAACTCTTCGCTATCCTCCAGCGGGTCCCGAGAGGACTGATCGGTGAAGAAATCTTCCTCCTCGAAGTAAGCAGACGGGAAGGTGTCCAGACTCCCGGGAAAGTGCTCCAGCAGCACGGCGTCCATGCTGTCTGCCGCCGAGGTTCCGAGGGACTGTTTGGCTCCTCGCGGTCAAGCTCTGTGAGAAATCCGTGGCAGTTTGGGTAGGTCCCGCAGGCCCTCTTTCGTGGGGATGGCTATGGGGAAGGCAAGTAGGCAGCAGGTCCCCGCGCCAGGCCTCCCCGGAGTGCTTGCGGCTGCTGGCTCTGACTGGCTCTGGGGATGCACTGGGAAGGGTTGGGACCGCTTGCTGGAGCTGAGGGCCGGCACGCGAGGATTCTTATAACTACATCCACAGGCGCGTGCCAGGGACCCTGTGCGCCAGCCAATCAGAGCGCGGGGCGCGGGCGGGGACAGGCGGCCGCAGGGGCGCTGTCCTCAGTTCCCAGTTCCTGAGGCACTGGAAGGTGCTCCTACTTTCTTTGGTACCACCCCAACGTTCAGCTCCCAAGGCAATCTACAACCGGCGACACCCGCCTCTGCTCCGCAGTGCTGCGCAAAGCAGAGCCGGGTTTCCTCCCCTGGCTGGCACTGAAGGTCCTAGGAATGATGGGTTGGAGCCCCTGCCAGCCAGCCTCTAGCAGACAGCCTGAACAATCCAAAAGTGTCTTCTCCTCTCCATACACGGGGCGCATTACGAATGCTCTAACCTGGATTGGGTGTGTGGTTTCCATGCCATCACCAGACCCTTTAAGGACTCTTGCAAGTTGGCGAAGAGTGTGTCTAGGGTTGGTAGTGACCTAGTCCCATTCCCTGAGAGTTCCAGACACAGCGCAGGGAGTAGATCCACGTCCAAGGGCGCCACGCGGAGTTGGTCTGCTTTCCGCTCCCTTCTCCAGCCCCAAGAAAGTGAGAGCAGACAGGAGGGGCAGGCTCCAGAGCAGCACCATGGGGTGTGTTTCTTCCACAAGCAAACCCAAACCCTAGGGGTTCTGAGCAATAAACGCTCTACAAAAGGAGACAATTGAATTGTCCACTACGCAGCAGTCAGGAGTGGGGGTTGGGAGGTGCCATTGTGCTTAAAGGCCAGTGGAAACGATTTTCAAAGCCCGGGTTTCACCTTTCTGACGGGCCACCCGACCATCTTTGAGTGATTTCTGCCCCCTCTCCCCCCCCCCCCGCCCTTTCGACCTTACTTCCTATTTCCAAACACCATAAAGCGAAAGCAACCAGCCCAGAGACACACTTTCTCACAGACTGAAGTGCAACAAAGAAGCACTTGTTCAAGGTCGGGGCAATTCCACTCTGCCCGGAGTAAACTCTACCAGGACCAGTCCAGCAGTTAGTCAACAGAGGACTGGAGTTGTCGGGGGGGGGGGGGGTCCCCACCCCCACCCCCAAGCCTGCCACTTCTCCTTTTTGGCAGTTTTCCTACCGAAGAGTCCCTTCATGCCCACGAATCTTAGGAAAGTGCCTTAAATACGCTGCGGGCATTTCACTGTATTTAAACAGAATTCCAAGGTCTAGGCATTGGGGCCAAACAATATATATTAGATCAGAAACTGAGCGGCCTTAACTTGTAGAAACCTCCAGACATTCTAACCCAAAGACGACCGTTTCTCAGTAGGTTCTTCCTGTGCTTGGCGCTCAACTTTCTTTGTACAGAGGTGATTATCCACAAAGGGGTGCAGCAGTGATCAAGGTTCCTTGTGACCAAGGGAGGCTGCCTTGAGATATTTTTGTTTGTTTGTTTGTTTGTTTGTTTTGGTTTTTTGAGACAAGGTCTCTCTGTGTAGCCTTGGCTGTCCTGGACTCACTTTGTAGACCAGGCTGGCCTCGAACTCACAGCGATCCACCTGAACTTAGATGCCTCTGTGATCTCACAGAGAAGGAAGCTGTGGCTTGCACCCAATGCCTGGGCATGGTGGCACATGTCTATTTACCCCAGCGCCTCAGAGGCTGAGTGAGGAGAGTTATGAGTTCAAAGCTGATCCTGTCTGAAACAAGGATGAGTAAGGCAATAAAATGTTTTCCCCGCATCCTTAATTAGAATAAAACTAAGTGGATCTACCTGAGGACTACCAAGAAAAAAATATATAACCAGATTTCAAAACCTTATGCAAGATAATGATGACCCCAGCACAGAGAACACTGGATTTGAACCTGCAAATGCCTTCTGGGAGAAGTCAGAGGTCCCCTCCTCATGCCTGAGAAACAGTTTGGACAGTGAGTGCACCTGAGCTCCTTTTTATTCAATGAGATTGTAATAAATCTGCCTTCTTATGGAAAACCATATTAGTGTTTGGTGAGTTTGTGGACAGTTCTATAAATGCACCATTGGTAGCCAAGTAAGCTGAAGGGAACTCTAAGCTGGTGGAAGCCTTACTGTCTTAGAGACCAGTGGAACAAGCATGGGGAGTAGACTCAGAAAAGGAAGCACTCACCTGCTTTGTACATAACCCCCTCCTGTTCTTCCTATTCTTTCTTCATTTTTCCTCCTTTTAAAATTAAGCTTATTTATTTATTTATTTATTTATTTATTTATTCATTTTACATCTGAAGCCCCCTTCCCTCCCCCTTCTCCTGGTCCCCCTTCCCCCTTTTCCCCTCTCACCTCCCCTTCTCAGAAAAGGGGAGCCCCACCCATATCAACCCACCCCTGCATATCAGGTCTTCTCAGGACTGAGCACATTCTCTCTCCCCACCCCTATTTCCTCTTAAGGAATTGCTGGCTGGCTGCAGAGTGGTCTTGTCAGGAAACTGAGGCAAGGACACACACACACACACACACAAACACAAACACACACACACAAACACACACACACCATCCTTAAATAAGATGTGGTCGTTCTTTCCTCTTAAAACATGAGGAAAGATGTTTCTGGGAATAAAGAGAATTTTCTCTGGGTCACTAGAGATCACAACAGTGTAGATGGGTTGCCTTCTGCCATTCAAAGCTACACGGTGCTTGGGTGCTTGAGAAGGCTAAAACTGAACCTTGTCCTGGCAAATGAGACAACCCTGTTCCTAGTTCAATCCTTTCTCCATCATCCAGACTCCTCTGGGCAGTGGGCGAAGAGGGGCACACCTCCTGTCAGAATACATAGGGAGTTCATAGAGAGAGAAAGCTGCCCACACTGGACTGAAACTTGCCTTTCACCTCTATATCTTAATGGGAAATAATCCCCAGCCCTACAAGGGACTCCCATCTCACTAGAAAATGGCATTGTGTTCCCCCCTCCATGGGGGGCAGGGAGGAAGGGCAGCAGGCACCACCTAGTCCTGCTAATGCCAACAAGGCATCCTAACCTCCTGGGACTGCTCACAGGCCTCAGCTCATCTCCTGGCTGTTCAGTTCGAGAGACACTGACAAAGGCCACTGAATGAGCCTGGGCCTCCTCCTCAGCTCTTCGGTTGCCTTTCCCTCCCAGAGTCTTAGGTCTGACTGCTTCCCTTGTTTCCTATCAGACATGTTCAGTCATTTCTCAGTGTCTCAAGAGCAGAGACAGGAGAATTAAGAGTCAGGTCTCTCACTCTCCCCAGAATGAATTTGCTAAGAGATGTTGCTCAGGAATGGGGGACTCTGGGCCCCCTACTTCTCCACTGAACATTCTTGAGGGAAAGCAGGGTGCCAGGAAGTGCCCTTCCGGAAAACCTAAATTATATGGAAACCCAGATCTAGCCTTCTTGCCCACGGCATCCCACATATCTCCCTCGTGCCTGCCAGCAAGTGTCTGTAGGTGGGACTCAGTGTACCTTCAGGTTCCAAACTGCGTCCCTATTAATTCCTTGTGGTTGTGGTTTAAACTGCACCTCACCCTGCTCATATCAAGATAAAAGCACGTGAGTGGTTGTCTTGGCCGGTGTCTCTTCCCTTCTTGTCGCACATCCATTCCTAACCTGGGGTAACTTTCTTCTCTTTGCTGGAGTCCACTATATCCATCATTCCTCTTTTTTAAAAAAAAAATCTTGCACCCCTAATCTGGGATTTAAAAATAGAACCAGAGTTGATGCTGAAAAGACCCCTAAGGTCCAGTTGGGTTTGATAACTTCCCTAAGGTAACACAGCTGATATCAGGGCAAGTCCCCTAGCTGGTGAGAACAAACACCAACTTCCTTTGCTTCACTATTCCACGGGTGTTGGTCCTGATGTGCAATACTGTCAGTTCAGGCTTCTTCTAAAGCGGCTCAAGTGGTCAGTACCCATCTTCTGGCGTCCTACCCTGTATTCACTGTGTGGACCACAGCTTAGCCTACAATGACATCTGAAGAAGGGAACACTCAATAAACAGCACCACTGCCATCTTAAAGTAAAGGGCATTAAAAACCAATCTTGGAATCAGCAAAGTTCTATGACCACTGGTGTCATACTCCATACATTAGGTGAATTTCCATCCAGAAGACACACCCCCGATGCCGTAGCTGCTTATGCTGGAGTTCGTGCTAGGTTCATATGCAGCCTCCCAGCTTTCTCCTTAACTTCTCACAACACAAGCCCTTCCTCCTGCTTCACACTGTTCTCCACCAAGGATCAGTATTTTCTGAGTGATGTATGCCTTCCGATGCCTTGAAGATGTGCCTTGGCCTCTGAGAATCCCGTGCCTCTTCTTTCCAATAGCGGTGAGCTTATTGTTTGACTTAAAGGCCTCATTTTAGAGGATTTTTTTCCAAATATATTTCAAATTCTTTTTGATAATTCTTCAAGCTAAAGGGAGCATCCTCTTATTGTACACATGGCCACATGAGAGTGGGTCTTCTATCGAAGGCTGTGAGCACAGTGAGAGGAATCAGAATCCAGCCACAGGCTTGGCTCAGTCCTTATCAGATGAATGGCTCATATATTGTTCTGCCCTTTCTTTGTTTCTGTCCTATTGTAGTTAATTTTCACATAGATCAGTGCCTCTATTTCTAACATAGCTCTTTACTTTTCTTTTTTTGTGTGTGTATATATGTATAATACACATGGGTACATTGCATGTCTTTTCATGTGGTGTCACGTCCATGTGCAATGTACATGCACACACATGTGCATATACCCATGGAGACCAGAGATCAATATTGGGTGACTTCCTTAATCACTCTCTATCTTATATATTGAGGTGATTTCTGTCACTTGAACTCAGAGCTCACCAATTGGGCCAGACTAGTGGGGGGGGCGCCTTGCTCTAAGGATTTCCTCATCTCTACTTCCTGTGGAGTTACAAGTAGACCTGCCATTCCCCCTGGCTTTACATGGGTATGCTGGAGCTCTGAACTCTGGCTCTCATGTTCCCACACAGTGCTTCCCCCACTGAGCTGTCTCTATATACTTCCCACTTTAAATTTTAGAATGTCATTTCCAAATAGATTCCCAGTGGCTAATTAATTGGATCCAAGTGGCACTGCTGACATTTTGGGTCCAGAAGTAGAAATGATACCCAACTCAGTGGGGAAGTCTTAGCACTTGGGGGAGGGGCTCCCATTAGATACTTCCTACTTAGAGGGGGAGAGGAAGAGTCAGTTTTCCTTGGGAATGTGGCTTTTGGTAGGTTGCCGGTGTTCCAGTGGATAACCCACACCCATGGCCATATGGGCAGCACTAATGAGGCTTACACATGCGCACGCACATGCGCACACACACTACATAGTTGGTAGAATTGGGAGCAGATGTAATTAAAATACTTTGTATAACAAATATATAAATCCAAAGAATACATACAAATATTATTTCAAAAAGCATAAGTGAATTTAGATATTGCCATGTTGGGACTGGGGCAGGAGAGCAAGGCTGCCACAAAATGACCTCCCTTCGCTCATTGCTTTTCTCATTGTTAAACATTAATCTTTAAAGGAGGAAACACCTAAAAGCTGATATAATTATCCAAATACACGTTTTCTGTCACGCCAAGGTCTGTTTGACAAACTGCAAAGCTTGTGAGCTCCGTCCTTCAGACTCGTTATTCTGGAAGGCGTTTGAACTTCAGCAATGCAAACACAGATAGCCATCAATACCAGACGTCTCTGTCTCAGCGTCTCCACTGAGCCACAGGAAGAGGAGGGAGGAATTACATAGAAACTAGAGCATGTTTTCTTTTTCTGCTTCCTCTTAAAGCGCTTTGTGTTCGTTCATCTTGTGGTCATTGGTGGGGCTTCATCCCTGTAATGGGAAGTTCAGTGGGAATGAGGCACAGGGCACTGGGATGATTTCCAAGATATGCTGTTAAGTGAAAGAAGCAAGAGTGATCAACACATCTGCACTTGTATCTAAAGACGATAACGTGATTGGTATGGGCCTTATTGGTGCAGTTCTTGCATGTTGTTCACAGGGTTCTGGGTTAAACCCTCAACACTTCAAGACAAAAAAAAAAAGAGAAATACAGAGTATCTCATGAATATGAATACATTTGTGCAGGTATCAAATAGCTCTGGGTGGATCTGCAAGATACGAATGGCATTAATTGCATCAAGGAAGTAATTAGAAAATAAGTGCATAGACTTTCTTACTGTAAACTCTGCCTTTTGAATTTCTTTTTTTTTTTTTTTGCCTTTTGAATTTCAAACATGGAAATATGTGTGTGTGTGTGTGTGTGTGTGTGTGTAGAAATTTTTAAATGAATTTTAAAGGAAAAATAGAATTTATGATCTCATTGTCTAAAGCTTAGAGGATCTGGATATTAGCTTAGGTCACCTTCAAAAACGAGCAAGTAGCCTTTGATAGAGCCACCAAAGAGTCTCAGGGAAAGCCTTGAGTCCTTCAGTGACTGGGTCTTTCCTGTTGTACAATTGAACTAGGATGGCACTGGAATAAATATTTTCTCTATAAAATTAACAGTGGAAAAACTTTGGAGGGATTTAATAGTTTAAAAGACTGTCCAGATTGCGCCTGTGAGCTAGCTCAGTGGGTAAAGGCACTCCCCAGTAACCCTGACAACCCAGCCTCCACTCCTGGAGGCCACTGGTAGAAGAAGAGACGTGTCTCCCACAAGTTGTCCTCTGACGTCCACAAGTGCTCCGTAATGACGTGTACATGCATACACACACACACACACACACACACACAAATACAAATTTTTACATTTGAAATAATGTTCAAATTACTAATGCTCATGAAAATAACCCATTTTCTACAGCCTCACAGCCAGCAACTGACACTTTTACCTTTGTATTCTGCCCATGGTCTGAGCTTACTCCTAGCCTGGTAGGTCATGATACATGTTCCTCAGACTTTTCCCTGCTTTATGCCCATAATATTTTTCACTCCAATCGAAGATCCGGCAGATATTTGGGCTTTGTGGTGGCATTATTACTGAGGGTCCCTTAAACTCTGCCTTGAACCAAAAGCTTGATTTTCAGCTGGCCTAAGAAGTGTATGACAGGACTGAGAGGTTGTATCTTAGGTATTAAAGCTCTTGCTTAGCATGCAGGACGCCCATGGTTCATTCGCAGCGTTTATTGGATGTGGTGGTACCAGTACTCAGCTTGTGGAGGCTGGATAACCTGAAGTTCAAGGTCATGATCAAAGAGGCCATCCTGGGATCCCTAAGATCCTCTCTCTCTCTCTCTCTCTCTCTCTCTCTCTCTCTCTCTCTCTCTCTCTCCCTCTCTCCCTCCCTCCCTCCCTCCCTCCCTTTCTCTCTCTCTCATCTACCATACCATGCATGTCTGGCTCAAGCATGGATATTCCCAGGATTACTCAAGAACCATCCATTTCTGTGGGGGAATTGTAGGCATAAGGTTATTGTGTAATTTAAATACTTAAATTTTATGTAAACTCTGCTCTCCAATTGTTCCCCTGTTATGCCAATAAAGCAGCTTGCAGCCAATCAATGAGCAGAGAAGGGAATGGGGCGGGACTTCCTGCCAGCCAGGGAAGGAGGAGTCAGAGGGAGAAGGCAGAAGAGTGGGCCATCAGGAGAGGTCCAAGGAAGAGGAAGGAGCTGGAGCCCAGGAAAGCTACAAAGTGCAGGTACTGCTGGGAGTAACACAAAATAGCATAAAGGGTTAAGAACAGACTTAAACTGCTCATATTGTGTTGTGAAGCCTTGCGTTATAAAAGAGTCTCAATTATTTCTGTGATAGCCTAATTAAGAAATAAGCTAAAAGAAACAAACACTGTTTTATGAAAATAATTTCAATAGGGAATATTTCCTAAAAAGTGTACAAGTTTTTATGATTGAACTTTCTTTTAAAATTGTGAGTGGCAAGAGAGATGATGGCTCAGCAGTTCAGAGCACTTGCTGCTCTTGTAGAGGACCTGGGCTTGATTCCCAGAACCCACATGGTGGCTCACAGTCATCTGTAACTCCAGTTCTAGGATTTGGTGTCACTTCTGGATTTTGCAGGTACCAGGGACACATGTGATACACAGACATAACTTCAGGCAAAACACATATACACAACACAAAACATTAGTTAATCATTTAACTGTTTATTTACTTGCGTGTGTGTGTGCGCACACATGCACATGACACATGCCCTATGCCATGGGTGAGTGGAGATCAGGGGATAACTTTCAAAAATAGGTCTTCATATCTGCTATGTGGATGCTGGGAATTGAACTCAGGACATCAGGCTTGGCAGCAAGTGACCTTACCATCTCTCTAACCCCACTCTTGAGCTTTCTAACAAATAAGCCCTTTGCATGTCCCTAATTGTCATAACTGAGGATTTTTCACTTCTGTCACTTTACTCCTGTGGTTAGGAGGTCTGTAATATTTTTTGGTTACTCTACAGACTAAGCTAATGGCTAAAAAGCATGGAATCCATGCCAGGAATATACTAGGAGTTGCTGTTATGCAGGAATGGTAGGTGGTCAGAAAATGGTGGATGGATGGGTGTGTAAGGATGGATGGAATGGGCAAGAAGTGATCAGGCGGGAGTCATTTCTCTTGTCATTGGCCACCCAGCCACCTCCTAGATTTAGAGTGAACAAATATGAACAGACACATTGACAACCCAGAAACCGAGTCACTGTTGCTGCTGAACATGGCATGCTTTTCAGCCATTCTCATGACTTGAAAAAGTCTGAATTCTGTCCACTTCCAGCTTTTTGCCTCTGCTCATACTTCCAAAGTGGGATCTAGAAAATTGGCCCTCCCTGCCTGAAGCTGTTCACAAGAAAGCTGCAGAGGAGCAGAGCAAGACCACAGTCTTCGTCAGACTGAGCATCTTTTTCCCAGTAGTTCACAGTGTCCCTCTCCTGACCATCACTCAGCCTCATGTGCAGGGCTGAGTGAAAGCTTCCCCATCACCTTCCCAGGCATAGCCATTCTCACTAGCCTCAGGAACTAGAGTGTGTTCCTCACCTAGAAGGGAACAGAAGCCAGGCTGGCTGCAGGACTCGGCATCAGGTCGCCCTCTTTCCTCGGCAGTCAGAGCTAAGTTCATAACCTTTTCTCTGTTCTTAGCTTGTCATTCTTGCAACTGGGATTGATTTCCTGATGAGACATGTCATTTCTGTGCACCCCTGCTTTTCTTTCCACAGCTTCAAGACAGCTTTTCAACTTCGTAGCATAATTTAGAGATGATGATTTCTTAAAAAGATTTATTTATTTATTATGTACTGTGTGCTCTACCTGCATGTACACCCACACACCAGAAGAGGGCATTAGATCACATTATAGATAGTTGTAAGCTACTGTGTGGTTGCTAGGAATTGAACTCAGGACCTCTGGAAGAGCAGTCAGTGCTCTTAACCTCTGAGCCATCTTTCCATCCCAGAGATGATGGTCTTTAAAAACAATGAGATGGCACCTTATAACCTGGCTACATCATTGAACACGGGGCCTGAATCTTAAGTGCGCTGGTGTTTAAGATTGTGGTGGTGCAGTTCAAGCTATTGTAGTCCCTTCAGCTACAGGGAAGTCACTAAGGCTGTACTAAGTCAATAAAAGAATAAATAACTCAACAGAAGGGAGACAAAGTGACCATGGCGGCCTAACTGAACTGACTGTAAAACTTGGCCATCACGTGGCACACTGCGCATGAGTGCCAGAGATCACTAACACCATGTCAGCTTTGAAGGCAAAAGGACAGCCTGAAGTAATTATGTAGTCTATCATATTAGATAGGTTAATTTGGATTTTATGGGTTTTTTTTCAGGTTTTCTTATTTAAAGGTATTTTATTGTTCAGTTACCAAAGAATGATGTATCTAAAGAGTGTCTTCTGGGGTGAGTGGAATAGCTCAGTAGGCCAAAGAGACTTTTGTCAGGACTGTTTTCCTGACTTTGATCCCTGGGACCCACATGGTGGAAAGAGAAAACTGATTCTCAAAGTTGTCTTATGACTTCTACATCGGCCCGCAAACACATGTACATGTGTGCGTGCATGTGTGTGTGTGTATACACTGACAAAACAAACACACAAATAAATAAGGGAGTCTAAGTTTGTATTTGCAATTACTTAAGTAACTCACATTACTATTATTTTAATGTCACATTAAAGACCCAGAAAAGTTTCTTTTTCCAAGACTGAGGGTTGAACTAGGGGCTTTGCAAGTTCCTATGCAAGGTCCCTACCACTGAGCTACATTCCCAGCTTGGTAAAAGGTTTGCATTCGTGGTTAGTTTGGTTTTTTATGCAAAGATGGCTGTTTTTCATGAAAGTATATATAGATATTATGTGTGCCTATATATACATACATGTCCCTAGTATGTATAAAAGAGCATAAACATTGAGAGCAAAGTTTATATGATTGCTGAATAGCTATGAGTGCACGTTGTTGTTTCAGAGAACCAGAGTTTGGTTCCCAGAACCCACACCAGGCATCTCACAACTGCCTGTTGCTCCATCTCCAGGGGATCTGATGCCCTCTTCTAAGTTGTGTGGGGACCTTCACTCATGTGGCCATGCTACATACACAAATATACACATAAATAAAATAAATATTATTTTAAAAGAAATACAATTCTAGGTGCATTTCAGGGTTGTCAAGAGAAACAAGGACCAAAAACTAAAGTAAATAAGGAGAGGAGAGCCAGAAGAAAAGGTTAGAAACTAAGAAACTTAAACACACACCCCCAAAAATGCAGAAGAGGGTAAACCAAAAACACTTGACTCTCACACCCAAAAATTTCGTGTTTAATAGCTGCTCTAGCATTTGTAGTTTATTCTGGAAAAAGGAATCTTGCTGACTTCACAGGTTACTGACTCTAATACTAGAAGGAAAAACTGACACTTGCCTTGAGGAGTACTGAGCAGAGTTGCACACGTGGCATGTCTGGACACAGCAGCACTCACTCAATGCAATCCCCGCCTTGTTTCTCTTACTGGGTGGAAAGTCTGTGTTACTAAATGTCTGTCTAGCACAGAAGATAAAGAGGGGTAAGTCAGACGTGGATCTACAAGGACTCAAGGGACTAGAATGTTCTTTCTTATGGACATATTTCACCTTGAGCAGTATCTACACAAGGAAATCACCCCCTTAAGAGTCCATTGTTTCTACTGTGCATGGATGTGCATGCCTGTAATCTCAGCACTTGAGACTCCGAGGCAGGAGGACTGAAGGATTGAAACTAGCCTATGCTACACAGCAAAGTTCTGCCTAAAAAATAGAGTGGTTGTCTCTCCGTTTCTGTGCCGTTAGCATCTTTGCTATTTTTTGGATAAAAGAGTACATTTCTGAAGTTAAGACTGATTGAAACTTAGGTTCTATTTTGATCTGGTGATGGTTGCACTGTGGTTTTATTGCTTTAGAGTGATGTGAAGGTAATTGCAGATGGGACAGAATACAGTTGAAGAGCTCTGGCAGCAATGTGTCTGAGCTAGCACATGGCCACATCTAGCCGCAAGAGAAGCAGACAGACTTAGTTATCAGTTTGGTTGTTCCTGGTTAAAATATGGGATACTATTTTTTAAAAGGTGGTCAAAAAGGAATGGAAATTAGCTGGGCCTGACATACTTTGTCATTGCCATTTATACATATGCATAAATCTATGTGTTTAAATAGTCCACACATAAATGCTAACTCATTGGGTATGTTTTCTTTTATTTGTTTATTGTTTAGATTTTATTTTATGCATATGGATGTTTTATCCATATGTGTGTGTGTGTGTGTGTGTGTGTGTGTGTGTGTGTGTATACAGCATGCGTGTGCCTGGTGCCCACACAGAGTTGCAGGTGGTTTCTGGGAGTTGAATATGGGTCCTCTGGAAGAGCATCTAGTGCTCTTCACTGCTCAGTCATCCCTTTAGCTCCTTGTTGGGTATATTTTAAACGTGCACAAAAGGAAAAATTTAAGAAAGCAAGTAGCAAAACGACAGAAACTAGTTTTTCTGTACCTCGACAGACCACTTCTGTTCACTTTGGAAAGCCAATCACTAGACTTTTTAAAGGCAAAATGATTTTGTTTCATCATTATGTATAAAACTATAAACGCAGATATACTGGACATATGTATTTTCCCCCGAACATATGTTTTTAAAAATACCATGCTTGAGGCTTGGGGAATGTCTCAGGAGGTAAAGAGCTTGCCACACACATAGGAGGACCCAAATTTGACCCCCAGAACATATGAAAAAACACAGCATAATGGTACATGTTTGTAATCCCAGTGCTGCCCAGAACCAGGCAGATCCCTGGGCCCTCCTGGCCAGCCAGCTGGACCTAATCAGTAAGCCCAACTGAAAAGTAGTTTCAAACACTAAGAGGGGTATCTCCTAGGACACTAAAGTTGTTGTGGCTTCCACATGCATATATGTTTATGCATGTGCAGGCATGTGCACACACACATACACACTGTTTTAAGAATTAATTACTAAACTATTTTTTAAGAAGCACACATTTTGGGCATCAACTCTGTTCAAGACATAGTGCTGAATGAGAGGAAAATGGGAGAAGATGCAGTTTCTGTCTCTAAGATGTGCATTCCTTGATGCACTGTGAGGGACTAAGGGAAAGGGTCAATTAAATAGGGTGCAGTGAGGGTTACTGGTGAGAAATAGGGGTTCTACCTGTACAACAATGTGTTGACCTACGTGCATCGTTCAATAGCATGCTTGGGCCCTGAGTTCATGCCCCAGCTCATGCACAAGCAAGGCCGCGAGAAGAGGAGTAGAAATGTGTTACTAGGAAACTGAAAGCACATGTCGAACCACTGGTCGGATCCTCCCTCCACCCACTGTAGGGAAAATGGCCACAAAATCCACAGGATAGCAAGGCCTCTACTCCAAGCAAAGCTCAATGCTCCGCAATAAGACTTTTTACCCTCCACGCCCCTCCCAAGAGCACAGTGGCCCGGTGATGACCACATGGATAACCCACCAAGACCCGTGTCCTCAAAGAAGGCCCGGTGCTCAAAATTATCCTTTTTTGCCCTCCTCAAAGGCCAATTACTTCGGGGCCATTGGTCCCAGCAAGAGGCAGCAAAGGAAACAGCTGCACCATAAGGTAGCAGCAGCTCACAGCAGCCCAGTGGCCTGGCCCCAGCCCTGTGTCAGCACACAAGGTAATGCTCTAAATTAGGGAGTGGAATTTTAAAGTATAGCATGGATACATTTGGGAATTTGTTTGAATGTTTGGGGCGGGTTGTCAGGTATGTGATCCCTTGTGTATCCTGAATCTCAAGCCTTATTTATCCTTCAGACTTAGAACTCTATTTCCTTAGAATTACCTCATAGAAAAAAGATATTTCCGTGGCACATGCTAGTAATCCCAGCTCTTGGGAGACTGAGACAGGAGAATCATGAGTTTGAAGCTAGACTGAGCTAAATTACCAGACCTTGTCTCAAAAGGAACAAACAAACAAACAAACAACAACAGAGAGGTCGTTCTGTATTTTCACATGCTCTTAATCTTTGGGTTTTTTTTTTTTCTCAGAATTTTGACACCCATCCAAATCTGAATACAAACACACTATAAAACCCAAAAAAGGAACAAGAAGGATCTGCAGACTCCTGAATGGGGTGCGTGAGATGCTCTAAGTAGAGCCCAATCTAACAAATGCATCGCTTGCTGTAGATGTCCCTCCCCACTCTAAGAAGATGTGAGATACTGAGGGTATCATTGGCTTTGGATTACCTCCAGTTTCTAGGTACCACTTTCCCTCTGGAGCTGAACAGGTTTGCAGTACTTTGTAGGTGCTTTACAAAGTTACTAGGAGTTAACCCCAAACACCTCTGCTCTCACACGATTGTGGAAGACACTGCGGCCGAGATACTTCTTCCACTGGAGAATATGTCCTCCCCCTGGACTCTTCAAGATGAGATGCAGTCATGTGACTCACTCAAACTATTTTTTTTTTTAATGAATGGAAATGGCATGCCACTTTGTGAGGAAGGATGCCTCAAGAACCAGTCCGTAGCTGGCCTCCTTTCAGTCCCTCTTCTGTAATGGTTGTGGAAACAGAGCTGTCAGTCTGGGGGGCCCTCAGGCAAATATGATGAAACTTCATGGAACAGGCAACCTGGGTTGTATGAAAACTGTGGTTGTGCTGAGCCACTGAGATTTGGGAACAGCCACTACAGAAACACCTGCCCTGGCATACCTGTGTGTTGCAAATGATATTCTGTGCTATGTGTCATTGTATAATGCATTGTACATATGTGCTAGACTGAAGTCTTTTGTTGGATACCAGCATTAAGTTCTTAAATATTCAGAGGGGACTATGACCCGAGACACACAGATCTATTAGGATCACAGTAGTTTATTGAAGCCTTTCATAGGGAAATGTGGCATGTGTGGCAGAAATTGAACACTCTCTCTTGGTCTCTACCCCCCACCTTCCTTTAGTAATAGAGACCCAGAGATTTAGTTGAGCATACAGCCAACCAGAATGAAAACCACGTTTTCTAAACCATTCTTATACTTCAGATCGGAGCAGAGAATAGCAGTGACGGTGAGCAGATATGGTCAGCATTTGAAGAAGAAAGACTGACCCTATGTTGTCCATATCTGTGATGAGCATTCATAACAGAACAATAAACTAAGCAGCTTTTTGCCATAGGGTTTAGAGACTACAGGGAACAGAGAGCAGAGGTAGAGGTAAATGTGGAACAGATGAGCAATGATTGCTATGACAACCGAAGGCAAACAGAACTTTACCAAGGATGAAGAGAAAGAAGAGGGACCATCTTCAGTCTAGGGCAAGGGAAGCCCTCAGAGCTTTGTGATAAAGATCAGCATCATATTGGCCAGCCATTTCTACAGCAGATAAGCACCAGGTGGCACACAGGAAGAAAATATGAGATCTATCATCTGTATTTTTTTAATCTCATTCTTTTAAACTTTGCACACCTCATGGATTCTTCACTAGCATAGTTGCACTAGAGAGCATTTGTTTATCATTTATAAGTCACCAAGGAATCGGTTTGGGGGTGTAACTCAGTGGTAGAATGCTTACTTACTATGGGTGATGGCCTGGGTCCCATCCTCAGTGTTGTGGCAGAACAAAAGAAAATAGCCGTGGGGTCGGGTGGGGGACACCTAAGTAGGACAACAGCACAGCCAAGCTTGGCATTAGGCCGTGACATGGAGAATTACTGGACGCAAAAGGATACCACCATGAAGGCCAACCAGGGGACTGAAAGAGATGAGCAGGAAAGCTATGAATATGTTTCTGAGGCCAGCTGTGTGCCCAGGCAGGTTGAAACCATATTCTTGAGGGGAGAGTTGAGTTTGGGACTTATTGTATGTGGTACTTGGAGATGCGAGGGAAGGGAGAGATGGGAGTGAGGACTCTGCCCTTGGCGTGAAGATGAACAGCAGGCCTGCTTCTGTAATTTTAGGGAGAATATAGTTTGTGAATTGTGTTTGAGTCTGGGGGACACGGAAGTGAGTGGTGAAATGCATTAACCAAAGATTCCATGTGAGAGCGTGGGTAACAATGTCGTGCCCAGGACACGAGACAAAAGGAAGAGCAGCTGCTTCTGGGCAGATGAGGCAGGGTACTCACCCCTCTCCTTTTAAAGACCTCCTTTCATCCTGGAGAGAGTTTACTCTCTCCCCTTTATTCTCTCAAACAACCCTTACACACACACACACACACACACACACACACACACACACACGCATCTTCTCTAGAAAGGGGTCCACTTGCAGAGCGTTAGGAAAATTACTCAGTTCTACTCAGTCAAAATATAATCCTGAAACACATGAAAAGAATATCAGTGGTGAGTTCAGTAAAAACCAAACACAATATGGAACCTTCTAGATGCTTTGGAAGTTTTCTTCAGACATCCAGAATTTATCTGCCTTTTCCTTTCCCCCACCCCCACACTAATCGTGGTTAAACACGTCATTCTTTCATTAAAATATCTTATTGACAGAGCAGTATTTTTGTGAGTGATATTTTTCTTAAGTATGGAATCGTGTAGAAGCTTTGGAGGTGGGGGCGGGGGCTTACCTACAAAGTAATCACTATCTATAACCCCCTTGCTAAAAGAAGACAGCATTTTAAGGTGTGATTTAAATAAGTCAAATCTAAGGGATGAGTTCTTGGCTTTGGAGGTCACTGAGAGCACCGAGGGACACAGGAGCCACCCACCCATGGGTCACTATAACCTTTGCTGTGGTTCCTCCATTTCCTTTATTTTCTTCTGGACAGAGAATGACTAACATCGTAGCCTGGGCTCCTCCAGGCACTCAAGAACATCTGTCAAGCCGGGGCCAGGGAGAGAGAAAGGATGCCCACCTTCTCAGAAGGAGAAAGGCAAGCAAGAGTTCAATATTAGTCCAGGCAGGCTTCTGGGGGGTCTAAGTGAGGTCAAAGGTGTCTCCTCCCAAGCACAGCACTAATTTCTTGCCTGAGATTCTAGCCTGTGGTCTCCTTCCACTCTTATCCCAGCTAGGCAGAAGCTCAAAACCTCCCCCACTGCCTTCTCCAAGCCGCTGCTGCCAGGGCTCCAAGCTTTCTCTCCTAGGGCCATAGACCCTCTGCAGGCAGCCCAGGCGGCAGAACTGCTGGAGCCAGATCGTAAGTGGCGGGCGAGGCGGGCGGCCCTCCCTCCCCCTTCGGCGGGCGGGCGTACTGTACAGCAGACACCTGCAGCTCAGGCGGCCGCCCGGGCTCCCCGACACAAGGCGCTGGTACCTGAGCCCTTGACTGGTAATGCACCATAAACGGCTCCTTTCAGGCCTTTTCAGAGTCAAAGCGCGGAGGTCACCGTGTGTACAAACCCCTCTGTGTCCTCCACGTCTCCGGGGCCCCGGGCACCCGGGCCTCCAGCCGCAGAGCACGCCAGTCCGTGGGAATCGCAACACATGTGCTTAGGCGAGGCCGGCGGGGCGGGAGCGGGGAGTGGAGACCACCCGGCCCTCCCCCAGCCAGGCCTCCTGGCCGCCCGCCGTCGGATCAGAGTGGAACGAATGGGGTGTTCAGATGCTCGCGGAAATCAGTCGGTCGGGAGGGGCGGGGACCCTCACCCCGGCTGGGTGGCCAACGCCCACTCCTTCCCAAAGGTACAACGGGGCATCTGGCCCAGTGGCACAGCGCCGCTCCTCCGCTGTCCCCCTCGCTGCTGGGAGGTCGGGCGGGCGGCTGGGTGGGGCTCTATTCTGCGTTCTGGGCAGCCGGGATCCTGCACACCAATAATATTAAGGTACCTGCGGCACAGGTCGCCTAGTCTTTTCTATTAATTGGTGCCTGTATTTCGAACTGCACTGGCGATCGAGCCACTGTAGCCAAGTGGGCATGACAGGCGGCGGCTGAGAGTTGGCCTTTGGCCACTCACCTGCCTTGGACTTAATGCACGAAACGCTGGCTTATACATAGTGGCTATAGAAGGAAAAATATCTCTTAGAATTGTGGTACGGAGGAGTCACACGTGTAGGAGAAGGCATTAAGCGCCCATCTCTCCCCTGCCTGGCTTTAAAGGCATGTAGGAGGAAGCACAGCGTCCAGGATCTGGCCACTAAAACCTCCAAGGGCTGGGGCGAGTTGTACAGAGAACAGAGGCACTGTGGCGACCAGAACAGAGTGAGGAGCCAGTAGTCTAGCTCTTTGCGCCCCCTTCTGGGACCACGGGGACCCCGGGTTACCTGGGGAGCCGGGCTTTGTCACCCAAACGGGCTCTCTGCTGCCCCAGAACTAATTAAATGACTTTTTGGCTCTGGAAAGGCCGAAGTCGGCCGGGGGTGTGGACGTGTCGGGGGCTGCATGCGGGCACGGGAATAATCAGTCCCATTCTTGCGCTGCCACAAAACCCGTGGCGCAGCCAGAAGTGAACAGCGGCCTCCTGAAAGGCAGTTTCAAAAGGCGACACCTGCAAAGCCCGGCCGGTTGTGAATTGAATGCGACGCCCTCACGTACCTGAGCCCCGAGCTATTAGTGTCAGGCTCCCGGTCGCCGGGGCCAGCAGCACACGTCCCGGCAGCCCGTGCTGAATATGGCAAGCTGCAGCGCGGCCTCTCCATGGGAATGTCGCCACTTGTGCCGCTCGTGGTCGGGAGGGGGTGCGCTGCCCTTTCAGAGACAGACACAATTAGGCAAAATGCTCAATGAACATTATAAATGATGTGCGATCGCTCTGCAGATTGCCTGGCAAATCAAATTATATGGTCGCTCGCGGGCGATTCCCATGTTCTTTAAAAACGTAAAACAGGTATTTGCCCATTAAATTAAAAAAAAAAAAGCCAAGTTAAGAATTCCTGAAAAAAAAAATACAACTGAAAGACTCAGTGTTGAATATTCACACGTTCCCTTTGTTAGCGATTGGCTTCACAATGGCCTTGGAGAAGGGGTGCGCTTGGACCAGACACATGTTTTACTCTCTTACACGCTGCAGAGGAAGGCACCAGAAGCCGACATTTGTTACAGTGCGATTCTCTCTTTTTTTCTTTGAAGACTAAAAAAATTTTTTTCTCATAGTGAATGACTTGAAAGCTACTGTTATTCTAACCAGAAACATTCTCATCAGATGGACGCGCGCCCGACGCTGTCCTGGAAGGCCAGCGAGCCTCGCTCTTCTCCCCGGTACTACTGTCCAGGCACTGGATCTGGGGCGGGCACCAGAGCTTACTTGCCGGCCAGTGTGAAGCTGGCAGCGCGCTCAGGACGTCTATGACACAGGTGCCGCCACTGCGACCACCCCTGTTCTTCTAAGTTTGGTCCTGTCTTCTGCCGCTGGCGAATGAGAACGAGCATGCACTGAGGTTGCGCAGATCCCACCGAGGCCAGGAGCTGCGCTGAGGGCTAGGGGGTATCACCCAGCCACCGCGGCGTCGGTTTTGGCTTCTAAAATAGGAAGACAAAAAGCCGCATCAAGCCGCAATCTCACCTCCCCGCCGAGATCCATCTCATTTCCGGGTTTCTAACTCCATTTTCAGAATATTGGAGTGGAACAAGGGGTGAAGAACTGTGACCCAGGAGACAGTGGTGTATCTGTATACTTGGCTGAAAAGGGGCCAGTTTTGGGGGGGGTTAAGGGAGCGGTCTCTGGAAATCTAGTTCTTCGGTTTACCACGCTGAGTTATAGGGGCAAGTAGTTATCTCTTGAGCACAGTTTCTTAATCTACGAAGGGAAAACTACTGTTCAATCTGTCCCCTCGCGGGACTTTAGTTCATCTTCTCTGGGAATGTCAGTCTCTGTGGCAGAGAGCTATCGTTTCTTAGAATCAGGAGTTATACATAAACTTTAAAAATAAGCTCAGAAAATCCAAGTCCAGAACATTTGGGCTTCTCCTTTTCTCAGCCTTATACATAATCACCAAACAGGACAAGAAAGAAGAGATGCTCTTAGGTTCCTCGTGGTGCAAAGAGGAACTCAGAGGACTGACCCCAGCAAAACTCAGCCAACACAGCCTGTTGGTGTGTTTGTGTGCACACATGCAAGAGGGCTTTTCAACAAACTGATCATTTTCGTCTTTTGTAGAAGAAATATCCTGCTGGTACCAACGACCACTTTGGGAAGATTAACTAATGAGGCCCAATTCGTAAATTGGGAAAGTGCGTTTCTTTGTGGCTTTATTGAACGCCCTAGCCCTGGGTGCTGGGAAAGGCAGAAGGGTCATGTGAACCAGGTGCGCTGGCCTTGGTGCTGAAGGTAAAGTCGGCTGGAGCCAGCATAGTCCTGGGAACCCACTGCCCACTGGCTAAAGCAAAGGGATCTTGCCTTCTCATTCTTGCTGGCCAGGGTTTGTGTTTTATTCTACTCCCCGCTCTCTCGTGCCCCCCCAGCCCCCCCCATGTGTGTGTTCAGTGTTGGGAAAAACTTCTAAAGGACAAGCTTACAATATCTTAGTTGTACTTTAATTCTTTCTAGATTTCTTTGATTGTCCAATTAACGCAACACTGGGGGGAGCTTGGGTGAAGAACAAAATCCATCAACAAACTGTTCACCCAGGTCTTATCCCTGTTGCTAATCAGGGATTCACTGCCTTTGTCCCAAGTGAGGTGATTGTATCCCAGGAAAGGAGGAAGACGGGGTGGGGTGATCTTGAAAAGCTGTCTGTTTGTTTTGCATGGCAAGGACTCCCAGAACTCACTTTGGAGCTCAGGCTGGCCCCAAGTTCATGGAAATTTTTCCCTAGCCTCCAGTGTGTTGGGATTTCAAGTGTGAGTCAACATATCCAATGCATGTGCTTTTTGTCTTTTAGGGTTTTGTTTTGTTTTGTTTTTCTTCTTCTTTTGGTTGGCAGGGTCTGGTGAAGACAAGATTTGGGGTGAACGTATCTCTGGTTGTATCACATAAATGTTTATTTCCCCACATGATGTGCTGGGGAAACATGATTTCTACACTATTGCTTAATTCCTGGGGATTTTTCCACCTCTATTTCCCCCTCTTTCACCCTATCATCTGTGAGGGAGAAAGAGGGAAAGGAAAGAAAGCACAGGATTTCACTTGCTTTTTTTTTTGTAAATAAGTGTGTGTGTTTGTGTGTGTGTGAGAGAGAGATAGAGAGGTAGAGATAGACAGATAGATGGGGGGCGGGGAGAATTCATGTAGAGATCAGAATTGGTTCTCTCTCCCCACCACGTAGATCCCTGGTACTGAACTCAGCAAGCAATTTCACTCACTAAGTAGTCCCTTCATGTCTTAAGAGAGTCATGGAGGAGGCCTACAGTGAACACTTGTCATACACCTTGAGTGTGTGCACTTAGACCTCTTCTAAATGGGCATTGGCACTCCTGTGTTACAACGGTGACTCATAAAGCTTGGTATAGCTGTTATTTAAGGAGTGTAGAGACCCATTGACTAACCTGATGTCATGTTGCTTCCAGAGATTTTGTGGGATAGCCTGTGTCTACTTGTATACAAAACTGTTTCATTCCTGGACAAAGGGCATCAAAGGCATGCCTGCTTTAAAGAGTCTCAGAGAGGTGTATTTTCCAAGGAAAGACTGACCTGTAGAAGAGCTGTGCTAAGAAGGCTCTGTCGCGATGCAGTTAGTATGAGAGAAAGATGCTAGCCTGGACTGGTACACCCTTCGATGACACATCACAGAGGCATAAAGGACATATATAGTAATTGAAATAGTTGTGCGGAAGGCTTGCAATAACTTTGAAAGTGCCTAGAGGTGAAAAAGTATTTTAAATAAATATTCCTATCTAAGGTGAAACAAAAGATATCAAGAACTAGTCAAGTAGAAAAATTGGCAAAGCATTTACCGAAATCTACTTGTCTCTTGTTGAAAGAGTTGGAGGTAATTCCACTCCACTTCTCTCCTTCTTTCAAATGTTCAGTTATGAGTATATTTTATAATGGAAGCTCATAAAATGAATGTAAAATACAAGGAATTTGGCTTAAGGGACATAGGTTGGACTACAAGTTTCAGACTTTCTCTTTAGCATTTCCAAATGCAACAAAAGACAAAAAACTATTTTAAAAATCACTTAACTCAAAATTCCCAAAAAGAAGTGCCACTAAGTCCAAGAAACAGAATATTGTCTGTACCTAGGATCCTCTCATAGAGTTTGTCACTATAAGAGTAATGACCACCAAACGTCCAGGATAACCATCTCCTGCCCCTTCCTCAGAACACTAAGTCTGAACCCTTAACTCTAAGGTTTCACCTTCCTTTTAGACTTCATGTAAGTGGAAGCATAGCGAATCCCTCTGCATTCTGCTTTCTTTTATTCACGCTGTGTGAGGCACACCCATGTTGAAGTATAGGGTTCCTAAGGCTTGCAGTGAATGCGGCCATCACTTCCTAGGTCAGAAGCTAAGATGACCTGAAAGTGACTCTCCCAATGGGATGAAAACACCCAACATTCAGAGAGCTGGCAGACACTGAGAAGTCTAGATGTAATGTAAGTGGGTCCCAATCCTGGGCCTTTAGGTAGAAGTCACATGGTGGTAAAGGAGCTATGTGGAGAATAGTTTGAACATGTCTGATATGAAAATCTGAACTCCCCATTCCACCAAATACACACATTTTAACACTGGCACAATGCCACACCCAGCCCTATGTGATATACAGTCAACTGCAGGCTTTGTGCACACAGCATGTGTAAAACAGTGATTCATTTAAATATAGAGTCTCTGTGTGTAGTTCAGGAAGAACTTATGATCTTCCTGATTCAATCTCCCATATGCTGGGATTAAATGCATAAATTTTATGTTTAGAAATAGGTCTTACCCATAAGATAGCTCATTGCATATCCAGAATTTTTTAAAAGCTAAATTGTGAGATGCTTTGAGTTCCAAACATTTCAGATCAGGAACACTCAACTTGTAATGTAATCACTAAAATCTTAGAGAGATAAAATATCTACTGGTGCTAGAACTAGATTGTTTCTAAAGCTCCATGAGTTGATTAATATTACACTTGTCTTGAGTTCTATGAACTTAGGATGAGAGTCCTAGCTACTACTCTGTGATAATTAATTCTAAGTCCCATGTAACTTCAATAAAATTCCAACAACTAATTAAGAATTAGCACATGTGTAATCTTCTTGACCTTGGCCTCTGGTGGTAAAGACATGGAAAGTCTAGTCAAGTAGGCTGTGAGTGCTCATAGCAACCAATGATGAAGCCAACCGCCACCAGCTCCCATATCTTCTTCCAAGCCATTCTCTGGCTCCTAGGGCAGGCTGCTGGCGATGGTTCCTTTGTGAGATTTCACCTCCATGGATGGTACAGGGGCCCACTACACTTGGAATAGTCAGATCCAGAAAAGGAAAAAAGGTGTTCCTGGTAGATCTGTCCAGGATTCTTAGAACAGAACAGACAGGCAGAAGGAGATGCGATTGGAAAAGTGAGGTCAGAGGAATGTGCTATTGCTAGCTTTGATGACAAGAAAAGATGGTCTATCGTAATCTCTTCCTGCTGCTATGGCAACATACCTCAAACTGAGTAAATTATAAGTAAAGAAAATGTTTCCCACAAATTCTGGAGATGGAAAACCCAAGATCAAGGAGACGGCACACATCACCTCTCTGGAGACAGAAATTGATGTCGCCCAATGACCAAAGGAAAGACATTATGTTCATTCTCTGTGGCTGCCATACTCAATCAGCACAAGTCAGTGACTTAAGACCACACAAGTGGACAGCCTTTCAGTCCTTCAGACTAAATGGCTGTCGGTGTATCACAGGTTGGCAGAGATGTTCCTCCCATGGAGACTGGGAGAGAGATGGTCTTCCTGCTCTTTCCAGTGACTGGAGGCAGATACATTCTTTTGCTTGCTGCTCACATATGATCTGATCTGGATGTTAGTGTCGCCACAGATTTTCCCTAATAAGATGGTGTAGGAGGTGGGTGAAGTTAAGTCCTTTCTGTAAACGAGATGGATGGAAACATGATGGCCATTAGCACCATGAAGATGACAGCATTTGAAACTGCTCTCCTTCTTCTTTGTGAAGACACAAAGGAAGACATCATCTTGGGAAGACATCATCTCTGGAAGACATCATCTCAGGAAGACATCATCTCAGGAAGACGTCATCTTGGGAAGACATCATCTTGGGAAGACATCATCATGATCCATACAAAGTCTGCTGGTTCCTTGATCTGAGATTTCTCACCTCCAGAATTTCTAGAAACAAATGGTTTTGTTGTTGTTGTTGTTGTTGTTTACTTATAAATTACTCACTTTCAGACATATTATTGCAGCAGCAGGAAGAAATTAAGATAGACCCTGTTTTCCTGTCACCAAAGCTAGTGACAGCGTATCCCTTTGAGCACCTCTTTCCAATCGCATCTCCTTCTGCCTCTCTAATCTGTCCAAAGAACCCTGCACAGTGCTACTAGGAACACCCAGGGAATGTCCCCATATTAGCAACCTGTATTCTATCTGCACCTCTAATTCCCCCTGCTACCTAGTCCGTTAACTTAAGAGTCTATGAGGATGTGCACATGTTAGGGGAACATTATTCTAACCATGCTTCTTGCCTGAAAATGGTTGCCTGGTCAGCTGTGAGCTGTAGAAGAGAGAGAAGGCTCTGGCTGCTAGTGGGAATAGGAGGCTCAGCTTCTATGTAATACAAGTTGCTCCTCTCAATCTCCTGCTTCCTCTTGGCGAGGCAGAGTATAAGTGATGTGACTGTACCCTTCAGTCCTGAAAGCTGAGTGCCTGTATTTACTGAGAACTTCCAGAAACTGTCAGGCAGCAATTTGAATTGTTGTCAAGACAGTGTTGTATGGAGTGTTTCTTCACGTGTGTATCTGAGCTTATTCCTTAGTCAACATAATGTCACTGTGGACAACTTAAGAAGGGGACAGATTTGTGACTTCAGGTTCATGGTTACTTGACCCCATTTGGGGGCAGGTGGTGGCTTAGTGTAACCTGTGGGGTGTGTGATAGAAGAGAAGAGGCTTCTAGAATACCTGGCCATGACTAGAGAAAGCTGCTTTCCAATGCTCCCCAGTGATCAAACTTCCTTCCACTAGATCCTTTCTCTTAGTGGCTCTACCATCTCAAATAGCACTTGCTTATCACATAGGCCTTACCTGGACATCTAAGGTCCAAACTATAATAAGAGATGCCTAAATGTTGCTTCAAGGAGTGGAAGGGTAGAAATCCCAGGTAGAGGGATTGAAATATTAATACCAGCAAAATAATTGTCATCACTGCAAACATGGGTCCTTCCATATGCCAGATGCCAAGAGTAAGCACTGGGCACATGTTGGCTTACTGTTGCCAAAGTCAATGCCATTTATTATAAATTCCATTTGGAGTAAAAGGAAATGTCCTCATGGATGGGCCTGCTGTGGTGACCCAAGGAAGGGAGCCAGGAAGAAGAGTTGGTGCCTTGGAGCTGTCCCACTCAGGGGACATCATTTGAAAGGAGGTCACCATTCCTTTCAGCTGTGTAACTCACAGAGCGCACAGGCTGTCTGCACCTTCTCCCTGCCAAAGGGAAGCCCGGAAAAAGGAGACAAGAAGTCGGTCCATTCCTGATTGAGCAGATTGAAGATGCCTTTTCCCAGGGGTTGATGGCATCACTGTGCTCGGTGCCACCTGGCCCCTTTGAGGCCCCAGCCATGCCAGGCGAAGGGTAGGGGGCTGGGAGTGGCTAAGGGATTTAGCTCCCTTTTGTCCCCAAACTTCTGTTTGGGTGGGGCCGCATCTGTTGTGGTGGATGGCTGTCCTGTAATGAGGCCAGTGTCCTGGCTGCTTCTGCCTCTGGCCTCATTGACACCACACCAGCCTTGCTTGGTGGCATGTGCTCTGTGCCCTGTTTGTCGAGCAGGGTGGGCAGAATCTTGAGAAGGGTCTGCAGGCCACCACTTCTTAATTTCCAACTGTGGTCCTCTCCTTCTGGGATTATCACGTGATAAAACGAAGATGAGGAAGATGAAGTAAGATTAAGTGCCTTCCGCATCAACGTTGACATTTGCCTTTTTTCATGTTCAAATCATTTCGCACGTGTTGTTTTCTAGCTGATTCCCAGACGGCGGATCCCTTGCTTCAGAAGCCATCACACTGAGACCTGCAAGAAGATGGACAGCTGTTGGTTCACTGTCGTTGTCATCCTAGAGCTGAATTATGGCAGCAATGAGGTAATCCACTGACTTCTGATGTCAATGGGCCTCTGGTAGAAAATGCCGAGATCGGAGCCGTGCAGAAAGCACTGCTTACTTTGTTGAAGGCTGGCTTCCTCCGGGGTTTTTAAATCATAAAAACAAAACTTCACAACAGAAAATTCTTCAGCTATTTTGTGAGTTGATCCTTCATGCCTTCCTGAACAATAACTATTTTTTAATTAATTGCAGTAAAATAAAGACTAATGAAACAATTGCTGAACTCATTCTGTTGTCTTTCTCCCGAGGAGGAAGAACACAGGTAGTCACCCCCTCTCAAAGCTTTGATTTTCCATGCTGCCCCCTTGGGCTATTTCTGGAAAGGCAGAAAGAGAAAAGGAGAAGGAAAGAGGGTTTCACAGATGTTGCAGGACCATCTGACTGTCAATGAAGCCCAGTGCGTGCGTGGCTTCTCAGAACCACCGTATCTGCACTGCTCTGGAGTGTCTTGTTTTCAAACCCGCTTTCTCCCTGGCTGCCTCCACCCCACTTCCGCTTTCGCTATTCTGTGGGCGTAGCCGCCATGAAGCAGCTAAGGCAGATCTACTTCACAGCCAACAGCTCTCCACTCGGCTTCAGTGACAATTGTGGGGTCTCCCAAGAATAGGAGTCAGCCTGGCCTGATACCTGGCATTCAGGTCACAGGACTGAGGCCAAGCAGACAACTTTCCCATCTAGAATGTGCATTTAGTACACTGACCGAGTGCTGTAGCCATCTGTATAATCTGTAATCGCCTCCAGTGAGACACTGCAGTTCTTCACTGTCTTTCCCAGAGCCTGTCACTCCTATTTCCAGGCAAACATGGCTCTACTTTCTGACTACCTATATGCTGGAGAGTTCATGTCGTTGGGCCCATGCGATATGTGGGCCCTGTGTGACTGGCTCCTTCCACTCAACTCTTGTGCAGCCATGCAAGTATCGTTATGCGATTCCTTTTTCTTTGCCAAATCATCTCATTAAGTAACTATATCACATTAGCTGATGGAGGATGGAGTTTGTTTCTCCAGTTTGACAGAAATAGAAAGGCTATGATTATAACTATATATAATTTTTTAAGGGAACATGTATTTTATTGGGGGAGGGTCCAAGTGCAGACCTGTCACGCCTCGCTTGACCCGCAAGAAAGACACGACCACCAGTTCTTCTCTCAAGCGGTTTATTCAGGCTTTGTTTCTTGGAGAATCCCCCGAGCCACTCCTGTCACGCTCATTTATACCACCCAAACAGCCAATCACACTAAGCCACGTCTCACATGCTGATAGGCTCGTAGAGGCGGAGCTAATGCAAGCAGCGGGCGTCTTCCAAATAAGGACTTGTTTACCTCCACCGTGGCAGCTCTGGCTGCATGCCAGGCGCCATCTTGGGGCGAGGTCCACAAAGGGCTCTGTGGCTCTCCACACAGACCTTTTCTAAGCACCTGAGCCATTTTGCATTCTCACCACCAGTGTGTGAGATTTTTTTTTCATATTCAACCTCCTCTTCATCATCATCTCCTTCTTCTTCTCCTCCTCTTCTGCTTCCTTTTCCTCCTCTCCCTCCCCTTTCTCTTCTTCCTCCTCCTCCTCTTGAAGGAGAGATAAACCTGTTTTCATTACAATCCCAAGTGTGGGATCGGAATGGTCTTGTGAGAGAACAGGTGATGTTAATCCACTTGAAGACAAACCACCTTGTGCTGGAGCTTGATTGTTGTCAGCTGAAAAGATCCCGTGAGCAGACTCTGGGAGGAGATATATAAATGAGCCCAGAACTGGAGAGGAGGCTTTTGGAGACTTGGGACAGTTTTTGGCTGTTCATTACTCCACTTCAAGATGCTCCTAGAGAGAACCGCTCAAGGGAAAGCTTCGGGGCTCCAGCTCCTGCTGAGGTTCCGGGTTCTGGTTACTTCAGGTTCCAGCAGAAGAAATCCTGCTGATTATGCCAGGAGAATTGTTCCTCGGAACTGATATCCTTACGGTTTTGTTATTGTGTCCATTAATCCTCTTTTCCTATTGCTTCGGTTAGTCGGGTTATAAGTGATGTACGTTTGGTTAATAAGTTGTAATAAAGTATATTGGTTAAGAAAAGTGAGCCTACATCCTCTTCCTCCTCTTCCTCCTCTTCTTCCTTCTCCCCCTTCCCCCTCTTCCTTCTCCTTTTCTTATGAGATAAAATTTTTCTGTGTAGTCCAGGTTGGCCTTTAACTACTTCTTTAGCCTCCAGAATATTAGAATTATAGATGTACACCATCATGCCTGGCTTAAAGCTCTTTTATTTTTTACTCATTCATTGTGGTGTGTATGTGTATATGTGTATATGTATAGTGTGTATGTAGTGTGTGTATACAGTGTGCGTGGTGTGTGTGTGTGTGTGTAGTGTGTATATAGTGTGTGTATATAGTGTGCGTGGTGTGTGTGTAGTGTGTGTGTGTAGTGTGTGTGTGTGTGTAGTGTGTGTGTGTGTGTAGTGTGTGTGTGTGTGTAGTGTGTGTGTGTGTGTGTGTGTGTGTGTGTGTGTGTGTAGTGTGTGTGTGTGTGTGTGTCTGTATTCATGTCAGAGGCAGACTTTGAATATCTTCCTTCATCATTCTCTGATTTGTGAGTGTCAATGTGCCTGGGCATCTACTTGTCTCTATTCTACTAGTGCTGGGATTACAGGGGTGCATCCTAATGAGCTTGTGCAGCAAGCAAGCATTTCTCCCACTGAGCTTCCCCAGCTCAGTTTCCCTTTAATTCTTTTCCTAATAGGCCCCATCCTCAGCAGTGTGCCCATCCCCAGCAGTGTGCCCATCCCCAGCAGTGTGTGTGCCCATCCCAAGCAGTGTGTATGCCCATCCCCAGCAGTGTGCCCATCCTCAGCAGTGTGCCCATCCCCAGCAGTGTGCCCATCCCCAGCAGTGTGCCCGTCCCCAGCAGTGTGAAGGGCTGACTCACAATGGGTTGTCTGTATTTCTGCATGGCTAATGATGCTGAACAGCTCCTGTGTTGATTGGTCATTTGTATATGAAATTTAGACATAATTCAGGGCTTAGGGGTTGGTTTAGATAATCAATCATCCTGGTTGGATTAGTGAACACCTAGACGGTGAGTGAATCTTCAAAGCCTTTACCAGATCAACTAAGTGGACAAAACCTGCCTTTAATGTGGGTGCCACCATTGCAAGGTCCAGGTAAGAATGAAAGGCGGGAAAGGAGAGTAACAGGTCATTACAAGTGTTCCCTTTTCTGTCTTCGGACCCAAGGAAACATGAGAGGTCCCCACAACCCACTCCCTTCTCCACCCTGCTTGCTCTGCCATGAAGGACTGTAGGCTCTTGAACCGTGAGCCAAGTAAAAAAAAAACTCCTCCCCTTTAATCTGCTTCTTGTCAGGTATTTGGTCACAGCAAGAGAGAAGCTGCTGCTGCAGACAG
The DNA here is from genome assembly GCF_964271855.1 of Acomys minous. Lineage (NCBI taxonomy): Eukaryota > Metazoa > Chordata > Mammalia > Rodentia > Muridae > Acomys > Acomys minous. Next base: position 21,733,064 of record NC_140494.1, on the reverse strand, counting down.
TCTATTCTCTTGAAAACTAAGCTGCTTATCCTCCCTTCCCTCTCTATGTCCCCTGTCACTTTCTCTAATAGTCCTTCCCTTTTATTTCATAACTAAAAAAAATCTAGTTTCCAAATTTGAGAATATTTGTCCTCTTGAATCTTGTCTGTTTTGTTTGACACGATGATTTCCAGATCCATCTACTACTATCTCGTGAGTGACACAGTCTCGTTCCTTGTGCATGAAGAATACTCCATTAAGTGCCTGTACACTACGTTCTCTTTACTGATCTGTCTGTTGCTTGGCTATTGCGGAAGATGCTTGTACAGGCACCGATGTGGGGCCGGCAGGACGGCTCAGGGGGGAGAAGCCACTCGTTGCCAGTCCGATGGTCTGGGTTCTGTTCCTGTGGCAGCCGTGGTGGAAGGAGAGAGCTGACTCTCAAAAGCTGGCATCTGCACAGGGGCCGTGCTGAATGCACCCACATCCGTAAGCAAACAAACCAATACATAAGTAATCGTAAATAAGCACTTAACAGGGACAAGTAACAGACATGGGATGCTGACTTAGATTCCTTCAGGCGCCTACCAGGAGTGGTCTAGCTGGGCCACATGGCATTTCTCTGTTTGGTTCTTTAAGAGTCTTCATGCCAATTTCTGGGATGGCTCCAACAGCCTTCATTACCACCCTCTAGTCTCATTTCCCCCAAATTCTTGCCAGAATCTTTTGTCATTTGTTTCTCCAAGAATAGCTCTTTTGACTTGGGTGAGGTAGAATTCCAATGTGATTTTTATTCAAAATTCTCTGATGATTCGAGCCCCTGAGCACCCAGGCTAACTTTTTTTTTCTTCAGGATTTAGTCCTTATGGCTTATCTACAGTTTTACTTCTTTCCTAAAGCAATCTCTCTTTGACTATTTTCCACGAAGGGAGACAGAATTCACGATCAAATACTTAACCACCACAGTACTGTTTGCTAACGTCTGCGGCCAAAGTAAGAACATACGGAGGAATTTGCTTTACGAATGCTGTTTCTCTTTCTTTGTTTTCAAACGTCTTGGGCGGGAGGGGGTGATGGAGCAGGAAGGAGTGCAGCTCAGTGGGTTTGAGGTTGATGTCTTAGCAAGGGAAAAGGGCCTATGAAACATTCTAAAGCAGTCCTTTGGCTCCCTCTGGTGGAAAAATACGGAATTACTTGTACGGAGGCATCCCGAACCGGGTGGCGGGGAAATCACCTCCAAACCCTCGGTTGTATGATAAGGATGGAGGACTGCTCTAAAGACTTTAGATAAGCCTTGTTAGACCGAACTTAGGTGGTAAAATAACTAAGCTCTTTGCTAAAAGGTTGTGTGACATTTTGACAATATTTCTGCTAGCTTTGAAAATAACCATTTCTACACCCTCTCCAATGCCTTAGAATTCAACAGAAACCTCACATAGTAAAACTTTCAGTAACCCCAATACTGCTAGAGAATTGTGAAGCTAAGGTGCGCCCTCTATTATTTTAGATACTGTCTGTCTTGCAGGCGCGTCTTCATTTCGTTTAGAAGCCCCAGAGTCCATGCCTATACAAGGACCTTTTCTTAGCCTTTTAGAGTTGTAAATCCTCCCTCCCTTCACGAGATTGTAATTATACATCTACATCGAGTTTATTAATAGTAACAACTAAGATGATGCATATTTTAACCCATCTTTCTTCCCTCTGGAGCCCAAGGAGCCCGCCGCCTGGAGGTCAGAGCCGGTACTGCAGGGCTTCCCTTCAACTGCCTCCTTCCCAGGCCCTGTGCTCTGGTGTTTCTCTCTTTACCACCCTCCTTTTTATGCTTCTGCACCATTAATAAGATGGTACCTCGAGCTTACTCCTCATTGTGATGGCAGTCACAGGTCGCAAGGAAAGAGACATAGGTCTGGGGATGCATCTTGCTGTCTCAGGCTTCTGCTTTGGTTAGCTGGGGGCGAGGAGGGGCGCTTTGCAGGGAATGCATCAGAGCTCTTCCCCACCCCCTTTCTATCGCCTCTCTCTTTAAGACGAGGTAGATAGATCTCAACCCTACAGAGATCCACCTGCCTCTGCTTCCTGAGTGCTGGGATTAAAGGAGCGGCGCCACCACGCCCAGCTTTACCCCGTTTCTTGCAAACCCTCAGCACACCATCCCCAGGAGGCGTGGTCCAAGCTGACTGTAGGCCGGTGGGAGATGCACATCTCCTCCAAGCCAAGTCAAGGGTGGCCTCAGAAACTCACCTATCTGCGGGGTTTTCTCTTTGCCTTAATTCAACACATTGTTCTTTAAAAAAAAAAAAAAGTGTTGAAATGAAAATAGTTACCAAAAAACCAGGTCCCTGCTCCACAGACCTCAGTCCCATGTTCCCTACCTATGTTGTTTAAAGGAAACCTACATTAAAAATTGCTTTATGTTGTTGTTGTTGTTTACATCCTTTTTTTGTTTTGTTTTGATTTTTTTGTTTGTTTGTTTTGATTTTTGGTTTTTCAAAAATAGGGTCTCTCTCTGTAGTCCTGGCTGTCCTGAACTCACTTTGTAGACCAGGCTGGCCTCGAACTCACAGGGATCCGCCTGCCTCTGTCTCCCAAGTGCTAGGTACCATGTACCTTATGCTGGATTCTGAAAACTTCTGTCAACAAGGAGTCCCCTCACCCCCACCCCCGACCCTCCCACGTGGAGTAAAAAACACAAGCAGCCATACAGAGGCAAACTGTGTGACTTGCACAAAAGCAGGGTGCAAACGTGGAGCCAGAACTTACCAGGCGGCGGCGTACGTACTGTTTCACGAATCTGTTGCCTGGGTTTCCCCTCTTGTCCGACTTCGCTTTCTATTGCTGTGGTAAACACCAGTGCGTCTTAGTCACTATCCTGTTGCCGTGAAGAGACGCGATGACTGTGGCCAGTTATAGAAGAAAGCATTTAACAGGGGGCTTGCTTGCTTCCTTCCGTTTCAGAGCGGGAGTCCGTGACCATCAAGCTGCGGAGTATGGCGACAGGCAGGCGTGGTGTCGGAGTAGCAGCCGAGAGCTCACATCACGTTCAGGCAAGTTTCTGCCAAAGAGAGACAGTCTGGATCTGGCACAGGCTTCGGAAACCTCAACATTCACACTCAGCAATACACCTTTAACTAACAAGGCCACACCTCCCAATCCTTCCCAAACAGTTCCGCTAACCGGAGACCATGCATTCAAGCATATGAGTCTATGGGGGCCCGTTCTCATTTCAACCGCCACAATGAGTGGAAACAACCTGGGGTGGGGTGGAGCTTTTATTTCATCTTACAGATCTCAGTCCATCTCTGAGGAAAGCCACGGCAGGAACCTGGAGGCAGGAACTGAAGCAGAGACCACGGAGGAGTGACACTTACTGGCTTGCTCTTGATGGCTTGATCAGCCGGCTTCCTTACACAACCCAGGACCACCAAGCCCAGGGGTGACACCACCTAAGGTGGGCTGAGCCCTCCCGCATCAATTATTTCACCAAGAAAATGCCTTACAGACTTGCCTGCAGGCCAATCTGATGGGGGCGTTTTCTCAACTGAGGGTCCTCTGCCTAGCTCCTGTCAAGGTGACAAAAACTAACTGGCATGTCCCCTTCCTCCCTGTGTCTCTTCCTAGTCTCTTTCCTTCTTCCTGTTTTCTCTCTTTTCTTTTATTCAGCACAGTGCCTGCATGATGCAGGCCTGTAAGAGTCTTCAGCCTCTGCACGACTGAGGTGAGGACCTGGGCTGGCTCCCATGGGCCAATGAAAGGTGAAGTAGGGAAGGGAGAGGCGGAGCCCCCCCCCCCACCTCTTTCCAGTGGGCATTAGTCTGTGGCAGTGTGTGACACCCTTGTTTATGCACAGCCGTCTGATCAGTCACTCTCCTGGTTAGACCGTAAGCAGCCAGTGGGAGCATGAATCCATCGCCGCTCTGCTCCTTTCTGATTCTACCCAGCCCAGGCTAGCTGGCAGGTAGAGTTTTTATCTTGGTCTTTTGCAGCTGTTTCTCATGGGGCCTAGTAGCAAAAGAGCAATGCTCTGACCTTCTCTGAAAGTCTTTTTTGTGAGATGTTTGTTCAGGCAGTGGTGGCACCTAGAACATTCAGTTCTAGGACTGTTATGTGATCCTGTAACGGGCTGGTATTTAGAAAATTATCTCAAGATTTACTGGCTTAAAACAATCTCCTTTTTGTTCATTCTACTTTGTCGGCCTCAATCCAGGCAAGCTCACCTGAGGCATTCTCTCCACGTGAGATAAGATTGATACTTAAAAAAATTTTTTGTTTTTGTTTGTTTGTTTGTTTGTTTGATGACAGGATCTTCCTCCCTATCTGGGGTTGGCCTTGAACTTGTGATCCTCTTTCTTGTACCTTGGAGAAACTGGGAGGCAAGTTTATGTGTCTGCTGACTCTAGCTTTCTGGAACTTCCTCCTAGATGCTCCAGTGAAGCTGTGAACAGTTGGGAAGACACTGCTGGGATCTCAACCATTGGCCATTATTCCTAAATGTCTTAGTTAGGGTCACTATTGCTGTGATGAAACACCATGACTAAAAAACAAGTTGGGAGGAAAGGGTTCATCATCGAAGGAAGTCAGACCAGGAACTAAAACAGGGCAGGAACCTAAAGGAAGGAACTGATGCAGAGGCCATGGAGGGGTGCAGCTTACTGGCTTGCTCAGCCTGATTTCTTATGGAACACAGGACCATCAGCCCAGGGATGGCCCCATCCATAATGGGCTGGACCCTTCCCCATGAATCACTAGTTTAAAAAATACCTACAGCTGGATCTTTTGGAGGCATTTTTTAAAAAATTGTTCCCTCCCTTTAGATGACTCTAGCTTGTGTCAGGTTGGTTTAAACTACACAGACACACAGACATACATACACACACACAACACACACACACATACACACACACACACACACATCCCAAAAAGCCTATATTCATTACATTTTGGAAAAGACCTTGTGGAATTGATCTAAAACAGATCCGTGAGACAAAGGGGTAGAAGAAAGCTCCGTGGGCTCATAATGGCCCTAACAGATGGAGCCTCTGCCTGCAGGCACTGGCTGTTGGGCCCGGCCAATGCTTAGAGGTTAGGTGTGCCCTGGCTTGCTCTAGAGAAGAGGGCATATCCAGGAGCAGGAGTAGGGTGCCTGGGTTGGGAAGGGCTGCCTGCTTCTGAGCAGCGTGCAAGTCTGAGTGGCGTCATCCCTCTATCAGAGAAGTCATCCACAGACAATTAGAGCTGTTGATTTATTAGTGGCTGCACCCACAGATCACACCCCTAAAGAGGCTGGCGCAGCAGCGGGATCCTGTTTCCTACCCCGAGCAGAGGGCATAACTGTGTGCACCTCAGCATAGACTCCCAGGCTTGCTTGCAAGCTACCCCGAGGCACCTGGGAGTAGCGTCTACCTTGCGCCCTGAGCAAATCGGCATCCGCTTTAGTATCTGTGGGCTGCCCGACACTGCCAGGCACTTCTTCTGGGGACACAGAGTGGGTATGACCAGAGGCCTGCCGGATGGATGGTGCTTCCGGGTATGCGTTCTTGCCGATCTGTTTGGTCCTTATGGTTCACATGCTGGTCCTCCTGAACCAGCTGTCCTTGGCTCGAGTCTACTCCTTAAACTGACAGAAAGCAGCTGTGGGAACCACAGGACAAAGCCAAGCCCAACTCCCGCAGGGTTTGTTTCTTCCATCTGGGCAGGTCGTAATTAATTGTAAAGATCCTGCTTGGGTACCCAAACTCAATCTTATTTCAAGTACACTCTAGTAGCACGCAGATAGCAAATCCTACTTATCCTAAAGTGTTAGGCACGGCGTGAGAATCAGTCAACAAACTTCTAAGGTTTTCTTGGTTTTCTCCTTGCCCCTGAGGCATAAGGAAGATTTTACAAACTTCCTGGGTGGGAATGACACAGCTTTTCAGTGGAGGAAGCAGGATTCACATGGGTGTGGAGCGATGAGACCCTGGAGTGGTGACGTGAGTCATGTTTTTCTCTGACCGACTTGTCTAGGGGTGCACAGCAGGGAGGGGAACTGGGTTCTGAGAGAAAGCCAGGCTCTAGTCTCTAAAATCTATCTTCTTTTTTTAAAAAATTATTTATTTATTTTTATTTTATGTGCACTGGTGTTCTGCCTGCGTGTGTGTCTGTGTGCTGATGTTGGATCTTGGAGCTACAGACAGTTGCGAGCTGCCACATGGGTGCTGGGAACTAAACCCAGGTCCCCTGGAAGAGCAGCCAGTGCTCTTAACCACTGAGCCATCTCTCCAGCCTTACCCTGTCCTGGGATGATAGCCTTGTGTGTAGTTCAGAATGGCAGAAGTAGGTATGTCCAATGGAGGAACATGTGTTAGCCAGACATGGCACAGCCGTAGAGAGAGGCACGGGCTGGAGGAGCACAGGGAAGAGGGATTGTGTGGGAGGCGCCCAGGACACCGTGCTGTGGAAAGCCTATCCCAACAGTGAACGTTTCCACAGTCTTAGCTGTCTACAGAGACAGATAAGGAGACAGAAGAGTGAAGGAGGATTTCTAGCCCTTGGCATTGATCCACAAGAGCTCGGTCTGGCAATGTGAATGCTGATGGTAGTGTGCTAGGTTGGGCTGTAGCTACAGCTCGAGGCGGTGTGCAGAGAAAATGGGCACGGCTGCTTTGAAATGAGTGCGCCCCTCAGCCCAATAAATAAACATCTTGAACAACACTGACAAAGTGATAATGCTCATTGGTAGACCATGCCATTAGTATGCAGGAGGCCCCGAGTTTACTCCCCAGGGTCAAAAAGACACATACGAGGAAACTCAAGAAGGAATTCTCGCATTTGCTATAGCCATAAAACATTGGAGAAGACCTAAATTTCAACAATGGAAGAATAAAAAAAAATGATACACTGACCTAACAAAAACCACATAGCCAGTCAAGCAAATCTGTTAATGCCACATATAACTTTAAAGCCATTTCAAGTCAAGCTGAGTGAGGTAACCCAGACCCAGAAAGACACGTATGACATATACTCACTCATAAGTGGGTGTTAGCCACTTAATTCAGGATAATTACATTACAATACAGAGATTGATGTCCCAACCAAGGTCCATGTAGGATGTGGACCTAGACCCTGTGCTCAGATGTAGTAGACAGGCAGCACAGTCTCCTTGTGGGTCCCACAATATGGGGAGTAGGGACTATTTCTGACATGGCCTCGAGCCTCCTAATGTTGATTACTTCCCCCCTGGCAGGGTAGCCTTGCCAGGCCACAGAGGAAGAAGACACAGGTAGTGCAAATGACATTGGATAGGCTGAGGTCAGATGCCAGGCAGGGAGGGCTCCCTTTTCTGAGCATTGGGGGTGGGAGGGAGAGGGCATGAGGGAGGGGGCTACAATGGAGATGTAAAGAATTCAAACTGCAGAACAAGCAGGGAACTTATATTGCTAATCCCACTACATGGGGATAGCTCTGAGACTGGCTGAGACATGAACGTCTATGCATAGACAAGGCTTCGTGTTGGTCACAGAATCCCTGTGACTTATTAGATGCCGTTCTTTGTATGGCATGAATGAAGATTTGCAGATGTCTTACTTCTGCTCATACAAAGAGAAGATAACCAGCCTTAACTGTTCTGTGCATCCTGCACACCACATACAATTATAATTTTAGAACTGTCTAATGCTTGTGAGAAGTTATATGTTTTCAGAACAAAAGAACTGGACACTGAGGCTGGATCAGACTTGACATGATTCATTCTTCTCAGCATGCTGGATGCTGACATCCTGCATCCTTCACGTTCCAGCCCTAGGCATTTCAGTTGCTGTTACCCATCAGAACAGGATAGCTTCGTAGAAACCCAATTGGTCCAGCGCTTCAGACTGTCCCTCATAGGACTCCCGGTCAGCCTGGAATTTCTCAACATTTAGAAACTGGACCACAAATGCTCTCCCTGGCTTGTTTAACCATTTTCCCCAACTTTATATGGGCCTCTTTAAAGGTATTATTATTCATCCCAAATATGCGTAAAGAAACCTTAAGAGAATGATGCCTCGTTTCCCCTAAGGCGGGGGGGGGGGGGTTCAGTAGGTTTCTGTTTGCTCTTTTGGGCTATAGATGCTTGTTTTCATCTGGAGTTGGTTATAAGTTATTATTGGTCTTATACAGAGAGAAAACTAGGTTGGACTCAGAGATGTCTCTCTTTTCCTTTATCTTTCTTTCATAGGTAAGGAGATATGAGCTGAAAAGAAAGAAGGAGGATATAGAAAATATATAGGGATGATAGAAAAAAAAGTAGATTATTAAATCTACTCCTCAACTTAAGGCCTTAATTGTTACTCACAAATAAGGTTATTTTTAATTCATTGGTATAGAATTTTGTATATTGATACAAAGTAAGTTAACTTTGATACATTGGAATAGAATTAAAATTTAAGATTATGCTCCACATACATTATATATATGTATATGTGTGTGTGTGTGTGTGTGTGTGTGTGTGTGTGTTTCTACTCTAATATAAAGTATTGAACCCATACAACTCAACTATAATACAAAGCTTAATACCAATAATTTGAAAGTGCTACTGCAGACTGGTTAGGATAATTAAGTAATGCAAGTTAATTGTTGGTTGATCAAATCATTGTCATGTGAACTACCAGTCTGTTTTTATGACAGGAATATACAGCCTAGGTTTGGCAGATGGATATGATCCTAGATATAAATAAGGTAAAGTAGTTAGATAAGGTCTTCAAAAGCCTCAAAGACCTACAGAATATGGCATTTAAAGATTTTTTTTATCATTCTAAAGATTCTTTGACAAGAAGACAAGTTAACTCCTAGCAACATCCAGCCTGCCTCAAAGATGATGAGCATCAAAGAACCTCCTTATGGAGATGGCTCCAAATGCAGCAAATCAGCCACTGGGCAAAATGTCCTCGTTTTTGCCACAGACAGAATTCTACCTAAAAATGGGCAAGCTTGGATGCAGGCAGAGTCAACAGCCAAACTCTGCCAAGACAGGGTAAGCAAGTCCTCAATAGTTCCTGCCTCACAAATATGTGTGTCAGATATATTGGGCCAGAAGGCTGAAGATGACACTCCACCATTATAGAGAGTTTTGGGTGAGTGTTCAGGCAGCAAACTGTCTCTGTCATTTTTTCATTTTGGAAGCTGCTAGCCTGCACTTCTGGTTTATTCAGGTAATTAAATTTTATTCCTTCTCAAACCTCTGATGGGATTGAAGACCAGATAGTTTAGTCTTACAATTAAGTTTAGTTGTTTAGGGGTTAAGATGTTTTTCAATCTAGATAGATGTTTTAAGTTAGTAGAGATGAGATATGATAGATATTGATTTCCATTCAGAATTTTAGACTCAACAAGATGGGAATGATGTTACTTCAAGTTTGCCAAATACAAATAGCCAAATCACTATGAGTGTAACATTTATATAATTCCTGATTGTCTTGCTGTTCTTCCTGCTGTATGTAGTTTATTTTATTTATGTGTAATAATATAAATGTATATGTTAAAAATATAATTAAAAAAGGAAAGAAAAATACATTTCAAGTCAATGTGTTTGGCTATATGCATGTCTGTACATCGCATGCATGCAGTGTCCCCCAGAGACCGGAAGAGCCCTGAAGCTGAGCTGCAGATTTTTGTGCGACACTACATGGATACTGGGAATGGATCTGAAAATTGCAGGGTGGGCGCAGGAAGTTCTAGACCAATACGCACTATTTATGTTAATTATATAAAAGCACACGCAATTCTGTGCTGCTTGCTTGTGGGGAAAGAAAAAGGGATCAGAACATCAGAGAGGAATAAAGAGGCAGTATTTAATTTACACACACATACACACAAGCAGACACACAGACAGAGGTGTTGTGTATTAATACCTTCTTACTTACTTCTTTACAGGCTAGTTCAGGCTACACATCTTGTGTCAAAAAATTTTAAGCCATCGCCTATGTGCTTTTATTGCTTTGTGTATACATGTATATATGCATGTTACATGTGTACATGTTAGCCAGGCAGTGGTGGTGCACGCTTTTAATCCCAGCACTCGGGAGGCAGAGGCAGGTAGATCTGCGTGAGTTTGAGGCCATCCTGGTCTACATAGCGAGTCCAGGACAGCTAAGGCTACACAGAGAAACCCTGTCTTAAAAAAAAAAACCCAAAAAACATGTGTACATGTTAAATGTGTGTATGCATGCTACGTGTGTGCATATGTATGTTACATGTGTGTTGCACGTATGAATGTATACATGTCACAAATCCTGCCTCAGCCTGCTGAGTGTTGATATTCCAGGGCTATACCACCATGCCTGGATAAAATGTCTATTTTCATCAGCCCCAGATGTGCCTCTGTCCTCCTGATCTGCTCCCCAAGCTGGGCCCCATCAGGCTGCTGCCCTGAGCCCGATCCCCCCATTCCCACCCCCACCTTACAACATTCCTAGGCCTGACCCAGGAACAACAAGCCGGAGTTGGGGGTATCAAAACTAACAAGCTCATAAAAATGCACCACGGGGCCATTGATAGAACGCAGCTGCCAGCCTAGAAGACCCAGCCAGAGGGGACAGAGGAAGCACAATTCAGAGACAGTCTGCTGTTTCCCAGTGGTGAAGTTCTCTCTCTGTCACCAGTTCAGGGAGGAACTCACCAGCTGTGCTTCTGGCTGCCATGCCCTTCCCTGCCCTGGAATCAAAACATACGTGGAGATGGATTTCTTTCTTTCTTTCTTTCTTTCTTTCTTTCTTTCTTCCTTCCTTCCTTCCTTTCTTCCTTCCTTCTTTTCTTTCTTTCTTCCTTCCTTTCTTCCTTCTTTCTTTGTTGTTGTTGTTGTTGTTTTTCCAAGACAGGATTTATTTGTGTAGCCTTGGCTGTCCTGAACTCGCTTTGTAGACCAGGCTGGCCTCAGACTCACAGATGTCCATCTGCTTCTGCCTCCCCAAGTGCTGGGGTCGCAGGCACGTGCCACTGCACCCAGCTGAGACTGCTTTTTCTTAAAAAACGTGCAGAGAAAACTTTAGTTCTGTGTTAGCTACTCAAAGTGAAATATGTTTGGCATGAGCAGGATATGATTTTCCTTTTTGAAAAGGACATAAAGCAACAGAGGAGATGAAATCGCTCTCTGTGGGTCTGTGGAGGCAGAGCTGATCCTCTCAGCAGAGGTGACGTCAGTCTTTGCGGTCACAGCTGCTTTCCCAGATATGCAGATGCCTGGCCTACAGTAGGCAGTCAGCTGAGCGACAGAATGGACCACAGTCAGCAGTCTGGTTGGGTACTGAATTAATAGCTTCCAAGAACTCAGTTAGGATAACCTTTGCCCCATGACTCAGACAACGCTGATCTAGGTTTTTTCCTCTAGAATGATCTACTTTAGATGACAATTTGTCTTGCCATGGTGGAAGTACCTGGCAATACCGACTCTCTTTCCTACTAAATAGCTGTTGTTCAATGAGGAAATTAAAATCAAGCAAGTCCAGGACAGCCAGGGTGACACAGAGAAACACTGTCTCGAAAAACAAAAAACAAACAAACAAACAAATCATTCCTAGGTACTTTTATTTTTGAGCCAACCTTTGTATTGAGTTTTCTTTTCTTTTCTTTTTCTTTCTTTCTTTCTTTCTTTCTTTCTTTTTTTTAGGCAGTCTCCTTGAGTAGCCCAGGGCCACCCTGGATTCAAGATTTTCCTGCTGTTGAGCACTGGGTTACAGACAGAGGCATGGGCCACCAATCCTAGTATGAACCCGGCTTGAATCAGTTTTTATACCGTCTAGACCAGTGCTCTGAGTCGTAAATGAAGATAAAGATTCTCCCACCCTCCCTCTCTCCATCCTTCTCTGCCTTTGTCTTGTCTACAGAAAGTGATATATCACCAGCCCACCGTTGCCAACGAGTTTTACAAAGGTCCATGCTGACCTCAAACATTTCTTTCCACAGGAAGGAGCCAAAGTTCTAGTCATGCTTACTTAGCATACGTATGCATGTAGTGTACACACACACACACACACACACACACACACACATGGATAGCATATATGCACACATGTAACATATATACATATACATACCACACATGTGCACGTGTAACATATGTATATGTGTAACATACATGCACACATATAACATATATGCACACATATGCCACCAGAGTGAAGAGGAGCTCCTCTCTGCTTCCTGAAGTCAGCGCACCAATACCCGAGCTCCAGGTGCCTCTGCAGAGTCACACTACCGCAGGACCAGCCTCGCCAGTGTAAACTCCCATGCAGTGCAGGGAAGGGATCCAGACTTGTCGATACCAAAAAGTATAAATGTTTCTCATTTATCTATTGAGTTTTTAAGTCTTTTTGTTATTCGAGGTCTTTGAAGAGATACCATGACCATGCAGCTCCTTTAACAAAATTATTTATTTATTTATTTACTTACTTACTTAATGTATACAGTGCTCTGTCTGCATGTGCACCTGCAGGACAGAAGAGGGTATCAGATCACATTATAGATGGTTGTGAGCCACCATGTGGTTGCTGGGAATTGAACTCAGGACCTTTGGAAGGGCAGTCAGTGCTCTTAACTAAAGAGCCACCTCTCCAGCCCCCAAGGAAACTCATATAAAAGCAAATATTTCATTGGCACTGGCTTACACTTTCAGAGGTTTATTCCATTGTCATCATGGCAGGAAACATGGCAGTGTGCAGGCAAACATGGTGCTGGAGAAGGAGCTGAGAGTTCCGCATCTTGATTGGAGGCAGTCAAGAGGTGACCGTCCCATGGGGTGTGTCTCATATGTATGTATGTATGAGACCTCAAAGCCTGCCTCCAACAAGGCCACACATGGGCTCATGGGGGAGAATCCACTCAAACTACCACACTTGATTATGAGATCTCAGATAGTGTTTCTCCCACTTGCTTATTTCTCTTAACTTTTATTTTTCTGCAGTGTTGAGGGTTGAACCCATGACCTCATCCATGCTAGGCAAGCTCAGTACCACTGAGCTATACCCGTAGCCCTCCTTATAAATGTTACTGAGTGAAACCAGAAGTTGCCAAGACCGTCCCTCTGTCCCCTCAACACCTGCTTGGTATTAGCCCATGATCAGCTCTGTGGCTTCTCTTTCCCCTTGGCTACCATGGCATCATGGCCTTCTGCTCTTCACCCTCTTTGAACAGTCCTTTCTACCCTCTCAGGAGCTTATGTGCTGATGGCTCTTGCATCTCTGCTGTCACCTTACATCTTACACCTTACGTCATCCTGAGATTCTGACCCTTGCTTCTACATGGCCTCTGGGCATCTTTTCTGGGATGTCTCTGGGCATCTTCTCAAGTGGCCACCACCCACCAGTTACCAAATTCTGACACATGGGTATTACTCTTCATCCTCCTTTGGCATCTCTCACTCACTGAGAGAACCTAGAACAGAAGACTTTGCTCCCCCCAAATTTCTCCAGTTCTGCATTTCCTGCCCATTCTAGAACCCTCATCCAGACAACAATTATTCCTGTTTTCTTCCTATATCTCTTCCAACCCACCCTCGCCATTCCACATAGAGTGAGTTTCCCGAACATTCAAATCTGATCAGAAAAGTTCGCTACTAAACTTTCGTTGTTGTTGTTGTTGTTGTTGTTGCTATTGTTCTTGTTGCTGTTGTCTCAGGTACTGGGTATTAAATCCAGGGTTTCATGCTATGTAAGGTTCTACCACCAAACCTCACCAGCGTTCTGAGTTCTATGGTTTTCACTACGTTCAGGCTGAATATCTGAACCTCTTGGTAAGGGGCACACAACTGTCTCATTTTTTCAGCCATTTCTCTTGCGTTTTCCCCTGACCTAACAGAACTACAGTGTTTCGCTCAGTCTGAAACTTGTCAACTGCAAGATGCTTCATTACTTTGTGTGGCATTAAGACAAAGAACTGTAGAACAATTTTTTGCTTGGCTAGCTGGTTGATTTTTTTCAGAGAAGGTCTGTCTGTGTAGCCCTGGCTGTCCTGGAACTCACTCTGTAGACCAGGCTAGCCTTTGAACTCAGAGATCTGCTGGCCTCTGCCTCCCAGGTGCTGGGATTAAAGGCCTGTGCCATCACCTCCCAAGACAAAGTATTGTAAATCACATCAATCTTCATGGATGGGAAAATATGGATTTCATATCTAAATATTGTTCTTCCACTGGCTTAGTGGAACTAGATTTCTTTCTCATACACACACACACACACACACACACACACACACACACACACACACACACACACACTTCATCTTAGCGTTTGACAGGAGTTGCCATTATTCTAATGCGAGGCCTTTCCAGACTCTCAGATGGGTACCACAGGAGAACTCTCTTGCCTGGCAGATCTAAAACTAGAGTATTCTCAGCACCCTCTGGCAGCTGCTTCCCCTTAGGCCCGAAGAAGCCTCTTTCTCATAACTAGAGAGTAATGTCTCCCATCCAAGTGTTAACCAGGCTGGACCTTGCTTAGCTTCTGAGCGCAGATGTGATCATGCCCATTCAAGTTGGCACTGTTGGCTGTGGCCTGGAAAGTAATGTCCCTGTGTGTCTGTGCTTCCTGCTTCCAGCCCTCGCCACTCTCTGCCACTGGGAAAATACCATATTTTTTACATTTGAGTGATTATTTTGGTGTCATTGGCAACTGGGGTCATCACTGTAGAAAAGAGAAACACAATGGAAAATAGATAAGAGGAAGTAAGGCCCCAGGCCAGTGAGACACAGCAGAACACAACACAGTCAGCCTCGGCTCCAATCTCTTTGTTTTTCTCATCCTCTGCAGTTCCTAAACTTCAGATCACTCATGTCTTCAGTGATGGTCTCTGTTTCTGCAGCTCAGAAGATCCAATCTCTGCTTGGACTCTGGCTGTCTATATGCCACAGGCTAGGTAACTGTGCCTCTCACTTGTGCATTTGTCATCTCTCATTGCTAGAGCAATGTGCTCTCTCTCTTTTTTTTTTTTCTCCAGAGCTGAGGACTGCTCCTAGGGCCTTGTACTTGCTAGGCAAGTGCTCTACCACTGAGCTAAATCCCAACCCCACAATGTGCTCTTATAGCCCATCATTTGGCTTTACAGTGCTCACTAAAAGACCAGCCTTCTTTTATGACTTAGAGCAAATTCTAGCCATATCATCTCAGCCACAAATGTGTCAGCAATACATCTCTACGCAACAGGAATTCTCACCAAAGCTGTACAAAACTGCTATTCTACACAAAATATCATAACTTGTTAAAATCATAATACGTACAGTAGTCTCGACTTGTCCAATTCTCCCATAAATTATAGTTTGTTCAAATCCAAATGCAAGCAAAGCCTATGCTACATCTCTTATGTGGTTTTTAATCTGCAGTTTCTTTACACATACACACTCATGCACACACACACACACACACACACACACACACACACACCAACAATTGAAGCAGTTTTAAGATTTATTTATTTATTATGTATACAGTGTTATGCCTGCATGTATTCCAGAAGAGGGTATCAGATCTCATAGACAGCTGTGATCCACCATGTGGTTGCTGGGAATTGAACTCAGGACCTTTGGAAGAGCAGCCGGTGCTCCTAACCTCTGAGCCATCTCGCCAGCCCCAGGTAATTTTTCTAATTGCATCCATTATACCATTTGTTATGTTTTTCTGTGTCTGGTCTCATCTCTCCCCACCCCACCCCTTTCTTCTCTCCTACCTCCTCCCCTTTCTCCCTCTTCCGTCTTTATGTTAGAGATGGCACCCAGAGCCTTGTACTTGGTCAGATTACACAAAGCAAACATCCTGCCATTGAGCAAACCCCCAGCTCATATTCCTGTAATAAACTACTGAGAACTTGATGCGATACTCATTGTACTTTCTTAGTAAAGAGATTTCGAATGTCTTCTTCCCGCGGTCATGTTCACTACCTAAGCCATTGCTTCACTAGGGTTGCAAGCTGGTGACACTGAGGGGCGCACCAAGCCCTTTCCTGTCTAGATGGCTCCGGCAGAAGAGAGTATCTCCAGACTATGATCTGATGATCCCAGAAGCAGCCTCTTTAGAGTTATTTTTTTATTTGTCAATCTTCAAAATAGTGATTTGGTTTTTTCATATCCAAAAGAAAACCAACACACATTTTATTTCATCATGCAAAAATTCATGGGCTTACACACATTCGCCTTGTTTATTATAACACTGTCCCATTCGGGTCACGCAAGCTTTTCCTCGGGGATTCTGAGAGTTTTAGGGATGACTCTAGGCAGATCTTTGACATCGCCCTTCCTTCTGGAGATCACAAAATGGCTGAGGCCCAACCCATACCTCTCCTGTCCCTGATCCAGAGCCAGCAGTCTCTTCAACGAGCCCTGGACCATTTCAGTGAAACACCTTCAGACAGGACAGCTGCTCACTAACACCAACTTCACATTTATTATAAATGTGAAGTACACATAGAATTCTGCACCACTACAGATTATCCCCAATTCACCATATGGAAAACTGTCACGGTGTCACTTGCCATTTTTTTATTTGTGTATTTACTTGTTTATAATTGTTTCATTTGTTGTTGCGTGTGCGAAAGCAAGTGAATTAATGTCATGGAGTACATAGGGCCAACTGAAGACAACTTTCTGAAGTTCACTCTCCCCTTCTACTGTGTGCTCTGGGTCTCAAAAGGTGACGGGGCTTGCACAGTGAGCACTTTAGCCTGCTGAGGCAGCTCACTGGCCTGGGGTGTTACTTAGTCTTACCTATCTCCCATGGTGTTTCCTTTTTCATACTGATGGTCCCAGCTCCCACTGACACCAAAATAATCACTCATATGCCAAAAATGTGGTATTGAAGGTAGCTTAACTCTTTTTCCTTAGGTGATAGCCCATTTGGGTGCTGGGACTAGAACTCAGGACCTGGGAAAGAGCATCCAGTGTTCTTAACCACTTAAACGTCTCTCCATCCCCCATGGTTTTTTTTTTTATTGAAAATATTTTGAGAATTTTATACATAAGTACTGCATTTACATAATTTCTACCCCTCTTCCAACTACTCTTCTCCCTGTCCACTCCATCTCAAGTTCATGACTTTTTCCCTATAATTATTATTTTATACACACACACACACCCTACTGAGTCAATTTAGTGTTGCTCTTATGCACATGTGTTTAGATCTGAGCACTTAAACTAAAGAACCTATCAGGGGCCTCATCCCTGGAGAGAACTGATTCTCCCTCTCTTAGCACCTATTGGCTGCTTGTCGCTCTTTATCTAGAGGAAGGCCTTGAGAGATCGTCACCATCCATGTGTCCACTGGAAAGCGGTGTGACTACTGAGCACTGCTTACACGAGTCCCCTTAGTGAGCTTAGTCTTCTAAAACCATAGAGATTTAGGTTAATTTGTTTCACTTTGTTGTTAATGGCTTGAAGATTTCTCTTTTAAAGTTAACTTGGTTGTATAATTACATAAGGCATTCCCATGGTTAGAGACCCATCTACGAGGTTTATTGAAGGAGGCTCCGGCCTTTGATGAGAACAGTTTTTTCCTGCACACTGTTCTCCCCCTCCCATTTCTTGCACTTAGCAGATCTGAGGATTCAGGCCACAGTGATCCACAGACCTTGGCTTCTTTTCTTCTCATAACCAGGCAGTGTTCTGTGGTGTGGCTCACCTGCTCTGGAGCTCCTGAGCTTTTGAATTCACAGTCAAGGATGCAACACATGTCCTTCCTCTTCCTTATCTTTGCTGTTGTGTCCCCAGTACAAGTTCCTAGAAGTGAAACTGCTCTGCGTAGAGGTCACACCATGCGGTCTTATGACTGGCAATGCAAACACGTATCTGTTTCTGCACTGTCTTACTTCTAGTCGTTTGCAAGTTCCATTGGTGAGACTGAATACCCCTATCAAGTTCTAGTGTGCTACAGATAATTTTCTTACCATAGAGACTACAGGAAAGTGGTAAGGAAAGTTTTCTCTAACTAATGTTCTTACTAGCATGCCAAGACATCTGAGATCTGGGCTATGGTTCAGTTTTAATGCTTGTATTATACCAGACACAACCCAAGAAGGGCGTATCTATCCTTAGGTCTCAAAGCTCACTGGGGGAGTCTCCGAAAAAAGCCTCAAAGGTAGCCCCTAGGCTATAGTCAGTGCAAAGGCAAGACCCATGTTTTCCCTGTCGTTCAGGATTTCTAACACTGATGTGTGTCCACTGATAGATTTATCTGGCATCCCAGCCACCAGCTTTGCTCATATGCAGGACATCAAGGCTGTGCTATCGCCCGCTTACTCTCTCCTTCCAAGCATGTGTCTAGGGCCCCGAAGTGAACTCAGAAGAGCTAATTCTGTCTGTTCCTGGCTTCTGACTTGTGTCTTACTGAGATTTTTTTTTTCACAGGAAGAGTTTCTTCTTTGGATGGTTCAGGTTCCCTCCAATAGGCCAGCAGGAGAACCAAGGCTACCCCTTGTGCTGCTGAGCACGGGTGGCCACAGATACTGAAGCGTGAGGGCTCACTTTAGAGGTTTTCTATACACCAACGGCCCAGCATTAGTTGTCTCAGTAGCGGGTGGACCTGCACGTGCACGTCAGGCGTCTTCCTCAATCACTCTGAGCTACCTTATTTTTTGAGACAGTCTCTCATTGGGACCTATTCAAGCACCCATTCATCTAGATTGACTGGCCAGCATGGCCAAAGAAGCCCCCTGTCTGCATCCAACGGTGGTGGGATTACAACTACACATCAGCACACTTGTCTTTTACCTGGATGCTGGGAATTGGAACTCAGGTTTCCATGCTTATATGGCAACAATTTTACCCACCAAGGCATCTCTCCGGTCTCCTGAAAGATTCATTTTGATGAATATTCTTTCAAAGATTTATCCAGGAATCATATGGAAAAACTAAAACCTTGAAAAACATTGTTAAACAGGAAGAGCAGAATAATTCTAATTTTGGGAAGATATGCCTAGAAAAAATTATAGGAAATACATTGTCTAGAAAATAGCCCTATAACATATAAATATTACTATTTCCTCCTTTATTTCAAAAAACCCTCATGCTGAGTTAAAAGTGTTGCTCAAAGACACATACATACTAGTTTCTGGAAACTATTATTATTATTATTATTAATTTTTTTTAGAGTCTTTTTCAGGATTTGGTTATCCTACGACATGAACCATCTACTGGTTTATTCTTGAGTAAATCAGAACTACTTTTCCTTCTGTTCTTTTTTTAAATTTTTAATTATTTATCCTGGGGTTGGGGCACATGCTTGGAGGTCAGAGGGCCAACCTTAGCTGTGAGTCCTTGCCTTCAACCCTGTTGGGGACAGGGTCTGTTGTTTGCTACTTGTGACAGGCTAGCTGGTCCACGAGCTTCTGGGGATTTTCCTGTCTCTGCTTCCCACATCACAGAGGGAACACTGAGGTTATAGATGTGTGCTACCACACTTAGCTTTACAAGCTTGCTGAGGATTTTGTTACACTGGTGCAACTAAAGCTTCACTCAGCGAGCCATCTCTTTAGCCTAGAACCACCTATTAAGTAAAACTACTTGTGGAGATTCATGGAAGCTCATGACCCACGGCAAAGTCATGTGATGAGACCTCAGACATTCTGTGTTTCTGATCCTAGCTTCATTCTGGACTTTTCCAGACCACTGAAAGGCCTTTTATAGCCTCGGGGTATCTTAGCAACAAGATACCTTTGGGTTGTTTTCTATTGCTAGGATTTCCTGAGATCCTCTGACTCGGAAGACAGAGAACTGGGCAGAGATGCGTTCCTGTCTAGGGATGGCAGTTTAAACATGCGACCCAGGACTGGCAAATGTGTTAGGTCCATGTGAAAATGGCCATCTTGGTGGGTCTATACGGAGATCTGCCTTTCTGTTTACAACGTAGGGCCAGGATCCGGTCATAGCTGGCTTAGTTCCTGTCAGACACGGGTTCTTCTCCTTTGCTCTTCACCTTGACGACGCTCCTCGGCCCGATGCCACCTCAGCCTCACTGCTTTCATTTCCCTGCTCTTATGTTTGTGGGATGCTCTGTGGAGAAAAGAATGAGAGAAAAGAATGAGTGAGTTGCCTGGACGCCGACTGGAAGGATCTTCTGAGTACCAGTAAGATTCTCTTTCTGCCTCATTGATACCCAAGTGTTAGGCTCAACCACCGACAGGAGGGGTTCCAACGGAAGAGGGAGAGGAGCCGCACAAAGTCATCTCATTTTCTGAAGCTGTACTCAGTCTTGGATCTGACCGTTGCCTTGAGAACACCGTTCTTCTCATCAAATCCATACTTCTCAATGAAATCTGACCCATTTCTGAACTGATCTTGCAAATGCAGTGTCTTGCTTTTCCCCAAACACAAACCGCCTAACCCAATTCCTACCTGCTAAGAGGCTTCTGTGGTCTTCTGCTTCGATGCTGGCTTAGAAACCACGGAATTGCCTACCTTTGGCAGTAAGCTCTGAAACCACGGGCCCAAACAAACCTTCCCACTTTTAAATTACTCCTCTCAGGTCACAGCTGTGGAAAGAGTGCCGCGCCGTTCGCCTAGGCACTCCAGCTCTTTAGCTGCCATTCTCTCTGGCCAGGGGGCTTCTTGCTGAGACGCCAGTCCTGAGCTAAGGGGCCATGCTCAGAGAGGCACGTTCTCTGGAGAAGGCATCACGATGTATTCTAAAGTTAATGAGGCACTAATGAACGGCTGAGAGCTGCCTTGCAAATACTTAAGGCGCCGCCGATGAGTCTGAGAGCTGGGGAAAGCGAACAGGATGCTGCGGGCAGAGAAGCGCGCCCGCCGCCTGTGAAATCAATCACGCAGCCGTGTTTATATTGCAAAATGTAGGAAATAGATTATTTTAATTGCTAATTGTTCTCAAGACCCCTACCAGGATATTTTTAAAAAACGTGGCCTAAATGTTCTCCTTGACAGGCACAGTGAAGGAATTACAGTCCATTCAGCCGCTGACATGCTGCTGATTGAAATACAAAGAAGGGTAATCAGGGTTGTTGGTTTTTTTCTTGTGGCTTTTAACATTTACAAAGAAAATGATTTCAAGGGGTATACCGTCGAAAGACATACGTCTGTAAACAGTTACCAATCAGCCAAATACTCCCATTACTGGAAATACCCCCTCTCCTTCCCCTCTCTCACCAGCCCCTACACCCCATAATCAGCATCGAAATGCAACATGAATAATTCTTTTGTTCCTGACTCCGAGGGAAGAGGATGAAGGGTTTAGATGCTAAGACCAGGACCACATCTGGGATAGCTTCACAGACACAAACCTGTCACCACCCAGCCCTAGAAGGAGGAAGGATGTTCTAGAAGATGAAGGTGAGGGGAGCACGGGCCAGGAAGCAGTGGGGCTGCTGGTACCTAATTCCTTGTCCAGGCCACATCCCTCCTGCTCCTGAGAACAGGGCTGGAGAACTCAGAGTGGGCTTTAAGGCAGGCAGAAGTCCCAAGAGAGTGAAGAGATAGCACGAGCTTGTCGACCACTTATTCTTTGTAGATTCCCTCACTTACGCACTCTTAAAAACATGGTCTCTGGGAAGACTGTTAGAAACAGGACAGGGCTAGCTGTGAAAGGAGAGAAGACGAGGAGGGCGAAAGAAGGGACGAAATATGACCGAAGTATATTATGTGCATGTGTGAAAATGTCAAAATGAAATCTGTTACTTTGAACAAGTAACGTTGGCTACTAAAGATTCCATGCCCTGGAGTCCTGAAGTGTCTCATGGGACACTTTGTGATGTCACCTCAGAACAGACTAAGAATCTTGAGGTCACTGATCAGTGACCGAATGTGGCATGGTTACAGTAAGGCCCCCAGTCATTGAGATCTTCTTCTTTCTTTCTTCTTCTTCTTCTTCTTCTTCTTCTTCTTCTTCTTCTTCTTCTTCTTCTTCTTTTCTTCTTCTTCTTCTTCTTCTTTTCTTCTTCTTCTTTTCTTCTTCTTTTTTTCTTCTTTTCTTCTTCTTCTTCTTTCTTCTCCTCCTCCTCTCCCTCTTCCTCCTCCTCTGCCTCCTCCTCTTTCTCTTCCTTCTCCTCCTTCATCTTTTGGTTTTTTGAGATAGGGTTTCTCTGTGTAGCCTTGGCAATCCAGGACTCAGTGGACAGGAGCATTAGCTGCACAGCAGGAGGCCCTGAGCTCAGATCTCAGCAGCCATATTAAAAGCTGTGTGTGGCCATATATACACCTGTTACCTCGGTGTTGTGTGGGAGACAGGGATCAACCGCTGTGGCTTGTTGAATGAAGTCCTAGCTCCAGGTTCAGGGGAATAGGAGGAGATACTAGAGCTGGACACTGGATGTCCCACTGGCTCTGCACACACATGTGAGCACACATATCACACACATGTATAACACACACACACACACACAAGAAGAGTAAAAGGCATGGAATTTAAAGAAAGAGGAATAAGCAGGGGAAATATGCAGGGCAATATACATTAATGTTGTAAATGTAAATTTATAAATTAATCTTACATACTGATAACAATCAGAGTGTTATATGATGTGGTGGCTTGAATAAAAATGGCCCTCGCAGGCTCAGAGGGAGTGGCACTATTTGAAAGGCTTTGGACTTGTGGCCTTGTTGGAATAGGTGTGGCCTTGTCTGAGGAAGTGTGTCACTACGACTGGGCTTCCGGGTTGCCAATGCACAAGCCAGGCCCAATGTCTCTCTCTTCCTTGCTGCCTATGGATCCAGATATAGAATTCTCAGCTGCTTCTCTCTGCCCGCTGTCTTCGGATCCGGATGCAGAACTCTCAGCTGCCTCTCCAGCACCACATCTGCCTCTGTTCTGCCATGTGCACCACCATGATGATAATGGATGAAACCAATGAAACTGTAAGCCAGCCCCAGGGAAATGCTCCCTTTTATAAGAGTCGCGGTGCTCACGGCGTCTCTTCACAGCAGCAGAGCACTAAGACACATGATGAAAAGTCACTTGCTGCCAAGCCAGAGCCACATGGCAGAGGAAGAGAACCAATGCCAGCATGTTGACCTCTGACCTCCATGTGTACCCCCAAGGCATGTGAGAGTCCACATCTTACCAAATACTGAACAACTGTAATTTAAAATGTTGCTAAAATTCCTTTCCAGAGACAAAAAACACACACACACACACACACACACAAAAAAAACAAACAACAACAAAAAACAACAACATCTAGCCCTTCTCCTAAGGTCTCAATGATACACCAAAATTTATTCTGGGCATCCTTACAGAGCATAGGAGAGATGCCACCTCCAGAGGCATATGCATTCCTCCCTCAAAGGCTTCACCAAGAAGTTTTTACCCGGTGGGGACCATGGCTTCCACAGCTGTGTGGATGGAGCACTCCCTCCCCTCCTGTGACCTGGAACTCTGCCCCCCCCACACCCCCGCCAGCCATGTGCAGTTTGGATATACAACAGGGAGGGAGAGAGGCACTCAGATGACCCTTCTGAGCCTCCCCGATCCTCTAGGATCATCCCAGCAGGGATGACCTGCTCCACGTGGGCACAACTGTACGTTCCAAGATCACCATCTTGGCTCTGAGGTGAGTCCTTCACAGCATGGGTAAAAAATCAAGTTACGTGGCAATGGTAACACGTGTATGTAGAGTCAAGTTACGTGACAATGGTAGCAAAAGCAATGGTAATAGCATCTGGGCTATTCTTTTAGAATCTGCGTTCTTGTTCACGGTCTTTTATAAGCCAAAAGAAGTGCATGAGGATAGATGGTAAATGAAATGTCAAATAACATACAACAGATTGGTAAGAAGAAAATGGGGCAAGTAAGTTTCCAGCACTACAAAAAGAACTATCTAAATACTTTTCCTAACAAATAATCCAAGATTCCCCATTTGTAAAACATCTGTGTGGTTACTGTCCTGGTGTGTCCAATTGCTATATCCTTTTTTTTTTTTTTTTTTTGGCATTTTGATTTAGAGTCATGTTCATAAAACAGCAAATTAACAGACCGAGACAAAGAGTAAACACCAGTCTTGTTTTTGTATTTGAATATTTTGAAGTTTACTGTTGGAGCAAAGGATACCAGGAGAGTGTTATTCGTAATCATGGAAGTCGACTCAACTCACATGGCCCCCGCTTGTGAGCTGTAAGGTTGAGCCAGTGAAACTTTTGATGAGAAACCACAGGGGTCACCCATCACTGGGTGTGTTTCCCTTCCTCCTCCTTCTGTGCTGGGATCTCACATCCCTTCTATCCTGCATTTGCCTTCCTCTCTCTCCCTTGACCTCTCACCTGTGCACATCTATGAAGGAAGTAACTGACTGGACAATTCCGGGTCCCTTCAGGCGCTTTGGGGACCCTCATCAGCCCAGGACCTGAGGAAAGCCTGCAGGGGTCCCACCCTGTGGTCCCACCCAAAGCTGTGGCAGCCAGCTGAAATTCCACGGCCGAAGTAGGGGGGGCAGATCGAGCTGGTTTTAGGTGACTAAGAAGCTGTAGCTCCCCTGCTGCCAGTCACGACCTTCACCTACAGGAACAGGAAATAAAGCGAGGCATCAGTCTGAATTACTGAGGTTCCGCAAGGAAGGGCAGGGCACAGGCCTCCAGGAGATGCTCACTGCTTGCTTGGTTTGAACTTCAGGGCCACACTGTTGATGCAGAACCTTTGGCCACTGGGCTCAGGTCCATCAGGAAACACATGGCCAAGGTGAGCTTCACACTGCAGGGGAGAGACAGCACTTTGTCACTCTCCAGGAAAATAGCACCACATGGCCCACCACACTCCAGAGCCTGGCAGCTAGGAAACAGGGTCTTTTGCATGAAAATTTGGTTCAAAAATGGACAAATGGATATACACAAAACGCTGTGGTAGTGACCAGTGCTACTTCCCCCAGGGACCATGCGGGCACATGGTTAAACTGAGGCCTTGACTTGCTCATCTATCAAATGGGAATAATACTAAAGGAGCCATTATGAAGGTAAACACACACAAGGCAAGTAAGCATTAATACAATCTGGGAGAGCTGTTCTTTTCTTTCTTTTTTAAAAATTAAGAGTTTATGTTTTTTTAAACAATTTTTATTTATGTATTATTTATATAGTGCTCTGCCTGCATGTAGGCCTGCAGGCCAGAAGAGGGTATTAGATCACATTATAGATGGTTGTGAGCCACCATGTGCTTGCTGGGAATTGAATTCAAGATCTCTGGAAGAGCAGTCAGTGCTCTTGACCTCTGAGCCATCTCTCCAGCCCGGGGTGAGCCTTTCTTCCTGCAGACAAAACTTAGCCCTTTTCATTTGCTAGCCTCTGCCGTCTTGTAAAACGTGAGTGCCGAAGAATATAAAAGTGAATTTTCCTTGGGCTGGCAAGATGACTTGGCAGATAAAAAAAGCACTTGAGCTACAAGCCTGAAACCCGAGTTAACCTCAAGAACTCATGATAGAAGGAGAAAACTGACTCCTGAGAGCTGTCCGCCTACCTCCTCACATGTTGCCATGATGCTGTGTGTGCACATGCACACACACAATAATAATAATAATACTCATAACAACAACAGCAACAACAATGAAATTCAAAGTCAAGTTTTCTGGCTTGATCTGAACTCCCTCTCCCTCCAGGCTCCCAGAAGGAGTCTCTGCCTGTTGGTGGCACGCTTCCAAGCAGGAAGGAGGTGGAGAGACGCCACCTTCATCTTCAGTGCCTGGTGGGATGGGAAAGAGGCATCACTCCAAGTGTGGGTTCGAGTCCAGTGCATTTTGATAACAAAGTACCCCATGGAAGAGCAAGAGAGGCACCCAGGAAAGGACAGCTCCTATCCTTTCAGAGAAAACAAAGCAAAGCCAAACATCACCTGCTTGCAGACCACCTCCGTGCGAGCACACCCTAAGGAAGAGTCCAGACGTCTCAAGATCCCTGTGTGACTTTCATCTGAGCCTGCTGTGCCATAAGCCTCAGAAAACGAAGGCCAGCCCGTGCCGGAACAATACTTCTTCTCAGAGCTGTGGGTGACAGTGCAGAGCCACAGCGTTAGAAGACAGCGCAGACCTACAGTGTTTGTTTGAAGACATGCAAACTCACAGCCATTAGACCCCTGGGTGTTGGCATAACAGGAGCTTCTTAGACCCCATCCCTTTGTTCTGAGCAGGACCTGACTCCCATTCCTTCCGCCAGATCCCAAGCCAGGCTTCATGAATAGTCAGTGCCACGGAATTACTCCTGCAGCCCCTTTGCTGTTCAGCACATTGTCCGGCCATAGTGAAATGAAGTCTTTTTCCTTGGGTGCCAATGGCTTCCTTCTCTATATCTGGCCTAAGAGAGCTAAACAGACTAAGGCCATGTGAATTCATTTGCATATGAGGAACCACAGATCAAGTCCATGTACTCCAAAGGCAGAAAAGGAAGAGACCAAAAAGAGACCAGCGGTGGGCGAGGTAGGCCTGAGGAGGCTCATCAGTGTAAGATGGGAAACAGTAGCCGTTTGTAGCAGTGGAAACTTCTAGTATCGGAACACAGGCTGCCAGTTCTGGAGAAGGAGATCTCTGCGTTTGCCAGGTAGAGGAGTGAAGGTGGGCAGGCCACTCAGTCTCCTCACTGGGCACAGCAGCACCTGCCCTGCAGGGATCCTTTGAGGAGGTCAAGAGACTGCTCTGCGGAGCCAGGTGGGCCCTCAGCTGAGGCATGTGGAAAGTGCTTGTGAGCACTCATCAGGATTACTGTCATCAGCCAATTAGCCTGGCACTCCCAGTAATCATGGAGAAAGCCTGATGGGGGGGGGATAGTTTCTGGGGGAGGAAGGATGCTAATTGCTGGAGTGGGCGGGCCAAAGAGCTGAAGGGAGGCGGCAAGAGGACTACTGGAGACCTGATTCTAGAACACCTCACCCTTGAGACAAGGCTGTAGCTCAGTGGCAGAGCATTTGCCTGGCCCACACGAGGTCCTGGGTTTGACTCCCAGCATCTTTCTCAAAAGGAAGACTTAAAGTTTCACCATCTTAAAACTCATACAGAAAAGTGACTGTAAACAACATCAGGAAAATAAATAAAATTATAGATGGCACAGAGATGTTCCTCTCTACATAAAGAAGTGATTTGAAGGTGAGCCTTGCCTAAAGCTGAACGGACAAGAAATGAGCTGGAAAGAATCAAAGTCCTAACACAGCCGAACACTCAGCCTCATCAGAAATGTGGCCACGTGACAGGAGCGCAAACAGTTTGGACCCAGGACTCCTCTGTGCCCCCAAATTATTAAGGGTCCCTGAACACTTCAGTATAAGTTACAAATACCAACATTTAGCAAGTTAGAAACATGACTTGGAATTTTAAAATGTGTACTATTAGAGTCCTTTCTTTTCTCTTTTTCTTTCTTTCTTTTTTTTTTTTTTTTTTTTGAGATAGTTGCATTATGTAACCCAAGATGGCCTTGAGCTCATAATCTCCCTGCCTCATCTTTTCTAGTGCTGGGACACAGGCACCAATCACCATGCCTGATTTATACTGATTTTAAAATTAACAAATTCTTGCCAGGTAGTGGTGGTGCACACCCTTAATCCCAGCACTTGGAAGGCAGAGGCAAGTATATCCCTTTGTAAGAGTCCTTCCTGGTCTACAAAGTGAGTTCCAGGACAGCCAGGGCTACACAGAGAAACCCTGTTTAAAAAACAACAACAACAACAAGAAGAAGTAATAAATTCTTTATATGTTAACAGAATATTTTTGTGACAATCATATTTTCTAAATTGAACCAGGCACTTTAGGAGAAGGGTTGTGTTATTCCCCAAATATTTTCATTGTCTATTTAAAAAAACAAACCCTTAGCTGTGTTTCTGCTTTCACTCTGCTTCGAGATTGTTCTAACTAAACCATAGAATGGAGAGGGGGCTGGGTGGGCATGGCACGATGGCCGAGGGTCACTTAGCACTCAGAAGGTGTGGCCTTCGAGCTTTAGCACCTCACTGCTCCCCTAGAAATATCCCAAGAAGCCCCGAGGTTTCTTTTTGAAAAAAAAAAAATCTCTGAAATGATAGCTTGACTTCCAAACGGTCTTGGTGTGAAGCCACACTCTGTGTCCTTAAGATGTTACTTGATTCTCCAATGCCACCAACTCATGTTGTTTGGGGCAACAGTGCCAAGATGGCGTCACAAGGTTGTTAGGGAAAAAAAAATCACTGAGGTGTTTTGCTACATGGTATGTTTAGAACAGTGTCTGATATGGTGCTCTAACATGGAGGCAGGAGAGAAAGAGAACAATTCACCATGTGGGAGAAGAAAGAAGGAAGGGGGGAGGGAGGGAGGGAGGGAGGGGGAGAAAGACAGAGAGAACAATTTACCTAAGTACTTCCCCTTAGGAAACAGTATTCTAAGTACCCTTTACCCTCTCCCCACCCCGGCATCATGTGCACTACTAACCATTAAAGGGATTTTGATAGAGTTATGGATGCAATAAAGCCTGTCCTAAATCGACAAATGAATCTAAGGCTAATAAAAAGTCATATGGGCTTTATGGGAAACAATAAACCTTTACTGATGGAATTGGCAAAAACTTAGAGATTTTACCAAGTAGTATAAGGCCAAGATATATCATCTAAGACCAACAGTGTAAGTATGAAGGCAAACCGGAAAGCCCAAAGCACATCTTTAATTGATTAGCAGGTTACACGGCTCCACCTCACAAACTCAAGCCACTCTGGACCATGTACTCTGAGAGGGCTTCTGTGCTTTTCTTCCTTTCTTTCTTTTCTTCTTCTTTTTTTCTCTCTCTTTTATTTATTTATTTATTTTTTGCATTTGCTTTTGAGTTTGTTCTCCCATGTTTATTTTCTCCTCATTTCAAGATATTCCACAGCCCTCACCCCACAAGCAACAGCACAAGCAGTGGTTAATCAGTGATAATTCTAAATGCAACCGTAGAAGCAATCCCATTCATTTCTGACATGAGGTTTTAAACAATATTACTTTGTTACTTAGGACATGCAGGACATTAGGGTGAAAATATATATATATTTATATCAGGCTTCCAAATACTCCTATTTTTAAGACTTATGACCATAAAATACATAATCTTGAAATAGTTTTGTTTTTTTTATTTTGATAAGTCTCACTCTGTAACCCAGTCGTCTGGTAAGTTGAAATCTAGATCCTCCTGTCTCAGCTTCCTGGTCACTGGGATTGCAGATGTGCTCCACCACTCCCGGCAACAATACAATTTAATAAACCCTTCCAGAGGCAGCTTGTGGGAGAGAGCAGGATCTGTAGGAGAGTGGTGGCATGCTTGAAAGTGTTGTTGGCTTGGCAACCCTCACCTCAGTTCTCAGACTAGTGAAGGCAGCAGTGTACCACAGATAGGTACCACTCACTGCAATGTAGCTGTGCCATGAGAGGGACAAGGGGAGCTCTGTGAGACATGGCTGGGGACCAGGCTCTGGAAAGAGAGCTCGTGGACAGATGTACCTTTTTAGAGTCTGGTAGTGTCTTACTAGGGACTCACGGCCTGAGATTCGGAAGGCTGCCAGCAGAAGGTGCAGACCCTAAGGTTAAAAGCATCATCTATATGGCTTACAGAGACTTGGATAATAAAGTGTGGCCTAGTGTGAGGCTGGTAGCAGTGGAATCCTGGGTAAGCTAGCTAAGCTTTCCAGGCCTCGGTTCCTCACATGAGGCGAGAAGGCCACTGATGTCTGCTGAAAGTTAGAGTGGACACAGCGGTACCTTTAGTGCTGACACACTTCCGGTTCCTGTGGCACATGAGCTCAGTGCCAGCACTTACTAGAGGGGTGACACCTGGGGTCTGGACACAGTTTCAATTAAGGGTGAAAGTGTATTGCTATGTGGCAGTGCTGAGAGGCACTGGGTCTAAGGAGGGGATACTGAAGTTCTCACAGGCCCAGATTAGCTAACCAGAGAGTTGGTTGGTAAAACAGGGCTACAAAGGTTTTGTTCGTTCCCAAGCACTTGCTCACCCTTTGACCTTCTCACTGTTTTGAAATAGCACCAAGCCCTCACTGGAACCCAAGAGGATGTGGCTGGCACCATCCCTTCGGACTTCACAGCTTCCTGAGGCCTGGCCCCAAATAAACTTCTCAATAATGCAACCCAAATCAGGTGTTCTGTCTCAGCAGCACAAAGGAAACGGACACAAGGATGCTGAGCAAGTTCCTCACAGACTCCAAGCACCAGTTCCCACATCCATTGCCTGGACACATACAGCTCCTCATTGCAAGCTGACAGCTTGCGTTGTACTGAACCCAGTGCTTAGGGCAAGTGTCCAAGTGGCTGGACAGATGGCTCAGCAGCTAAAATACATACTTCTCTCTCAGACCACCTATACTGAGAGGCACAGAACCAGCAGGACCTCCAGGGGGTTGGGCACACTCTTCTGGTTGTTGTGGTTAATATAAAACATGGCGAGTGTTTATTATTAGCCTTATTTTATATTAACCAGAACAAAATGGCACCCCATGTTGGGCACCATTATGTTGCTGTCAATTTAATGGTATGGCCTAATAATGTTTATTACTAGGCCTATAATTATTCTGGTGGTATCTAACCTGCTATCCTAATCACTAAAGACGCAGATACCTGATAGGTTTTAGAACAGCCTTATTTCACCTGGGACTTGGCAGATCGCGGCTCCTAAGCTATCTTTACCTCCCAAGCCCCCATATCATGACATCTGCTCTAATAAGTTGTACTTGGGCTACCTCCCATCTATGATTCCAAAATAGTTGCTAATGTTCTCTATCTGGGCCATTTTCCTCCACCCGCACCTCCTACCCAGCCATGCGTTCCTCTGTACACTACTGCATCTTGGCTACTCTGTTCAGCTTCCTTCCTTTTCCATACCTGTCAGCTCCTTTCCAAGATCCTCTTGTTCCCAAGTTCCTGGAACCTTCGCCACGCCTACCTTCCTCTGGCCCTGCCCAGGTATGGGCTTTTTATTCATCAAACAGGAGTAATTTCTTAGACAAGTTTTACACAACAAGGACAGGTATACGTGAGAATGTGCTCAGCTGCCTGGGCAGCAGCTAGATCTTGGGAGCTAGTAATTAGCATCATAATACACATCGCAACCCCAACATCTGGTCTCTGTGAGTGAGTACTGTACTCGGGTGCTCACACAAATACACAGAGAAATTTTTAAAATATA
This sequence comes from Acomys minous, assembly GCF_964271855.1. Lineage (NCBI taxonomy): Eukaryota > Metazoa > Chordata > Mammalia > Rodentia > Muridae > Acomys > Acomys minous. The sequence goes on along the minus strand of NC_140494.1, from coordinate 21,702,046 downwards.
TAGAAAATTAAAAAAATATATTTTCTAAAAAGATAAGAGTTCAGAAAAGCCAATGACCTCTGTCACATAGCCACAGGGGCTTCGACATCTTTGGGTGGCATCGACATTGTGGGGATGCTCAGGCCCAGGGAAGGTGCAGCGGGCAAGTGAGTCACGTCAGCCTCCTAGGGTGTCGTTAGGGAATTAAAGTGAAGTGGTTGGAATGCTCTTCTGGTTTTGAAGGCTGAAAGTCCAAAATCAAGATCTCAGCAGAGCCATGGCCCCTAGACCTTAGGAAGCGCTCTGGTCCTCTGCCGGCTTCTGGAAGTGGCTGGCAAAACTTGACACTGCTCCAGCCCTTGTGTCATTGTCATGCGGCAGTCCCCTCTGTGGTCCTGCTTCCCTTCCTCTTATCAGAACACCAGTCACCATTGGATCAAAGGAACATCCAATTTTGGTGTAAGCTGATTGTTCCGAATTCCATCTGCAGTGGCCCTCTCTCTACTTAAAGTCACAGCTCCTGGTGACAAAGGCTGCAACATGTCTTCCTAAGGGACACAGTGCTCAGGGGCTGGAGAGATGGCTCAGTGGTTAAGAGTGCCGCCCCCTCTTCCAGAGGTCCTGAGTTCAATTCCCAGCAACCACATGGTGGCTCACAACCATCTATAATGGGACCTGATACCCTCTTCTGCAGATAAAGCACTCATATGCAATAAATAAAATAAACAAATCTTTAAAAAAAGAGAGAGAGAGAGACAGTGCTGTAGCTGGCTTTTCCGTTGCTGTGATGAAACTCTCTGGCCAAAAGCAATACAGAGAGTAAAAGGGTTTATTTCATCTTACAACTCCCAGGTCATAATCCGTTGCTGAAGGGATCCAGGGCCAGAACCATGGAGGAAGAAACACTGCTCGCCACTTGGTTTCTCTGTGCTCACACTCCATTCTTATGTGACCCAGGACCACCTGCCCACGGTTGTTACTGGCCACAGATGACAGTGGGCTGGGTCCTCCCACATCAATCATCATCACAAATGTGTCCACCGGCCAATCTGATGTAGGCAATTAAAGCTCCTTCTTGCCGCATGGCTCTTAGGTCGGATCAAATCAACACTAAATAGCTAACCAGGCCACACAGTTCAACCCTTTAAGTATGTGAATAAAATAAATAAATAAATAAAAGAACTGGCCCAAGGCACTCAAGCAGCCTATCAGCTTTATCTCCTTCGCTAAATAAAAATGTCTGGGCCAATAGGAAGCACTTACATGCTGAACTGTGTGCTGACACAGTAATGGGAACTTGGAAGAGAAAACAAAGCCAAATACAGTGTATTTTCTCAAGAAGGCTTTGCAGAGAAACCCAGGCCCTAAGGAGCTTAAGTCAGCACACGGTAGGGGTGAACACATCCCAGAGAGTGCACAGTATGACCACCAGCCTGCAGGTGGCAGCTGAAGAAGCCAGGGTTCCTGAATTTATCTCCTAATTTCCCTAAGATTCGGTTTTCGTTGGCAAAGCTTTCATTTCATTCTGACTCTACGCCAACATTTGCAGGAACGGCATTTGTGTACCCCTGCTTGCTATGAAAGAACCTTGAGACTAGAAATAAAGAGGTAATATGAGTGAGAAAACAAGACATACTCCTAACACTATCTGTCTGAATGGTAAGGGTTTCTCTCTAAGAATACACTACTATTAGTGTCCTGAGTGCTCAGTATGTGTTACTCCTTGCTATGCTATGTTAATCTGTTAGCTCGCAAGGCAGTTAACCCTCCCAACAGCCCTTTGAACGGGGTACCTTGTGTTCTCATTTTACAGAACTGGGTGCCTTGTAGTCTCATTTTATAGGTAAATGGGAAAACCAAGGCAGAGCAACATTAAGAAACTTACTCCAAGTTACCCAACGATGGAACTGATACAGACATCTAGACAGCCGTCACCACACTCCTATAAAGGGAATCTCTTCACGATGTGTGTTCCAGAGCGGGAATGACAGGCAGGGGTTGTTTGATTTGGGTGTTAAAGGCCCCTCCAAAGCCCATGTGTTGAAGGCTTGCCTTGTTGAAGGCAAGAGTGGAAATGTCAAAAGATGGAGGCCAGGAGCAAGGTCTTCAGGTCCTGTGGGGGCATGGTTCTGAGGGGGATTGTGGAAGCCTGCCTGTTTCCTCTTCCTCCCATTTGCTCCTGGCCATGCAGTTGGAAATTTGCCTTACCACACATTACCACCACAAAGAAAGAAAGAGAGAGAGAGAGAGAGAGAGAAGAAGGAGGAAGAGGAGGAGGAGGAGGAGGAGGAGAGACCTCCAAGATTTTGAGCCCAAATAACCTTCTTATTTATAAATGATTAGCTCTTGTGGTTATTATGATAACAGGAAGCTAGGTGGATATATTTTTATTTTATTCATCAGCAAGAAAATGGAGGGCTGGAGAGATGGCTCAGTGGTTAAGAGCACTGACTGCACTTCCAGAGGTCCTGAGTTCAATTCCCAGCAGCCACATGGTGGCTCACAATCATCTATAATGTAATCTGCTGCATACTGTATACATAATAAATAAATCTTTAAAAACATTAAAAAAAAGAAAATAGAGCAAAACCTCAAAAGTTCTTTTTAAAAAAGGAAGCTACATTTAAAACTAAAATGACTGAAATAACGTAGGATCATGAACAACTGCCAGCTCAGTGAACTAGGTGCTTGGTAAACAGGCCTCCAGAATACTGACTGGATTGCCTATGGATTTGGGCTGTTTCATTGTGAGGTTGGTCACATAAACGTCTCAATTTGAACTATCACCATGCTAATACAATAGCCACTGGCCACATGTGGTCCTTAAGCTTAAATTTGCTAAAACTGTAATCTTAACAACGGCAGCTTGTCAGCAGTCCTGGCTGTACTCTGGAGCTTCTGTAGAGACTTCTCTAGAGGAAGAGCCTGTCCTTCACCACAGCAAGCCCTGCTGGCCCAAGCCCTTCACTCTGCTCTCTCTGCTCCTGCCTTTGTTTCTTTCTTTCTTTTTTGGTTGTTTATTTTCGAGACAGGGTTTCTCTGTGTAGCCTTGGCTGTCCTGGACTCACTTTGTTGACCAGACTGGCCTTCAACTCAGAGATCCACCTGCCTGTGCCTCCCTTAGTGCTGGGATTACACAGGCATGTGCCACCGTGCCTGGCTTGCACCCCTATTTTTCCATGCTGTAGCTGAGCCTGTGTGGTGAGGGGAGAGGGGCCATTGGCTGGCGGGAAGGCCTCCTCCAAAGATACACAGAAACCAAGACATCAGCTGAGTCAACAGACCCTTGGTCATTAGACATTAGAAATGCGTTCTCACCAGGATGATTTCTCATCTTCCAAGATGAAAAACAAGACTCCTGCCCAGCAGCTACATAGTAAGAATGTAGCCTTACACTCTACAAGCCCCTCCAGCTGAAAGCAAGCTGGTCCTCCTAACGTCTTAACAGAGATGATGGGGAAGAGAGAACTAATTGTTCTGAAACCCGAGTCTCGCGTTTTAACACTGCAATTCTGTACGCTACATGCTTGGTTCTTTCTGCCACTTTCTGGCACATACAGCTCCTAAAACTTGTATAATCTTCAAAAGGACAGTATACTTTCTGTAGTATAGTGCCCTAACTGATGGGTGGCAGCCCCTACTTAGATTCAGGCTGGGGACTTGTCATCAAAGCATGACTGGAGTTCTGGGACTTTCTGCCCTGCCCCCAACATTCAGGGAAGGGAGCTGAGAACTCATGGCCACAGTTTTGGAATGAAGCCTCCATAAGACCCAAAAGAACAGGGTCTGGTGACTTTCTGGGTAACTGAGCACATGGAAGTTTCTAGAGAACTTTCCCAGAGAGGGTGTGGAACCCAGTACCCTTCCCTCACACCCATTCTATTTATCTCGTCAACTGTATCTTTCATAATAGTGACACCCTTCCGGTAAACTGGTCAACGTGATTGCCTCCCTGGGTTCTGAATGCTACTCAGGAGAAGCAGGGAGCACAGAAGAGTGTGGAAGGCCTGACTGAGAGCTGCTTGGTCAGGAGCACAGGTCACAACCAGGAGAGTATGCCTCGCATCGGAAGTAGAGTATAGCATGTGGGGCCTGAGCCGGCCACCTGTGCGATCTGCCTCTGTCTCCAAGTAAACAGGGTCAGTCCTGAACTAAGACGGAGGGTGCCCCTAGCCTGCATCTGCTGCAGAACTGGCTGCTTGCTAGTGGAGAAAAGGCCTCAGGGCTCTTGATGTCAGGGATGCAAAGATGGCTCAGTGGCTGAAAGCAGGCGATGTTCTTGCAGAAGACACAGTTTGGTTGGCAGTATCTATGTCAGACAGTTACAATAGCCTTAACTCCAGCTGTACACACACACACACACACACACACACACACACACACACACACACGCATATACATACAATTAAAAATAAAATAAATTAAAATTAAACAAAAACAAAACAAAGAAACTGCTTGAGAACCCAGAAGTCTGTGTTCACTGCTGTGGTGTGACAGGGTAACTCGTGTGTTCTCCCAGCACTGCTGTGGGAGAGCTAACTTCACTCTGGTCTTCCCAGCACTCCTGGGCAGGTGGATGGCAGTGGGCACCTCCAAACAGTTTCTCTGTAGCACCATGTGCCTGGGCCGCAGCCTGGCCTCCTGAGCATGAAGGAAAATCAATCCTAATCACGCCTGTCCTTGCAGGAAGGTCTGGTTTCCTAATGTAGTTCGCATTAGCAGCCGGCTGGCCAAAAAGCCAGGCTGCTGAAAGCCCAAAGGACAGAACGAGGCTCTGCCTAATGGAAGATTCGCAGAGCTGGCTTGATTTATATTTTATTCTAAACCAATTTAAGGTTGATGCAAAAGAAAGGAAAACATCTTTGAAGTTCTGAAAAACAAGACTTCAAAGATGTTTTCTTTCTTCTTCCTTGAATCTACTTTTTTTTAAAAGACTATTTCCTGCATATCTAAACAACAAAAAAAAAGCCTTTGTTGAAAGATTTTAGATGCTGATTGACTTAAAAGAGGCTTTGAAATCAAGGGACAATTAAATTTACTTTTAGCTACATGGAAGAGGGCACGGTGCTCGCTTCTGTCAAGCACTGTGGGGCATCAGGCCTCATAAAAGTCTGCCTTGCTAAATTAAATTATAAACCCATTTTCCCTGGGAGAGGTATAGTTTTAATCATATGGCCAAGCAAATACTATTAGGGTTTTGATTTTTTTTAAATACTTTTCCCTCTAAAAAATTCTAATGGCTTTATCATGAAGTCCCCATCAGAATTTTGTTTGCTCTCTCTTAGAGATACATAAAGGAAGAACATTGGCCGGGAAGCTTTGTCAGCTGCATTAAAAGTCAGAAAAAAGCAAGACAGACAAATATCATCCATGAACAGCTCTCCTCCCAGCAGTAATAACAGAGGGCAAAGGCAGTTAATGGTCCCCTGAGGGCTGGGGCATCTCAGTGGTAGCATACAGGAGGCCCTTGTGTTTAGTCTTCAGCACCAAAAATAAGAGACTTCAAGAGCACTTATGTATCTAAGATTCCAGATCTTACCTGAAGAGTGGGCTATCACAGCATACACAGTGGTACATCCCTGTCTCCTTGTTGTTCAGATATATCCCACTGAAAGGCTGAAAGTAAAGAAGAAAGAAATGTCATCACACTGTGGGGTGATAGAGCAAGTCTAAACCCAAGAGTGAAGCTGAGGGTGTGGCTGGCTCAGAGCTTAAGTGTTTACCTAGGGTGTGTGAGGCCTCAGGTTCAATCTCCACCACTATCAAGAAATAAATAACCAACCAAAAATAAACAATAAAGTCTCAATCAAGGAATTATACTAATTTGACAAAGTGCAAGTATCAGCAGAGAAAAACTGCAGCCAGTTAAGGAAGCAGCTGGCAAGCTTCTTTACAGCCTGGCCTTTATCACGCCAAATATTCAAATTGTGACATTAATAATGCTTTGTGTTTATGTATCACCTTTCATCCAAGAACATCAAAGTTCACAGGAAAACCATGAGCACCAGTCCCATCCTCAGCCAGCCTGGAAGATTTCACTCTCTCATTTCAAAAGAGCTAAAACAACAGGCGTCTAAACACCCGTCTAAGACACTTTGAACTCTCTAATTAAAGGTGGAATACAAAGGCCTGGCAGTGCAGCTTAGTGGTGGAGCTTGCTCAGCCCCTGAGATAGATCCCTGATAGGGGTGGGGGCAGGGAGAGGGTGAGGGAGGGAGCAAGAGAAAGGGAGGGGAAACACAAATACATCAAAAGCATAGAATTTGAGGCTGTGCCTTTAACACATCATGTGGTGTCAACACCATGTGGAGTCAGCCAGTGTTAAATGATGGGCCAGGGCCCCTGGTTATCATGTAGATGAAAGTGCTGCATCCACAGGACTTAAAAGACTGTAGGTTTTCCAGGAGAACTAAAGCTCCGAATGAATACAGTCCACATCTGATGCCCTCTTCTGGCCTCCTTGGGCACCTGCATACACATGGTGCACATAAATTCATGCAGGAACCCTCCCTCCAAATCCTCCCCTTCCACATGTGCACACACATGTGCTACACACATCTCTCTCTCTCTCTTTCTCTCTCTCTCTCTCTCTCTCTCTCTCTCTCTCTCTCACACACACACACACACACACACACACACACAATCTTTAAAACCTTTTGTCAAATTCCCTTATCATCTCCTCAGACAACAAAATTAAAAAAGAGTTTGCACACGCTAACTGTAAAAGCCATGTTATAGTGGCAAGCATTACATGACCACACAGGTGACAGGACTCAAAGCATAGAAGGCTGCCTGAGCTGCCAAGGAATACGCTTTTCTGCCTCTCCAGATTTACCAATTCAAAAATTCCCCATAGTACTAACTGCATTGAAAAAGAGAAAAGCTTCTCGGGAAACATGTTCAAAGCCACCTACTAGGTCTGCCAGATGAACACACTTGGGTGCTATCTCTCTTCAAAAGCCCTAAACTTAAAGTCTGGCTTGGTGGCACATGGCCGTAGCCATAGCACTGGGGAGGCTGAGGCAGGAGGATCATGAGTTCAAGACCGGCCTGAACTACACAGCCAGACCTTATTATCTGAAAAGCAAGTAAATAAATAATGTGATAGTACAGTTAGCCACAGAAGTCTAGTGAGCTGTTCCTTCTGTGACTCATGACATGAGCATTGTGGACACCTTGTCATGAACGCTCATTAGAAAGCCCTGGCCATAGAAACCAGGCAGTCTATAAAATGCAAGATATAAATTCATTGTTATAAGAGCCAGGGAGTTGCTATAACAGTAAGAAAATGCATAATCCAAATGGACATGGCTGATTACTTCAACCACATCCTGCCATGGCGTCTCCTTGCTCTGCCCCGCCTGACTTCTAATGTCTCTGCATTGACTCCTTGATGCAGCCCAAGCCCTTTCATATAGTAGGAACAAATTCATCTTTTATTGTAACTGCTTGTTCTAGTATTTACTGATAATCTGCTCATCATTTACTGATAATCGGTGCTAGACTGGGTGCCAATGTTGCAGAAGGAAAAAATTAACTCAAAAGTTAGTTATCTTCCCCAAATTAAAACCAAAGTTTTTGTACTGCCCCGATGACAAGGAACTGTGAGCAGACAGTCACACTTTGTGATGACAGCCGTGAGAGAGAGTAACACAGGCAGGGCCCTTGCTTGGAAGCAGGGTATCATTATAATGTGCATTAATAAAATGGCTGATAGGTGCTGATTATGGAAAAACTGGGAAAACCAATCACTCCTGAGCTCAGCTTTTAAAGAACGGGTGAGAGTTGAGCAGATGGAGATGCAAACTGCTTCAGAGAGGGAGGACATTCAGATAATGACAGCACTGGGCAGTCAGGAGAGGCCAGGTCACGCTCGGCTGTGAGCATACAGTGATAAGGAACGTATATATGTGGTCCTGCTGAACATGGGGTTGGAGAGAGGGACACTGCAAACTTGTTCACTGGATGTGCTCATGATCAGAGGGGTGGTGCCTACTGCCAGCCTGGGGGAAAGAGAGAAAGAGAGAAAGGAGGAAGAGAGACAGAAAACAACCATACACACACACACACACACACACACACACACACACACACACACACGACCGGAAGGGCAAAGAGAGAGCAGAGACAAGAGAGAAGAGGTTAGTGGATGCTGATCATTAACTCAGGCATGGATGGTGCTGCTGCTCCAACAGGGAACTGAAAGAGAAAGGAGGGAGGGAGGGGGAGGGAACAAGGGGGGAGGGGAGAAAGGAGGGGGATGAGGGAAGGGGAAAAGGGATGATTCAGAAGCCAGAATTAAAATGCCTGTTTGAACAGGGGAAGGGAGCAGGGCAGAGACAAAATGAACTTCTAGATCCCCTTGAGATTTCAGGTCTGTCTGGACCACTGGCAGTCCCCTCTTCTTTAATTCTGTTAGTGCTGGAGGCGGAGGACATGTTGGAAAGGGATGGCTGCAGGTGATGTCATACACAACTATTCCAAGAGGACGGGTCACGGCCAATGAAAACTAACAAAAGGAGGTGAGGAGCCATTGGGCTTGTGGCCGTGAGGACACAACGGGGCCTGTGAGAAAAGAGAGGACATCACCTTTGGTGAGGCCGTAGCCGCCAGGAAGGCATACACGTGTAGGTTGCCTCACGCAGAGGCTGCTTGGTCCGGACTGCTTTCTGAGCTCAGGGTGTCTTCTGTACCCTCAGTGAGAAACCTCACGGCAAGGAAGCTGGTCCTCCTCCTGGGGCTCAAAGCAGGTGGATCAGATCCGGAGGAGGGCAAAGAAGGACCCGAGAAACTCCTCTTCTGGAGATACCTGACTCACCCTTGGTTATTACTCAGGCAGAGTGAAAATTCTTTCAGTGGCTGCAAGCACTACTAACATACCACTACTACCTAAAAACACACACACACACACACACACACACACACACACACACACACACACCTGAACTTTAATTAGGAGTCTCCAACCAGGAGGCTTTGGGAGTGTCCCTCCCCTTAGACTAATGAAGCTGGCTGATGCTTGCAGCTCTGCACAGCTCTAAAAACTTGAATGTGGAGTCAGAGGAATGGGAAGGGATTTATAACATTTGTTAAAATGATGGATGATGTTCTGTAGGCTCAATTTTCTTAACCAATATATTTTATTACAACTTACTAACCAAGCGTATGTCACTTATAACTCGACTAACCAAAACAATAGGAAAAGAGGATTAAAGAATAACAAAACTGTTAGGATATCAGTTCTGAGGAACAATTCTCCTGGCATAATCAGCAGGATTTCTTCTGCTGGAACCTGAAGTAACCAGAACCCGGAACCTCAGCAGGAGCCGGAGCCCCGAAGCCTTCCCTCGAGCGGTTCTCTCTAGGAGCATCTCAAAGTGGAGCAATGAACAGCCAAAACTATCCCAGGTATCCAAAGGCCCCACCTCCATTTATGTATCTCCTCCCAGGGTTTGTCACAGGATCTTTTCAGCTGGCAACAATCAAGCTCCCTCATGAGGTGGTTGGTCTTCTAGTGGATTAACCTCACCTGTCCTTTCACAAGACCATTCCGATCCCACACTTAGGATCCTAAAAAACAGGTTTATCTCTCCTTCAATGCTCCTCTTGTAAAAAAGGGCCAAGTGTAAAGGATACAGCACCATCCATTTCAGAAGCTCATGGATTTATTCTCCTAAACATCTGGCATACTGTCTCCAGGCACACCAGAACCAGCCTGGCTATTTACCTGAGAATCAGGCTTAGAACATTCTGGGATTACATACAGTTGCTCAGAGCATCATACTTGGTTCCCCTGTGCTGTCATCAACAATGAAAAATAGTCTCACTCTCATTACAGGAAGTTGAATGAAAACATAACTTCAAAACACTTTCACAAGAATCTGTAGGGACTAGCCAGCCTGACTGGTGACTGTGGCATCAGAGAAACTAAGCCAGTGACCATGTCCAAAGCTGCCTGCACTTTGCCTGAGTCCCAATGGGCAAATACAGTGGACACAACACTGAAGAGCCACTATACAGGGGCCTGTCTGTGGGGGTCTACTTAAAAAGGAAAGCATCAACACGTATATTTGCCTACCTATCTACATATGTATCCATCTATCATCTGAATATCTACGTATACCTTTTCATCTATTTCTCTCTCCCCTCTCTCTGCGTGCTGATGTGGACTGTCCCTGACCCTCTTGCTTATTCGTGAGTCCTTTTTCTTCCTACTAGGTTGCCTTGTTCAAACTTTATGTGATGGTGTGTGCTTGGTTTTATTGTGGGTTGTTCTGCAGTGCTTTGTTGATATCCCTGAGAGGCCTGATCTTTTCTGAAGGGAAGCAGATTGAGGGTGGATCGAGGAAAGAGGAGAAGTTGGGGAGAAAGATTTGGGGTAGGGAAGGCAGGGGAAAACTGCAGTCAGACTGTAATACATGAGAGAAGAACTTAAAATAAAAGAAAAAGGGGAGGGGAAAAAAAAAGGAAAGCATCTCACACGAACAGCTCAATAGTTAAACTGCAGTGGCTGCATTTGTGCCTGAGACCACTGATTGTGAGCTATGGTGCCAGCACAATGCTGTTGTCTGAGGAAATGAACGGAAGCCAAGACTGTCCTGTGCAGTTGAGCGTTTCAGCCTCTGACACGCAACACCTGCCAACTTCTCTGCCAGGTACCACAGCAGGTACCAGGAAACAGAACATGGAGGTGCTGCTATGAAGGAAGACACAACCTAGGCTTGGGTAGAGAGAAGGGCTCCAGGGTAAAGTGATTTAGGCTGAGTTAAAAATATGGTCTAGAGGGCTGAAGAGATGGCTCAGAGTTCACTTCCCAGCAACCACATGGTGGCTCACAAGCATCTATAATGAGATCCTGTGTCCTCTTTTGGCTGCAGGCACACATGCAGGCAGAATACTGAATGAATGAATGAATGAATGAATGAATAAATAAATAAGTAAATAGATAAATAAATAAAAATGTGGTCTGGGGGTGATTGGAGACATAGCTCAGCTGTTAAGAGCATTTGCTTGCTCTTCCAGAGGACCTAAAGTTCGGTTCTGAGAACCCACATCAGTGACAGCTCACAATAGTCTGTAACTCCAGCTCCAAGGGATTTCCATGCCTTCTCAGGACTCTGAGGGCACCCACAAATATGTTGCACACACACACACTGTATATATATATATATATATACATATATATATGTGTATGTATATATATATACATATATATATGTGTATGTATATATATGTGTATGTATGTATATATATGTATGTGTATAGATGCATATAGATGCACATATACATGCACATATATCATAGTAAATCCTAAAAAGAAAGTACGAATTAATTATGAGAGCAAATGGCTGAGAGAAAGGAACCCAAGATTAAGATTTTATTTATTTATTTTATGTATGAGTGCTCTATCTGCATGTACATCTGCATGCCAGATGAGGGCATCAGATCACATTATGGATGGTTCTGAGCCACCATGTGGTTGCTGGGAGTTGAACTCAGGACCTCTGGAGAAGCAGCCAGTGCTCTTAACCCCCGAGCCATCTTTCCAACCCTGATACAGGGGCTTTAAAGGGAAGAAAACAGAACAATTACTTTTTTTTCTCCTTTATTAATTTATTCTTGTTACATCTCAATGGTTATCCCATCCCTTGTATCCTCCCATTTTTCCCTCCCTCCCATTTTCCCCTTATTCCCCTCCCCTATGACTGTTCCTGAGGGGGATTACCTCCCCCTGTATATGTTCATAGGGTATCAAGTCTCTTCTTGGTAACCTGCTGTCCTTCTTCTGAGTGCCACCAGGTCTCCCCCTCCAGGGGACATGGTCAAAGGTGAGGCACCAGAGTATGTGAGAAAGTAATATCCCACTCTCCATTCTACTGTGGAGAGTGTTCTGTCCATTGGCTAGATTTGGGTATATACCCAGAAGATGCTCCAGCACACAACAAGAAAATTTGCTCAACCATGTTCATAACAGCCTTATTCATAATAGCCAGAACATGGAAACAGCCTAAGTGTCCCTCAATAGAAGAATGGATAAAGAAACTGTGGTACATATACACTATGGAATACTATTCAGCTATTAAAAACAAGGAATTCCTGAAATTTGTGGATAAATGGATTGAGCTAGAAATGATCATAATGAGTGAATTAACCCAGAAGCAGAAAGACTCAAATGGTATATACTCACTTATATCTGCATATTAGCCCAAGGGGCATGTCCCACCAAAGCCTTCACTTACCAGGAAACTGAGACAGAGGGTAGGACATTCTAGTGGGACTCTAGATGAGAGAAGCATGGGAGAATGGCAAAGTAGAAGGATCCAGAGGGTCCTAGAAACCTACAAGACGAACATTATGATAGGCAGGTTTGGGCCCAGGGGTCCCGCTCAAACTAAGGCACCAGCCAAGGACAATACAGGCGGTAAACCTTAAACAATTACTTTTGAGAGGACATCGCGGCCCTAATGCAGGGAACCAGAGACAACATGGCTGCATCTAAGGATGGAGGGCAGGTAGGGACCACTGCTGGGAGGACCTGGTTAACATTTAAATGCTGTGCTTTTTCTTTGAGAGCAATGGTAAGCTTCTGAGTGAGTCTGGGCTGGGAGGTTCTCAAAAGGCCCCTTTGGGGAGGGAGAGAGAAGTAGTAGAGCCAGGTGGATTGAGAGCGTTGGCCTGGTCAGAGGGACAGGGCGGTGGAGCTTGAAGAAGGATGCAGAAGGAACCGATGGCCTGACGGAGAGACTGCCGGCTGGAGGCCCTCCAGAGCGTCGTACATATGTGAGGGCCTCAGGCATCTCTACTCCGCCTGCCCTCCCTAGGGACTTCTTATGAGAACAGTGAGGTTGTCCGCTTACCGCTTCAGTTCCCTTCTCTCTGGTGACGTAGAACTGCTCAGGTGTCAGTTTCTTCTGCCAGTCAGCCTTGCTCAGAGAGAGCTTGGACCGTGTAAGAGACCCTGCGTTGTTAAGTAAGGCATTTGTTTGATTAACATAAAGAGTTGCCCTGTCCCAGTTTTGGTTTTCACTATCACCCAGAGAAATAATGCCAGCTCCTTCTCCCAGCTGTGACTTCATTCTTCACAAGAAGCGGAAGGCACAGACACGACATGCCTGGCCCATTTCATTAGCAAGAAACAAGCAATGAATAGAGAGCCAGTGATCTCTCTCTGGTCCTCCTGGGGCACAGACCCCCCCAAGGAGTGGCTCCAATAGGAAATACTACCAAACAAATTCTCCCCAGGCACCTCACAGTGACAATGCACTTTTCTTTCTTTCTTTCTTTCAGACAGAATTTCTCTTGTAGCCCTGAAACTCACTCTGTAGAACAGACTGTCCTCGAACTCACTGAGAACCACCTGCCTCTGCCTCCCTAGTGCTGAGATGGGTGTGCCACCACTACCACCCAGCTGAAAATGGATTCTTCCTCCCATTTCTGCTTTTAAAAATTTCAAGTCTTTATTGGTTTAGTTTTTCTCATGTAGCACATAATATCCCCCTTCACAGTAGGGTCCATCAGTCTTACATTTCCTGACCCTTCTGGGATCTGTTGGTTAGTCATGTGACTTTGAAAAAGCTTTTCATGCCCAGTTTCTTTTTTGTAATAAAAAAAAAGAAAAAAACTAAAAAAAAAAAAAATAGCAGGCAGAGTAATGGATTTCATTATGGCTCTCCATATATATGCTCTTTTTGTTGCTTCCCTTCTTTCGTTCTCCTCCACCCCCTCCCCCCTCCCTGCTCCCCCCACTCCACTACCCTCCTTTTTCTTGCACACATGCTCTGTTACCCTTCCCCTGACTTTCTATTAAGACCTCTCCTCAGCTCCACATCTCTCTTCTACTTTTATGACCTATATCTTAACACAAATTAAAAATACATGACTAAAATAGAGGAGCGGCATAAGAGAGGAAATGTGAAGGTGTCCGTCCGTCTTTCCTGGTCTGGGATGCTATAATAAATGATTTCACGTCCCATTGATTTTCTTGCAAATACCATGATTTCATTTTCTTTAGAGCTGAATCAACTCCGTTGCCTGTGTGTCCTGCAATGGCTAAGAAATTCCGGTCCATGATAGGCAGCCATCTTGGCACCTAAGAACCATTTGTCTCTGTCTCAAGTTCCTAAAAGATAAATTTCTGACAACTCTGACTCCTTGAACCCATCCCCACCACCAACTCAAAAATGTGCAGTAGTGACCATCTTTATGTTATGATAGGACTGAGTCCTGGTTTTGGCTTTGTAACTTGTTTTTTCAGATACTCAAGGAATTCTTGTGATGTTTCACCTTTAGCAGCTAAGGGTTTCCTTCCCCTACCTCTGGGCAGCGTGTCTCTGACGTGGATTAAAGCCTGTGGCCCTGCTAGCAGTTTTAATAAATTGCTTAATTTTTATCTGAATTTGAGTCTGGTGGTCTTTGTGTGTGTGTGTGTATGTGTGTGTGTGTGTGTGTGTGTGTGTGTGTGTTCACCAACTCAGCAACAGCACCATAGTTTCCTGACTTGCTGGACATCTAGGCTGGTTCAGGGTCTTAGCTACTGTGAATCATGCAGCAATAAACTATTTCCAAAGCAGGACTTGGAACCCTTTAGGTATGTGCCCAAGAGTGGTACAGATGGGCCACATGCTGTTTCCATCAGGACCAGCTGGGGGCAAAGAGGGATCGGGTAGAGATGGTCTTTGAGGAAGGAGTTAATAAGTTTCTCTCCCTAGCTATTTGGGTTTGACTGTTGTTATTCTTCATGTGTATGTGTGTGTGTGTGTGTTTGTTACACACAAACAAATATGTATTGTTTATGCTTTCCCCCCATAGTATTTGTTATGGATGCCTTCACTCACACATCAAAGCCGTTTACCTTTATGGGGTGGGGAGCTGGGACTGGAACTCACACCCACTGACCTCACCACCACCTGCTTCTCATTCTCAGTGTTGACCTGTACCTTCATGCTTTACTCAAGTTTACCTTAACTGATGGGAGCGAGGCCAGTTTCCCATCCTGAGAGTAACGCCGGTCCACATACAGCTTTGTTCTTCTTTTGAATTATTTCCGTAGAATAAACTCCCAGGAGAGGCTGTCTGGTAAGTCACACAACCCCTGCTCAGTACTGGTGTCTGGCCAAATTTATTTTTTTATTTTTATTTTTTTAAACATTTATTTATTGTATTTATTGTATATGATATGCCTTATCTGCAGAAGAGGGTATCAGATAACATTATAGATGGTTGTGAGCCACCGTGTGGTTGCTGGGAATTGAACTCAAGACCTCTGGAAGAGCAGGCGGTGCTCTTAACCACTGAGTCATGTAATATGACTGAAGACTCTCAGCTCCCAGCGCTATTCATCAGGCTGGTTTTTTTGTTTGTTTGTTTGTTTGTTTGGCAGCACCAAGTTCCTTGAAGTTTCCACTAACATCACCAGGCTATAAGGACCAGTTCCATCTAGCCCAGTAGACTCGCAACAGGGTCTGGCTGAGACATCAGTTAATGCTTCACAGTGGCAGGGCATTTATTTATTGAACACTAAAATTTTAAACCAGCAAGGGTCTAAAATAACTTCCAAATGAATTGGCACCCATCAGCACCATCTGGGCTGGAAAGAAGGTCAGGAGAGCAGCTGCCCAGTGCTAAACCACAGGGGCACGAAATGAAACAGAATTACACTTGATACTCCTCCAAGATTCCTAAGGCCTCCTCGGTAAGGTATAAAAAAATGCCCCAAATAGGGGGGCGGGGAGGCGCTTACCATTCCACCCTCAGTCTCTCAGCCACTAACAATGACTGTAGGAACATAAGACTGATCAGCACACACTTCTCAGTTCCTAGATTCACACAACAACCCACAGCAAGCACCAAGACTGCTGTGGGCCAGCTGGCTGCTCACACAGGACAGGAGGCGGCTGGCAGTCCGCGGAAAGGGGCCGTGCAAGGCAAAGGACTAACCCCGGCTCAGGAGAGGGCGCGCGAGGTCCAGTTGTTGGCCGCCACTGGTCCCTGGCCAGTGTAACATATAAACGAACTGTGTGCCGGCATGGGAGAGAATTCGATCCTCACAGGGATCAATGCTCCCCCCTCCCCCCGCCCCCCAACACACCGAGTTTACCGACCGCGGTGCTCGACAACTCCCCCGGCAAGGGGCAGTGGGCCGCGGGGGAACGGGCTCTCAGGGCCTCACCGGAGGCTGCCACCCGGTCAGCCAGGGCAGTGAAACCGAAAGCCACCAAGCGGCGGCGACTGAGGACCTACCTACCTGCGTCCTCGCCTGCCGACCCGGCGCAACCCCGGACCGGCCGCCCAGCCGCCTCCAGCAAGGGCAGGCCCCTCAGCGCTCTCAGTAGACGCGCCATGACGTTGCCACCAACCGGTTCCCTCCCCAAGCCCCACCCTCCCTTGGGTCCCTCCCCTCTGACCAGGTCCCTTCTCCTTTGCAAGCTCCTTCCCAGCTGGTGCGTCACCCAAACCCAACCCCTTAACTTCTCCGCTTGCTCTTCTCACCCATCTGCCCTTGACCTTCGCTGAGTTTCTGGAATGTCCCCGGGCTCCAACCTTTCACTGCGTTCTCCAACTCTTGCCTCCTCCTACCCGCGCGCGGGAACTTCACTCCTTTTGGGATCATTCCTAGCCCCAAACTGTTGTGTTTTATTGTGCTTTCGTTTCCAGAGTCATACCAATTATAATTGGTCATATCTGACTTCCTTTACTCAGCATAATTATCTGGGCATGGCTGCTCGGCCTTTGGCGTTACAATTGTGCACAAATAATTTTTCTGTTCTGAATAGGATTCCATTATACTAAACTGTATTCAACTAGTTACTCATTATTTTAGGCTGTTTCTAATTTTTTAACATCAAAAACGAAGTTGCCAGGAACATTCCTGTACATGCCTTTGGGTGGATGGAGGCAGTCTGTCTTGTGTGCATACCTGGGAGGAAATGGCACTGCTGCTTCACCAGCAGTGTATGAAAGTTCCTGTTCACATCTCCGTTGTCTGCACTCGATTACTCCGGCCTCTTCGTTGTTTGTTGTTAGGTTTTGTTTTGTTTTTAAGACTGGATCTCTCCTGTTCAAGCTGGGGTTAGGGTTAGGGAATCTTCTGCCTCAGGACTGAATTTATAGGGGTACATCACTACATCCTATAGACTTAAATTTCCCATAGTAGGAGGCTTCTCTTGTGAGGTGTTACTTTTCAGTGTCTGACAATTATCAGTACCCAGCATTTTTTATGTACTTACCTGCAGACCACAAACTTCCTTTGGCAAATTATCTACACACGTTTTTTGCCTATTTAATTATTAGATTATTTGTTACGGGGTTTTCAGGGTCCTTTATATATTCTCTGAACATAAATCCCTTATCAGATCTTTTCCTTACAAATTTCCCTTCCTCTAATCTGTGGTTGTGTTTCCTATTTCCTAGTTGTGACTTGGGAATGAAAAGTTTTAAATTTTGTTGAAATTCATTTTATCGTTTTATATATATATATAGTTTGTGGAGCCTTGTATCATATTTAAGAAATGGTTCTTAGTCCAAGAACACAAATATTTTTGTCTTGGTCTGCTAATTTTATAGTTTTGAGTTTTACATTTAGGTCTTCTACTAACCTGAGTTAGTTTTTGTTGCTGTTATTTTGGTTTGTTTGGTTTGTTCTGGTTTAATTTCTTTTTCATAAGGCAACACTCGTTGTTCTCCACTCTCTGCCTTTTAATCCTTGTCAAAAACCAGTGCTTTGCTCTGTGGTAGCGCAGCTGTTAGGTTTCGAGGCCTCAGGTTCCCACACAACCAGTGGGAGGAAAATCAGTTTTAGTTTTGCTCTGTTTTTTAAGCAATATAGGAGTCGGTTTCTGGATTTTCCGCTTTTCCCAGGTGATCCACATGTCACATCAATACTGTGCCGTCTGCACCCTTGGGGGTGGAATCAGCTAGCATTGGGCCCATCACTCTGCCTTTCTTCACACTCCCAGAAAACACAGAGGAAGGCCTTCCTCCCCTCTTCCGTCTCGCTGCGCCCTCTCTCCACTGCCTTGAGAACTTTGACCTCGTCCTTTATTTCCACGCCCCCTTCCTGCCCACCACTATTTGCCAAGTCCAACTTACCATCAAGAATGATCATGGGCTACATGTGGTTTTAACCTAACAAAACCCACTTCGGTTTTACCCTTGCCTTAGACTGTGAAGTGTCTGACCAACTATGCTTTTCTGGCTTTAGTTACAAATAGATGTTTCAGTTTTGTTGTTGAGAGTCACGATGCACTCAATGTACTCACTTTCTTGCTCCTGGTGATCACACGGCATGTTTCTGGTACATGACAAGAGCGAACACCACCAGAAGGAACTAGGAAAGCTAGTGAGAGGGGAGCAGACTGCACTAGCTACTTTTGCCTTTCCTTTTCTTTCTGCTTGGGAACGGCTGGAGAACTACCAGTTTTCTGGTATGCACAGAGATAAGACGTACTTCCTGGTGCTAAATAGGAGATGCATGGAGCCCGAGTTTAATGGACGGTGGAGGGAATAGGCAAGCCTGGAGTTATGTGCATTAAAATGCTCTGTTGTATAAGAGGCGAACAAATCCATGTTTTGTTTAAACTGTAATTTTCTGTGTTTTTGTGAGGAACAAACAGTACTCAGCTGGTCCCAGGTGTGGTTGTAAGCTCAACAACATGGTCTCTCTGAATATCTTACACATTTCTCTGCAAACGACATTCACAAGGGGGAAAAACATAATGCTAATTAAGTTCTTAAATGAAAAAGATAGCGTATCCACCAAAACGATAATGAAATCTACAAAGAATAAGACAGGCTGACTGCTAAAGTAGGACACCAGGCCAAAAGTCAACAGACTTTTCTCTGCTTACAACTATTTGGGAAGGACTGACAGGATGGGTCAGCTCTGAGCCATTCTCTTCCTCAAAGAAGTGTAGCTTGCTTTCGTCTGCCCTCAATCAAATACTGATGGTCAGTCTGCTCCCACTGCACCCTGCAGAGTTCCTGGAAACGATCCTCCCATGGCAACTCCGGTACCTGTGAAAGATTTGAACAAATGGCTTAGTAGAAAAAGAGTAACATGGCACAGGCGCTGGCTTCTATATTCAGCTATTTCCTTATGGCACAGGTTTTTGTACAAGTCAGTCTTTGGCCTTGGATCGGTCATCTGAAAATATAATACCAGTGAGGAGAAAAAGTAGACTTCAAACAATGCTTAAATTCTCTTAGGCCTGTTATTATACAGCTTTTGGTAATAAGTGGAACGATGTGCTGTTCTGGTGAACCACGAGCTGAAACGCTGAAGATTAAACTCCTGTTAAGGTATTTTACGTGTACAGACATGAACCATACACATTGCCCAATAAAGCACAGCAACCGTATTCTTCCCCAATTGGAAAAATCAACAGAATAATAAGAGACCCCTGCAGGACACATGACAGGTAGACAGTTAGTATTATACATGTAAGTCAAGGTAATATCCATGTGAGCCATAGTCAGGCCAGACAGGACAGATGCTTAAAAGATGGGAGCAGAGCATTTGCACCAGAGAAAATCCAAATAGTTAACAAATTCTTGGGAAAATGTTTAATTTTACAATCATTATAGAACTTCTAATTAAAATATCTCCATATATTTTCTCACATGTATCAAATACTAATGTTAGATTTTTTTTTTTTAAAGAAACGATTGCTAACAAAGCTTGGGGATTGAGGCATATTCATATATTTTCTGTAAAAAGGGTGACTATTTTTCTGGTAAAAAAAAAAAAAAGTAGGCTATAGAACTCATTGCATTCCTCATTTTGGAACATTTGTTTAGGGGTACAAATCTCCAGAGGGAAAACCTTGATATGAAAGGAAACATTATTTTTGCTGAGAGATTTACAGTTATGTTCTTCATAATGGCCAATGAATTTTTAAAACTCATTAACAGGCAGTTAATGACTAAGCAAATCTTGACATAATAATTTAGTGAACAAGTATATAGCCACTAAAACATCAAATGAGAAGATGACTTGGGTTTGTGTGAGATGAAAGCAAAAGGGAGCAACCGGGACGGAAAATAGCTCAACAAGAGCATAGGGAGCATGCGTGATGAGAGCTCCTGCTCATAGGCAAAAACACATGCTGGTACTGTCTGATGAAGAGACTGCTTCATTTCAGATGATCCCTCAGACTTCGCGGACACTTCATATTTGTTGTAGATAAATTACAAAACAGAAGCATGCAAAAAAAAAAAACAAAACAAACTATGTGTGGTCTGTTTAACATGTACAGTAATCAATATGTTATTTATTTTTCTTTTCATGCAAAACATGTGTTTGTGTATTTGCATGTGTATGGGTACATGTGTGCATGTGTTCATGTGGTGGCCCAGAGTTTATGTAGAGTCTTCCTCAATTGCTTACGACTTTGTTGTTTTGAGGCAGGGCCTGTCAATTAAGCTCAGAGCTCCACCTATACAAGTAGGCTCACCTATACAAGTAGCCAGTTTGCTCCAGTGATTGCCCTGCCTCCACCTTCTACACCTGGAATTGAAAGTGGGCTGCCCAAGCAGCATTCAAGGCATTTACATAGGTTTTAGGGATCCAAACTCAGTCCTCTTACTTGGGTTACAAGTGCTTGAACCATCTTCTCGGCCCTATAGATAAAGTTTTCATTCCTTCATTCGTCTTTAAATACCCCCTTTTCCTCATCTTGAGCCCTTTGATATGGGGGGAGAGGGAGGATGGATCATGAGCTAGGCTTCTCCGCCTCATGACTATAGTCATTTAGGGGCAAATAATACACTAATGTGTGCACGAGAGGAGAGGGGACTAAGTTGCAGTTATCTTGTGCCTAGTACCAATTTCAGCATCCCAAGCCTTCACTCCAGATGTCTCCAGACAATGACTATGTCCTCTGGGAGGCAGCTCCACCTTGAGTTGAGAACCACTGATCTGGAATTGGAATTCGGAGGACCTCTGCCACTTAACTGAACCCCAAGATTCCTATCAAAGATGAACACACAGGCCAGAAGAGCCACTGAGGAAAAAAGACTCATTTGAGGCGAGCCCATGGGGAGGGCAGCTGAGCCTTCCTTTCCCTGGATTGCATAGATTGAAATGAGAATTGAGATCTAGAGGCACCTTTTGGCCCAAAGGTAATTTTGGTAGCAGGGTTGTGGGAACTTAGGTAGAATTTATGAAGAAGCCCACATCCTGGAAAATTGGCTATATGGAGCAGAACAACCTGAGCTGTTGATGTCTGCTAAGACTCCTGGGCCCTCATCTTTGGCTTTTCTCTGATGCCCTGTTGGCACTTGTTTTTAAACTCTATTTTATTTGGAGTATTGAAGCCTCTACTTCCTTTCCACTTACCTCTGGGTAAGAGACAAAGAAGGTTATGCAGAGAGGAGGTGAAGACCCCCTTACTTCTCCCAGTCTTTTAGGGTCAGTTGAGTTCTTTTGGGGCAGTACCAATCTCCATCAACAGTAAACGCAGCACGCAGTCTCCTCTGAGCCCCTGAGTTGAAACGTTTCTTTCAGTTGCCACACTGTCTATCTCTGATCTCTCCAAACTGCTACACGCTGCACACCACAACTGCACACCACACTTTCTCTCTCCAGGCTCTTCTATTTATCTCCCTCAGTGTCCTAGACAGTACCCTTCCCCATGTTGCACAAGGTTGGCTGTTACCAGCTGACAAAGACCACGCCCCACATGAGACAATTAACAGCTGTGGGCAAACTAAAGCCCAAACTAAAATCCCACACTTGAGATTAAAACAAAATCATATTTACATAAATAACTGAGTTTACAAAGAAACCAAAACTTACATTACAGTTCCCTCAATCTTCTCCCACAGTGTTGAAACACCAATCTATGTGAGTCCGTGTTTCCCCAAATTTTCACCACTATCTGATGTTAAGAGGGTCAATACCCTTTGCCAATATTTTGGTATTTCACTGCCTTCCAATGTTCACGTGTCTATTAACAGAATTAAGAAGGCTTTTTATATCTTCTGTGTAGAAGTTTAAATTTGGGATAAGTTGGGTTTATCTATGGTTTATAATCTGTATGCCGTTATAGCATATTTATTCGTCTGTGTGTATACTTCATACCATTTCCCAACTTAATTTTTCTCCCCTTCTCATGCCTCCTACCCTTTTCTCTTTTGGTTTGTTAAAGCAGAGTCTCACATGTATCCCTAAGCAGACCAGGCTGATCCCAAACTTGTAGCATCCTCATTTCTCTGCCTCCCACATGCTGGGATTGTAAGTATGTGATGATGTGTCCAGTTTTGACTTGGGTTTCTTTGTGTGGAGGGAGGGGCATGCATGCAGGTGCAGGTGTGTGTGTGTGTGTGTGTGTGTGTGTGTGTGTGTGTGTGGTACGGGGTCAACCTAAGGTGCTGTTCCTCAAGGGCTGCCCTCTTTGTGCTGTGCACAAGGGCTTTCACTGGGGCCTGGGGCTCCTTCATTAGACTGGGCTGGCTGGCCAGCAAGCCCCCTGGGATCCTCCTTGTTTAGACCTGTCCAGTGCTGGGGTCAGGAGCATGGGTCACCAAGCCAGGGTTTTAAGGTGGGCACTAAGGATCAAATTCAGGTCCTCACACATGGACAGTGAGCATTTTACCCATTGAGCTCTCTCTCCAGCCTACAGAATACATTTTTAAAAATGTATTCCTATGGGTTTTCAAGCCTATTTAAATGAGTCTTAATAAAATGCTAGTTTTCTCTTATGTTGTATTCAAAAGTTAAAATTTCAGTCCGCACAAAATTGATTCCCATTTGTAGTGTGAGACAGGAAATGATTTTGGCTTTTTCTATATAGATACCATGTTTTTAGAACCATTTTTTACATTTTCATTTATTAACCATTCATTAAGATGTCTATTCTGTTTTATTGCCTAATGTCTATCACTTCCTTGATGCTACACTGCTTCAGTCCTATAACTTTACTTTAAGCCTTAGTGTTTGATAAGCATGATTCTCACTTCTCAAACATTAGGTCTTGATACATCAAATTAAGTATTGAGCCATTTTCTATGTAAAATTTAGTAGCATAAAATAACTATTTCAATATTGGCTGAAGTTGCATTGATTTTTTGATACTAACGAATAGACCACTGCTGTTTTGAATAATTTTTACCATCAAAATGATAAACCAATGCAGAAAAGCATATTGCAGTTTCTGATTCATTTATGTGTTATCTACATTTCAGCTATTACCCAGTTAAGAGTTAGAATTCTTTCATTAAGTTTATGGGTAGAAGCCTTGTAAGTTGTGCTGCTGTTATCCATATTTATTTACATGTTCCAACTTATCATCTGCTGTTTATATGTAGTTTAAGCATACTGGTATTTGTTGGGATGATTTCCTATACATTGTATAAGGGTTGCCTTTGTATTATCTGAATCCTGATTTCTGTGACAGCAGAGAGTTGAGTACAGGCCAGACTTTAGTGGTGTCATTTTTATGAAGCATCACCTGTCTCAGTGTTTTGCGAACATCTTCTCTGTCACCTTCTGATTGGCTTAATAAAGAGCTGAACTGCCTATAGCAGAGCAGGAGAGGATTGGCAGGACATCTGACAGAGATAAGAACTCTGGGAAAGAATCAGGTGTGTGTGGGGGAGGTGGCAGATTCACTAGACAGACACAGAGGAAGAGACTGGTGCCCGACAGATTGGAAAGAGGAGAGGTAACGGGACCCATGGCAGAGAGTATATAAGTATAAGAGGGTTAATTTAAGTTACATGAGCTAATTAGGAACCAGCCCAAGCTAAGGCCAAGCTTTCATTTTAATAAAAAGTCTCTATGCCATTACTTGGGCGGCTGGTGGGTGGAGACATCCAACATAGATATTTTCTTCAGTAGTCTCACCAAACTCTCTCCGTATAGCCAACAGTTCATCTTAAAGCATTTCTTCAAGTTTCTATAAGAACAATCATCATCAAATTATCTTATTTCCTTTCTTGCCCATGCCTTTAATTTCTTACTCTACTGGACTGGACATGCAATAAAAGTTGACTAGAAACAGTGACAGCAGCCTCCTTGGCTTTTGAATCTCACAAGAGGGGAATGCTTTTAACAACTCCCTTGCTTGTGTATTTGTTGTAGTTTTCCTTTTTCTTTTCTTTTCTTTTTCTCAGAACCAAAAATAAAGCCCACCCTAGGCAAGGACTGAGCTATAACCCTAGCCTTTATGGTTGTGTGTTTTGTGTCATTCAGCATCGATCAGATGGCCTGGGTTCCACGTGCAGTGGGCCAGTGTAGGCAGCGCATCCTTCCAGATGAGAACACACAGACCTCAAGATCAAAGGTGCCATTTCTCTTAGGAACTGCTAGAGTGCTTTAGGGCGAGGCCCATGTGCTAGAACAGGGTGTGGAAAGAATTTTCAATGGAGTGTTACAGTTAGCTCTTCTAGAATGAGATGGCTGGTATCAGACAACAGCAGAGACTCAGGAGCTCCACAAGCCTGTGAGGATACAAAAAGTATGACAGCTCTTCATTAAGCTGCCGTGCTAAGCACAGCATAGGATGGGGGTGAACATCCAAAACCAGTGAGAAGGCAAGTCTGGTGGGTGCTTCAGTGGTTGTCCACACCAAGCTAGCAATGGCAATAGAGTGGGCTTCAGCAGCTGCCAAGGCAGGTCCGCCATCACTGCCTGCCCATTAGCAGTCGAGCCCTAGGTGTCCAGTGGTGATTCTCCCCAGAACAAATGGAGTCTCAGATGGTCATGGTGGAGGAATGGCATGAGAGGGCAAGCCAGTCAACCTTTGATTTTCCTGAATCAGGGATTTATAAGCCTTGTGCAATGGGGAAGGGTTTGAGGGTGAATGTGCCTGATTCACTGGGGCTAGGTGTGACAGGATACTTGATTTACATGCAGTGGTACGGTAGCTCATTTATATGTTGTAGCATGGGGTCTTATCACAAGAAAGAGAACACAGTACTTAACTATCCTATGGGTTGGGGAAGAGCTTCCAGGTACAATTAAAGGTCTTTTGCTGAAGGCTATGATCTCCTCAGCGTAGAGTGGAGTATTTACAGGAATTCCCAGGTTCTATCAGGAAAGAGTCAGTCCTGAAATGTTGTTCCCTGAGGGCTATGTGATACTTCTTAGGGGATCTGGGGATCCCTAGATCAGGGGAAGAGAGAACCCCACTGAGAAAGGGAGTCTACTGTTATAGACTGAGCTCTGTGGCTATATGGAAACTTTGACCTTAACTAGCAGAGTCCCACAGTTTTTGTTTTTGTTTTCTTTTCTTTTCTCTTTTGTTTTTAAGACAGGGTTTCTCTGTGTGGCCCTGGCTGTCCTGGAAGTTGCTCTGTAGACCAGGCTGGCTTTGAACTCATAGAGATCTACCTGCCTCTGCCTCCCAAGCACTGAGATTAAAGGTGAGTGCCACCATAGAATCTTACTATGGACCATAATAAGCTGGTCTTGAACTTGAGACCTTCCTATACCAAATGGTGACATTAGAAGCATGTACAAGAGTAACCAAAAGCCAACTTCAAGTGTCATAATTCCTCAGGCATTGTCCACCTTGGGTTTTGAGATGGGATCTTTCGTTGGCCTAGGCCTCATCCTCCTGGCTCTATCCGCCACCGCCCCTCCCAACTCCAGCAGGCTTTTCATGCAGGTTCTGGGGTTGGACTTAGGTGCTCATGATTTCACAGCAAGCGCTTTACCAGTCCAGCTATCTTCCAAGCCCTGCTATAAGGCTTTGGTGATTGTTTTTTCTTGCTTTTTTTTTTTTTTTCCTTTTCTTTCTTTTTTGTTTTTTAATGTTGTTGTTGTTTTGGTAGATGCCCTAGTTTGCTTTCTGTTGCTGTGATAAATGCCATAACCACAAGCAACTTAGGGGAGGGAAGAGTTCATTAGACTTACAGGTTCCACCTACCATCTAAGGCAGCCTAGGCAGAGACTTGCACACAGGAACTGAAGCAGAGACCACAAAGGGATGCTCGCTATTGGCTGGCTACCGCACATTCCTAGGCAGCCCAAGATCATCTGCCTGAGGAATGGTTCTGATCAATAATCAAGCTAATTCCCCACAGACAAGTCTATGGGCCAATCTGATCCAGGCAATGTCTCAACTGAGCTTCCCTCTTCCTAGATGACTAGTTTGTGTTAGGTTGATTGCACATACTAACTGATACAGGATAATTTGAGGTTTTTTTTGTCATGAATGAGTATTGTCTTAGTTAGGGTTACTATTGCTTTGATGAAGCACCATGACCAAAATGCAACTAAGCAATTCAGAAAGTGCCCTACAGCTGGAACTTCTGGAGGCATTTTCTCAGTTGAGGTACCCTTCTTCCAGATAACTATAGCTTGTGCCAAATCTAGTTTTTCTGCTAATGTTAAACTGCCATTCAATCTTGAGATCAACACTTTTTGACCATTATGTATGGAATGGTTCTACACATTTTTAGATTAAATTTGTTAAGAGTCTCTCTGTGTGGTCTTGACTGTCCTGGAACTCTGTAGACTAGGCTGGCCTTGAACTCACAAGGATCCACCTGCCTCTGCCTCTTGAGTGCTGGGATTAAAGGCGTGTGCCACCACCGCCCAGCATTATCTTTAATTTTTTTTATTTTTGCATTTATGCTCAAAACTGAGTTGAGTTGGAAAATTTCCTGTCTCATAATGCGATTGCCTGGTTTTTATATCAACTTTGTGCTAGCCTCATCATATGTGCCTAGAAGCCTTATTTATATCACTCAAAATCAATGTGGCTATGTATCATGATTTGCTGATCTAAGTGTTGTTTGAATGTATTGCAAATTTATTTGCAAGTTAAAGAAGATGCTTTTGAAAAGGCTATTGATGATTCTAATTGAAAAGACCTTAAAGATAAAAAAAAACTAATTTTAAATTAATCACAAATTTCTAATCAATCTATTTGTCTCTGCCTTCCCTCCATCATAGTGCTTTCCCAGATGGATTGTTATGGATAGCATTTGCTTTTTGGTATAGGTTAGCTTTGCCTCCAGAGACCTGCCATCTTGATTGCTCTGAAGGCTGGCTACATTTTAGCAGGACATGGGCTCCTTCCAGCATATACTGGCTTTGACTATTGATCTCCTGGGCTCCTGTATGGGTCACATGGTATCTCTGCTCTGAACTCTGCTACTAGGTGTTCTTCCATTGAACTGTGAAGCCATTCATTCGACTCTTGTTTTTCTGCATCATCTGCTTTCTGAAGTTAATCTAAATTTTCTCTCTCCCTCTCCCTCCCTCTACCTCCCCACTCCTCTCTCTCTTTTCTTTTTTCTTAACTTGGATGCAGCCTTATAGCCCAGGCAGACCTTTAGCCTTGGGAGTGCTCTAATTCTTTTCTCTTTATTCTGCGAGGAAACCAGCACTCCAGAATTGATCGAAAAGGCTGACTCTCAACTCAGTAGTGCCCATGTTGGTCTCTGCCTATTTGTAGCCTCACCAGCCTTTCGGTAAAGCTTGCAGTGCAGCTCAAGGCCCCTCTCAGTGGCTGTTCATTTTCAAAAACGGCTTACAAGGTGGCCTTTGAGACCATCCTGTGGCTCAGGAGAACTTCAGCACACGGGGATGCCTAGAGTCCATCCTAGTAGCATTTTGCTTTCACCAGGCTAACGGAAATGTCTGTCAGAGAAAGCATCATTTGCAGCTCGGAATGCCTTCAGAAGCTCCCCAAGCAGTGTGGCAGATCTGAGCCTAGTTACCGGGTAGGTGGGCGGTCTCCCTCCAGATGGCTCACCATGACAAGTTAATCCCACTTCATGTTACTGGAAATTGCATTCTCCCCTGAGAGGGAAAGTGTATGAGACCCATGGGCATTTGATGTATGGATATTTCTAAGCAGCCTGACTTGGAAAAGATTAAAGCAACCCTGTATTCCCAATCCCTGGACCCCTTTACCAGCAGATCCAAGGTTTTAATCTGCTCCAGGTGGCTCGACTCGTAGCAGCTCATACTCCTCAGCATCTTCAATTAATGCTAAGTGCAATCAGAGCTGGCAGGGTTCATAGGGTTCTGGCACACTCAAAGGACAGGCGTAGAATCTCGCTGCCAAGTCCAGGAGTACTATCTTTGGGACTATACTTTTCATAATCAAAAGCTACTGTGATTAATGAGCTACAGGCAGTGGGAATCTCCTATCTTTAAAAATCACAACCACGGCAGAAAACCTAAGAGCCAATTATTACATAGCCTTGAGTTTCTTGACCTCGAATGCTTTCTGAGACTCTTTCTTTGGGGGCTGCCGCCACATAAAGAGCTACGGGCTGATTGCTCTGTGTTGTTTGCAAGTGGGAGCCCCGGGCTCGCTGCTGACCTGCATCAGTGGGCGTGTTTGTTCTAATGGTGCTCAGAGGCACTGGGAGCTGGCCACATTTAAAAGCAAGATAACGCTGTCTGACGCTAGGCTTAGGAAATCACCACATAACTGACTTCACCATTGCCTGCCTGATTGCTGATTGGCTTCTGTTCTGAGGCAACAGGAAGTGAGAATAGTAGACATCAGGACATACCTCTGCTTGGGCAAGTCACAAAAATGGCCATTTACACCTCACAGCAATAAAATCAGAATTGAAAGGTTTGTTTGTTTGTTTGTTTGTGTCCTGTCATGTGATGGTTATGGTCAGAATTCCACTGGAAAAGGGAAAAAAATGGTATTGCAAACAGATGAATGAGACTACCCCTTGAATTTAATGTCTCTTCAGAAATATTATCAAAATGTTAAATTAAAAAAAAATCACCTCTAGAAACTTATATCTTGGTTTTTGTGACTGTCAAGAGGTCATTAGAGGACAAGAAAACAGGGTATATTTGTTTTCAGTCAAGTCAAAGAGAGTAAGACCTTGGCATTTTTTTTTCTTTTCAATTTTACAAGTGACTAAAGTTGGTATTTAAATTGTGTCCCGTTCATCATTGTAAAATGGCACATTGACTTCATTGTGCATTGTTGTAAAGGCTGGAGAAATGGATTCTATTTTATTTTATCACACACATAGCATAAAAGTCTTTGTAATTACCTTATTTTATGAGACTCCCCACCAGCTGGGCATATTGCAAACATCACGTTCCACAGTTTATAGATGGAGAGAAACACCCACACGGAGCCTGAGTTGCCCTCGGAGACGCACCTGAGTCGATATTTCTAAAGAAAGCCTCCATCTCCACCCAAGGAGACTCGGAATCCTCCAGCTGGGTCCTGGAGGCGAGAGCCCGAGAAATGACAACGACGCCCCAGAACCGGAGGAAGTTTCCACCTGTGTTCTCCAGTGTGCCCCCATGGAATGCTGCCATTCTCTCTGGAGCAGCTGGCGACCAGTGTCTTGCTCTGTCATCATGTGATAACTTACTGTGGTCCACTTAGCACAGCCCAAGAAAATGGATAATTCCCAAAAGAATGTGAGTAAATGCAAAAGCGAAATCCAAACGAGCAAAGATCAACCCTCCTCCACTAGACGCTACCTTGGCGTCACCGGGCCCAGAATTTTCCCACTGCTCCCTTCCGTATAACCTCCCCTGTGGTTATACGGATCCCACGCCATCACAGAGGATAAGGTTACTTATGTCTGCCGTATCCATGACCAGTTTCTCAGTCCCTCGTCCTCACCCCTCGGGTCGCTCTCCCACACTCATTGAAGACTTTTACATGCGGGGTTTGGTTGTGATGTTCCGATGACCTCATAGGTCACGTGAAGGCTCTGCAGTTCCACCTACCAGTCAGGAGACAAGGGCATCTGTGCTCAGAAGCCCTGGGCAGTGTGAGTAAGTCAGTGGCAAACCCAGAGTTTCCCATCTCAAGCAGCCAAAGTAAAAGTCTACTCGTAGAATCTGAACCCGCTCGGTGACTAGGGAAGGAGCTCATGGGCTTAAGGTGTGTTTTATTTGTGACCAAGCCGAACTTCCAAGCCGCTGCCTGAAAAAGTTCTAAAATTTTCTCGTGAGTACAAGATGGTAAATGGAAATTATTAATAACCCACTCAGACTAATTTAATCCGTACACATTATCATATATATGACTGTTGCGTCTGTGTGCTGCTGTGATTATATGACTTAGTGGATTTAGTGGTATGTGTTAGGACTCTTCCTGCAGGCTGCCAGGCCCCTCAGGAACCATCGTGCTTGGCTCAGGGGGTTATTTCCTATTTTACTTCCATTTGTCCCATCTGGTTTTTTGTTTCTCATTCTTTCATTCATTTATTTGCATTAGATTTTTGGTGGCTTTAGTATTCCATTTTCTCCCTCTATTGGCTTTTAAAATTATGCCTCAATTTTCATTTTTAATGGCTGCTCCAGTCGGGCTTGTCTCTGTGTCTATAACTTATCACAGCCTGTCACTCTCTCCCCACAGAAAATTCTCAGCTAGGACCCACTGCTGAGCAGACTCCTTCCTGTCTCTGTGCCACTGTTGCACCTCTTACCTAGGCGTAGGCTGCAACCTCAAAATGCACATTTTCATCTGTGCTTCCAGCCACTGTTTAACCCGTGAGGAAGCTCGATTAACAACAACAAACACAAATATGTGTGCTCATATTCTGCATGAATGATAAAACATGTCGTGCCTGGCTTATTGCCCTTAGCATGATGACCTCCAGGTCCCCCTGGAAACATTCCATTCTTCTTTATGGCTGAAGAGAACGCCACCGTGTGTTCCACCGTGCCTGGTGTATCCATTCATCTGCTGATGGGAGATGAGTCCAGGAAGGCTCCCTAGCCTCTCTGTTTTAACCTTCGTTTTTGATAAATAGTTTCTACTGATTGTAGGAGTCTAGGTCAACTTCCCTTTTCCCTCGCCCAGTAGCTCTTTAACCACGCCCTTCCATTGACTTCTGGCTTGCACTGTTTCTTATGAGGAGTCAACAGTTATGATCACACTAGAGTCTGGTTTTCAGCGTTTTTAACCATAATGTGCCTTGGCATGGCTGTTGTTCTGCTTGTTCTACATGAAATGTGCTACGATTTCTGAATCTATGGGTGGAAAAGTGTTTTTTTTACAAGTTTGAAATTTTCAGTCTTTTTTTTTTTTTTCTGCCTTGCCCTCCTTTTCTGTGACTCAAGCTGTATTTGTTCATTCGTTTTCTAAGGGGGCAGTGAAAGTCCTTTCCATGGTCTTTTCTTCCATCCTCTGCCTCCTGAATATCTAGCTCATTTTTGTGATCATCCTTAATAAAAATGACTCTGTGTTTGCTTATATGCAAATTAGTATTCTGGCAACTACAGAAAGGTTTTTACAAGGCAGTATGTCTGCACATGGTAACTTTTTACTCATGAGGAAGCAAAGAAGGATTTCTGTCTATGAAGCATGTAACCATCAAGGTTATAAAAACCCAGATAAATATAGTTCGCCGACAACGTGTTGCCTTTCTTCTGTCTCTGTGCTTTGTTTCTCATTATTCCCAGTGTTCTCAGAAGCCAGTGTCTTTTCCAGACAAAGGCGAGGAATTCTGCTTCAAACTCTCCAGCCTCCCCCAGAACTTTGGATTCTCTCCTCAGCTCAGGAGAACCGCCTGTTTTCAAATGCACAGCAGGATGGCTACAGTTCATAAAAGCAACCTTCCGTAGACTAAAGGGAAACTCCACTCTCAACGCTGCCCACACTACCACTGAGGCAGGCTGACAGGCATCAGACCTCCCACCATCCCATAGGCATGTGGAAGAACAACCCCCTAGGGACTCAGTGATGATGACATCCCCAAGAACTGATGCCGTGAGGGGACTCCACCCCTCCCAGTGTGTGCAAGCACTAATGAATGACAGGAAGATCCAACAGCCATCAAATTCAACCACCTCGTTAGTCAAATGAAGGTCATAAAGGCAGGCACTGCCCCTATGTTCCCCTACAAACTTAGTACAAAAGAGCTACACCCTCATCCCCTAGTGCATGCTCATGGGGCGACACACTGGGTAAAGGCACTAAGTGTGGGAGCCTGATGCTCCAAACTCAACCTCAGGAACTCATAGAGCGACGTGAATCAGTAATCCCTGCACTGCTACAGTAAAATGGGAGGCAAAGACAGGAGAGTGAATGTTCACAGGCCGTGGAACAGGTAGTGCACAGTGCAGCCACAGAAACAAGAGTGAGCTTGTCTTAGCAGGATAAAAGGAGACGGCTGACTCCTGATCTGTACGTGCGTGCATGCGTGCATGCGTGTGTGTGTGTGTGTGTGTGTGTGTGTGTGTATGAGAGAGAGAGAGAGAGAGAGAGAGAGAGAGAGAGAGAGAGTCATACTGAGCTATCTCAGTGGCCCTAATTGAACACATAGAGTTCTGTAGTTATGAATAAGTCACATTCACTAAATAAGTAAGTAGCAACTGGGAAAAAAGACCCATTTCTAGTTTCCTTGCTTCATGAGAGATGGGCCCCTGTAATAAGTTCTGTGAGCCACAAAGCACTGTAGGAGGGCGGAAGAGAACTAGAGATGACTAAAAGGCACTTAGCCACTTCGTCTCAATTATATCTATACATCCAATTAATGTGCAGTATATTACTTTAAAAGCCTGTTTTAATTAAAAATATTTGTTCTGCGTTATAATGGATGCATGTATTTTATTTAAAAGTATCCATTCCGCTGTCGGTCTCGACAGCTGACTACACAGGCCAGGGCAGGCTGCCTTGATTACATTTTAGCTTCTTTTCCTTGCCGAGCTCTGCCTCGGCGTCTAGATGCCTGGCTCACAAACTAAGAAGCAGAATCTCGCACACCATTTTCCCCTGCAAGCTGAGTTCCTGCGGCCACTGCAGTTATCGATACCACATTTCAGCTGCTTTCCTGCGTTTGTAAATAAGTTGCATAAGGAAATAAGTCAAATATAAATGTTTGCTACTGGATTACTTATTCGTTATAACTTCATAGAACTTCATGCTTTCTGTTAGGGCCAGTGAGGCGGCGCAGCAGGTAAAGTGAATGTCACACAAGCCTGATGAGCTTCAATCCCTGGAGCTCACATTAGGGCAGAGAAAATAGGTTCCACAGGGCTCTCTTCTTGTCTCTACTCATGTACCATGGCACACATGACCCCCCTACACACACGTGCACACGCACACACACATATTTGCACGCTTGCACAACCACCACTACCACCACCATCATCATCATCATCATCGCAATTTTTAAAAAGAAAAAATATGAATTAATGTGACTCCCCTCTGTAAATCCCAACACTAACTTTTAAGACTTCAAGGACTAGGTTAATA
Source organism: Acomys minous (assembly GCF_964271855.1). Taxonomy (NCBI): domain Eukaryota; kingdom Metazoa; phylum Chordata; class Mammalia; order Rodentia; family Muridae; genus Acomys; species Acomys minous. The sequence goes on along the minus strand of NC_140494.1, from coordinate 21,668,915 downwards.
AATATTAAATTATTTTGGAAAGATCATAAAACAAAACCATAGCATGACCTCTGTCTTCAGGTTGTGACTAACCAACTTAGGTAGTTACAGTGTAACTCCACAGGAAGAAAATCTAAGTTGGGGAAATCAAATGGCTTCATACAAATAAAATAATGTGCTGGAGGGAGGCACAGGTAAAACTGGGGAGTGGGGGGAGCATTCAAAGCCAGAGTTACAAAGTAAACAGTGAAGGGTTCAAGGAGCCTGGGGAGAGTTAGAGAAACCAATACATAAGAAATTTCCCAGAATTCTGGACCCTCTCCACATCCCTGCACATCCTCCATCTTACTTAAGCTCCTAAGGATGCAGCAGAGGCTGAACCCGATCTTCAGTTGAAAACAGACATCAGTATCTGCAAACAGACTGGATCCAGAATGTTCCCCACAGGCCCATGTCCTGAAAGCTGTATACCTGGGGTGGTGTTTCAGGCGGTGCTAGAACTTGTGAAAACTAGAGCCTACTGGGAGGCCTCCTACTCCTCAGAAACAGGGCCCGAGACCCTGGCCTCTTCCTCTTCGGCTCATTTGCAACCTGACCATGAGATGAATGGTTTTGCTATGCCAGATGCCTTTGTCATAATGTGCTGTCTCACCACGTACGGAAACCCACAGCGCCAATAATCCACAGACTGGGACCCTTAAAACCGTGAGCCAGAATAAATCTCTTCTCTTTGTAAGATGATTATCTCAGGTATTTACGGTAGTGGCAGAAAACTAGTCAATCCGGAGCCCTTCTTCCAGAGAGGGAAGTTGACATGAAGAGAGCCAAGTGGCTCATCTTGGGATCTAAAGGCAATTGTGTGGGGCTTCAAAACATCATAGTCCAACACGCTGCACATCCCATTTTCTCTGTTAATAGCACGATGTTTTCAATTATCATTTGAGAATTTCATACTTTGATCATATCTATCCTTATTCCTCCACCTGACTGCCCCCCAGATTCACCCCTCACCTCTCCACCTGCCCCAATTTCATCTTTTTTTTCCTTCTGTTTTATTTTTAATAACCTCCCGAATCCAACTCGCACTACCTATGTACTCATGGAAACTGCTGGACTCATGAACTCACAGTAGCTACAGTTGCCTGCACAGGGCCTATATGTAAGACCAAGCTAATCACCATTTTACTGTTGATCTCTCACTTCGTAGACTGCTCAGTTTTCACCCAGAGTGGAGCGCCTTAAATCCAGACCACTCAGGTCTTCACCTCTGCCCTACCCTCTGACTCATGTTATTCTGAGTTTTACCTTCTGATTGTAAAGACAATTTTTGTCATAGCTAAGATTTTTATGGCTTGTAATCCTGAATTTTTAACTGTGGTTTGAACAAGAGGTAAGACACAAGAAAGGTCTCAAAAAAGTTGGGTTGAAGGTGGAAGAGCATTACAGCGCATGAAATCCCAGAGATGTGGCTATTAGTCAGAGTTCCATGGAGGAACAGACCCATAGAATGAGTATATGTTAAAAGGGGATTCATTAGTGCTGGTCTTCCAGTCCATGTTAGAAGCTGAGCTCCAATGTCAGTGAATGATGGCTGCAGCAGCGTCAGAGTGGATGCACTCCAAAGCAAGGAGCAATGGTGTAAAGGCAAAAGCAGCGATGCTTTCCACCATGTTCTTCTTTATATCTAAGCTACCATTGAAAGATGTTGCCTACTCCAGGAAAACCTTTTTCTTCTGGTTAATCCTTCCAGAAAACACCAAATAGATAGATCCACTCGGACATTTGCCTTGGCTGATTTCAGATCTAACCAAGTTGACAGCCAAGAGTAGCCATTGTAGTATAAAAACCAACCATACTGGCATTTAGGTTAAAAAAAAAAAACCCACATCATTAAAAATGTCCAGTTTGTTGTACAAACTCACATCGGGGTGGAAATGTGCTGGAAGCTGCTTCTGTAGTTCCGAACTCCTTGCCACCAAGGTTGGTGTGGCTTTGGCAGAATGCAAGCATTCTACTTTAATCTGCTATGATAAGGACTAAAACAAGAAGCCATGCAGGGTGGCATGCCACTTAATGCCAACTGCTCAGGTAGCTGAGGCAGGAGAATCATGAGTTGAAGGTTAGCCTGAGCTATGTAGCAAGGCTCTATCTAAATATCAAAAGAAAAAGGCTGAGGGGTAGATCAGCAATAGAGTATTTGTCTAGTGTCCATAGGGCTGAGGCATCTCTCCTCAATAACACAACAACAACAACAAATCAGAACACGAGAGAAAGACAAAATATGTTCATACCTAAAGTTCAATGCATCTTTTTCTTGCATGTATGTCACATTAAACAGTGACAAAAAATTGTGATCCTTCATACAAATATCTGAAGAAAATTATTTCCAAAAGCAGACACACACACACACACACACACACATCACAGGAACTAGTGTTTGATCACTATCTAACAGCAATAGACTGGTGGGTACCTTGAGTCACTAAAATTATGGCTATAGTTTCACGTGTTTTCGTGAGTTTTATTTATCTGTCCATGTGTGGAAGATTATATGCATAGATTTCCCTCACGTGAGGAGCTTGAGGAACACTGGCAGGAGTTGGTTCTCCCTCCTACCAGGTTGGCCCTGGGACTGAATTTACCTGTCGGCCTTGAGGGAAAGCTTTTTTTATTTTATTTTATTTTTTTTACCAGCTAAGCCACCTCCCTGGGCCTTCAGTACTTTTTACATTCAAGAACAAGAGGTCTGCAACTGTAAGGCTATCGACATGGATAGATGATGACATCAGCGTTATTGACTCCTACTCTTAGGGACAAAGAAAGGAGCTTAGCCTCACTGTGTGTGTTGCACAGGCTGATCCACCTGCCTCAGCCTTCCCAGTAGCTGGGATTACAAGGCAGGAGGCACACGATATGTTTATATTTGGTAGCTGATCCAATTGCATTATGCAACATTGACTGGCGTTTGTTAGGTCATCTCTTTGGGGAAAAGTTCTGTGGCTTCCTTTCCTCACTGGGCCTGTGTCATTGAGCAAACTAAATTAGTAAAACAATTCACCCCTACGTAAGCCATTAATGAAGTGTCTCCATTAGGCATGCATATTCATTAGCTCGCCCCTGAGGAATCCCCCATCAATCCTAGCACACATAAAACAAAGCCCTGACAAGTCAAGACAGATGACGCTTCTCTTTGGTCCAGGAGGTGTTAGCTTCCTGCATTGTAACACTTGATGTCTGCAGAGCTTTCTTTTGTAAGGCTGAGAGATACTGTGGCACCCAGACAATGAGAGAGAGTCAAGGAGCTCACGTGTCAACCAAAAGAAGTCTGGTAGGGCACACTGAGCAGTGGTTCTTTTTAGTCTTCCTATAAACTTTCTGGGAACTAATTTTGTTTCTGAAGCGCCACTAAAAAAGGAAATAAGATTCTAACCTTCATTTTGGTCTGTAGTCTGAGAGGTTCGAGACATGAAACATGTTCCAGAAAATTGAAACAATACTCGGGTTCATTTCCTGAAGACTTCCTGATCAGGTGAAATGGGTTGCAGAAAGGACTTCGGAACCCTCATTATGCTCATTAATTTATTCAGTTGTACAAATAATGGGTTTTATTGTTATGTTTGTATGAATGCATATAATATTTTGAATTTAATTTCCCCCTTTTCTCCAAGAAAACTGTGCATAGAGATTGGAGTACCTGCAAGAGGGAGGGCATGTTGTGATGTCTCTGTTAGAGGTTTAACAAGCCAGACTAAAATATGGTGAAAGAACTCTCTAGAACAGCTAACTTGAATTCCCTAGAGTTAGGGGTAATCAAGCATGTGGAAGCCATTGCTACTCTTTGGTCTAGGGCATTCTGAAGAGGGAGGGTCCAATGCAGTCCTCTGATCAGCCAGCCTTGGACAGTGGCAGTAACCTAAGTAATAGACACCTCTGCCCCAACCAACGTCTGTGTGTGCATTGGAGAGGGGGAAGGGGGCATATCTTAGTTATTTCCATGGAGCCGCATGAAAAGTGTGGTGCCTAGAGGAAGGTAAGAGATGTGAGGTTGCCCATAGGCCATCAAGCAAATGAGATGAGCTATTGTAGGAAGCAGCTGGCAGTGTGGACTCTTGGGAGGCGTGACTGTTAATCTAGTAAGTGCACCTGGTGGATAGGTTGGTGTAATGCTAAACACAATGCAGGGAAAAGATACAGTCACCACATCACATCTAAAACATCAGACTAGGTCACCAGCGTAACAGCAAGCCAAGGCGTGCCAGAGAGTCTCGTGCTGAATTCTCTGAAGCAAAGGTCATCTTCACCCCTTCCCATGGCCATAACAGAGTGCCTGAGGGTGGTTACCTTATAAATAAGAGTTTGGAAGGTTGAACATTCAAAACAGTGTTATGCAGGCATTGGCAAGGACCCTACTAATTGTCAAGTCATGGAGGATGGCCTCACCATGGGACAGTGTGTGTGAGAAGTCACATAGACAGGCAGCAGGAGAGTGGGGGAGGGGCCAATCTTGGGTTTTCATAACAACCTCGTGAGACCTAGTCAGGGCTCCATGATACCTATGCCCTTCTGAGGACAGCATTTCCAATGGCCTAACCTCCTCTCATGTACGAACTCCATCTTAAAGGTTCTACTACCCTTGAGTCTACAACCCTTGGAGGACACAGTGCATCCACACCTGAGCGATACAGTATTATGTAAATACTTCCTTAACACAACCGCTGCCTCTGCTTCTTATAAAACAGTAAGGGGCAGAGAGGAGGGCCTTCTTCTCTGTCTTTTTTTCCACTTTCTCCTGTGCCAGTGACATGATGGGACACTGTCTGTCACTTCAACCTTGTAACCAAACTCCAGCACACTAGGGTGAGAGAAAGAATGAAGAATCAAACGCACTCTACCCTACACCCTGAAAACCATGCTCCTCCCCCAGGAATTTTGCAGGAGACTGAAGGTGACTGCCAGCAGTGGCTTCTGACTGAGAAATCACCAGAAGAGGAGAAATATCCCTTTGGCCTCACAGCACTGGAAGGAGGTGCAGTTACAGGAAGGAGAAACTCGCCAGGAATTTAAGCTCTTTAATACACCGGTGACAAACACAATTTATTTTAGAAACATTGTCATGGGAGGAGGATGACTTTTCTCTCCAAATCTGGGGTTTTAAGAAGCAAATTAGGAACATCACGTGCTTTCAGGTTCTTGGCAACAGAGCGTTTAATGATAAAATATTTTGATCGCCTTTTTAACAAGCACCAGAAATTAACCTCCAGCTGAATTTGACTATGTTCATCCTACTACCATTTAAAAGAACTTCTAAAAAAGAAAGAAAGGCAGACTGATCGATCACCAAGAGTCATGGGATGGCTCCTCGCTAGGACAACGGGAGAGAGTCGCTGACTGGCATGGATTAAGACGGAGCATTTTGCCGAGGAGGCTCAACTCATCCTTCAGCCATAAGGGCTGGCGGCTGAGGGCATTGTGTGAAAGAAAGGCCACACAAAAGCTCACCTGAGCACATGCACGGATAACCCATTAGCTCATTTGTATCTCCAATCTGCAGGGCTGGAGGGCAGCAAGAACCATTTCGGTACAGACAGAGGCAGAATCTGCTCTATTCCAATTTTAGAATCTGTGCTAAATGGGCAATTTGGAATAATAAAGCTATCATGTGCTTCTCGGTCTCTCTCCTGGCTTTTGAATTGTTGCATTCAGATCTTAACCCCTTGCCGCTGATGCTTTGTCTTGACTATCTTACAGATCTGCTGACTTTGAATATACCCCAGTTTACAGAGTGAGAGGGAATAATAGCTTAGTGACCTTCCAAGTGGCTGAACTGTCATCGGGTGTGGTAGCAGCTGCTGTGGGAAGGTGATCCATTTTGCCCTTTAGTTTTGCAGCCTCGTCTCTGCTGATAATCTCTCTCCAGAATGTGAAGAGGCTCAAATGGACATTCCACTGGCCATCCACGAAAGAACGAACAGACACTTTCGATCTGCACATGTCCTTTGTTATAAGGCCGGCAGCCGAGCTTTGCAGGACTAAGCAGCCCCAGCGACCTCTGGCACACAGACACTGAGGTAGATAGAGCCAGCCTGACCTAAGTGGGAACTGCTTACAGATCTTAGGCCAACGGCTCACAAAGCAGAGTCCGTGCCACCCAGGCACCTGTCACCAGGAGTGAATCTCAAGTCTCACCCCACACCTGTTTGATGGGTGGCCTTGGGAACAGGACCCAGTTATTACCAGAATCCAGGTGTTTCTCATGGCCAGTGAGACTCAGGGACTCCTTCTCCAATGTAGGTGTCTAAGATACAGTCACATGTTAGGAAAGGGCCCAAGAGACTTTAGCATCATGCATTAGATATTTAGATCAAGCTAGTGCAAGCCGGCAATTGTTGGATGAGACCTGACCACACCTCCCCCACCTCACATACAGACACATGAATACACACACTTAATATATGTATGTATACAATTCAATGTATACATACATTTAATATATTGTATCAAAGGAATAGGAAAAATTTCAACTGAAATTGAACAAAGGAAATAAATGATTTACTAAAAAAAAAAAATTAAATGTCTAGGACAATAAGACCTAACAGTTGCATAAAACCTGGAAAATGTTGATTAAACAACCTGTTTTCCTCTAATTAGGTTAGGATAACTTAATATGAGCAGTATCTGTTCGTCTCAGATATCGTCAAGATTCTGCTGACTTTGAGTATATTCAGTTTATGAAGCAGGAGGGAAAAATAGTAGAGTGTTCTTTGATATGGCTGGTATTTACTCCCATGGTTAAAAAAGAAAAAAAAAAGACACTTAACCATGTTGAAATAGCTCTGAGAAATTAACTTATAGAATTTTTTACTAATTAAAATCATGCCTACATCTATAAATAGGAATGGTCTCATATTTATAATTTACATATTCTTTTCTACAGCAATTAAAAGTATGTTAAATTTCACTTTTGCAGGAACATATTGGCAACAGGTTAAGTGTGCGTGGGTGGAAGACAGAAGAGCTCGCCATAACCTGTCAAGATTCTAAGAAGTGACTGGTAAACATTTGGTCCTAAATGGAATGCCATAGGACCCTCTGGAAGGCTCAGGGAGCTCTGTGGTACAGGAATAGAATATCATGGGGAACTTTCTTCTGGGCATGGTGTGGCCATTATGTTCCTCAGCTCGCAGCAGATGCAATTCTGTGTATAAGACCTGCACAAGACTGGACCCATTCAACATCCCGCCTTGGAGGGAGGAGACGCTCCCAAGGCCCCACTCCTCCCTGACAATCTGCAGACATCTGATGGCTTCTAAGCAAAGGAGACACACTTCCTTTGTGGAATAAGGTGCCTATGTCCCTGTAAGTGGCCCTTCTCCCATGTTTCCTTGTAAACAACCTAACCCCATCTAAACTATTGGTGCGCTCCTCCCTTGAGCTCCCTCCCTCTCTCCCTCTCTCTCTCCCTCCCCCTTCTGTGTGTGTGTGTGTGTGTGTGTGTGTGTGTGTCTTTCACACACACACACACACACACACACACCATGATAGAAGAAAGGGTCTGGGTGAGAAGGGAATCATTAGGAGTGGAGCACAACAAGAAGAGGTAATGGGGGTGAATGTGACCAATTTGCACTATATTCACACGTAAAAATGCCACGATGAAGCCCATTATTAAATATAGTTAATATATGCTGAGAAAAACTTAAAAAAGAGAAATGTTAAATAAAATATGGCGCTATGGTATCTTTTGCAGAGTTAAAAATGGCGACAGACATATATGTCCTGATACAGAAAGCTCTCTAAAACATAGTAATAAATGAAAGAGAAATTTGCAGCAGATGTCTCTAAAATGTTTTCATTCATGTAAGACAAAAAATATGTAATGCCTGCATACAAGTAGCACATAATTTACTATGGCCCATACAATCTTCTGCACAATATGCGTTTGGTGAATACCCAGAAAATTGGTAAGTTTGAAAAAAATGTTACGACTTTTATGATCCTTTAACTTTCTATTTGCTTGCAGTGCTGGGATCTGGCACGTGGCACTCGGCTTTCTGAGTTAGGGTGTGTGGGACACATGGGTGGGAAGCTGGGGCCTTGCTGTGCCACAGAAGCACATCTGTGGGAGGATCGTGATTCTCTTTCAGTGGCATGTTGTTTGGGGGGCGGCGGGGAGACACACCTCATCGGCATTAGTGATGGCCTCAGCAATTATTTGATGAATTACAATTATACGACCGTGCCAATAAACTGGGTGGTTGGTGGCCAATTTTCCAGAGAGATGCCCAGTGAGGGGTTGGCTCTCTCCACAGCTCATTGCCACCATGACAGAAGGGCACATTGGAGACAAACAAGCTGGCATCGCAAAGCCACCTTGCTTCTTAACCACAGAGTCATTGCTCCAGATAGCAGCATCTCAGTGCTTCGGCTGGTCAGCCTGCCTTCTGCTTCCCTGTGCTCTGCCACAGTCTCTGAGGCCCTCGTTTTCCATGCACGCTCATGTTTGTGTCTCACAATGGTCCCTATGAAACCGTCACAGGAGTCCTGAAGCTACATGTGCAATGAAAAAGTAAATGCTGGTGTCAGCACCTTAAGTTGGTCTTTCTGGACTTTGCCCTCAAGGACTAGCTTTTCTTTACCCAGCATGCACCAGGAAAGGCTTCTCCCCAACCTTGCATTTTGTTCTGTTAATAAGTCACATGATTTCCAAGACAAAATTTGGTACCCGGATGCTGCTGCCCCTGATCAGCTGACTGGTGTGGGCTCTAGCCTGGAGCAGTCTCCACTGGCTTCTCCAAAATGGCTTGATTTCTTCCTGAACAAATATGGGGAAATGCCCTTTCTGGAGACATCTGCAATCCCTCTCTGTCTCTCTGCTGTCACTGGGAAACCCAAGGTCCTCAGATCAAATCAATTTGAGCCATTTAAGAATCAGTATGAGCCAGGCATGGTGGTGAACACCTGTAATCCAAGCACTCAGGGCAGATCTCTGTGAGTTCAAGGCCAGCCTGGTCTGGAGCCCAGGACAGCCAAGGCTACACAGAGAAACCCTGTCTAGAACCCACCCACCCACCCCCATCCACCCCCACCTGAGAGAGAGAGACAGAGACAGAGACACAGAGAGACAGAGACACAGAGACAGAGACAGAGATCGAGACAGACGGAGGGAGGGAGGGAGGGAGGGAGCGAGAGAGAGAGAATCAGTATAGATCAAGTAAGACCAAGGCAGACCTACTGCCAGCAAAGCAGTCACATATTTATGACCCACCGTTCATCAGGAATGCCAAGCCCCGACTACTGTTATCTTAAAAAATGTCTAAGTGGCAATGCTCTTCTTGCCTTACCCTGAACTTGCGCCTGAAGCCCAGTCTCTCACAAGGAGCCAGTTATTAATGGGGATGTTCTCCCAGCCCATGGGTGTGTTTGCATCTGTTAAACCTGCTCTTTCAGGGTTGCATGAATTATTGACACCAGGACATGCAGCTTTTAACCCACCACACGCTTTTGTGATGTTATAATGTTGCTTTCCAGAATTCTAGGTCATGGCAACCTGATGTTTGAGGTCACGAGTTAAAGCATTTGTGTCCACCCTGAGCTGACTGTGCAGCACTGGTTTCTCCTGCAGTAACATGCCATCTGAAGAGAATGCGGCGGGGCGTTGTGGCACATGCTTGCAGTCTCACTAATCGAAGGTGGCGCCAGGAGGGTTCTGAGTTTGAGACCAGCCTGGTCTGTGCAGTGAGATCCTGTCAGAAGATCGGTAAAAGAGGGAGAGGAGAGACAGAGGGAGGAAGGGGGAGAAGAGGAGAGGAGGAAGAGAGCTGTTCAGCAATCGTAGAAGGCAGGATCTCCTAGTCCTTCCGGGACCTCCTGAGACAGTCTGGCCCACGTGTGGCTCTTTGAGAGCGAAAACTGGCATGCGCAGACTAGAGAAATCTTCTCCTAAGTGTTCTCACCTGAGCTCAGGTGTGAACAAACAGGTGTAAGGGGATGTCAAGCCTCACACCTATGGCAGGACGCACTCCTCTTCTGTGCTTTGGGCACCACCTGTGTACACAACCCCTCCACACAATGGCACCCTGTTTTTGTTGCCCTGGTTTTGCATTGTGAGATCTTCATGGGCCAGGTGAACATCGACGTTGACACACAGAGCCTCTGTGCTTAACGAATTCATTTTTTTATCGCCCCCCTTCTAATAAAAACTGTCTGAAGAAAGAGAGATTGAGGGTTTCTGTGGTTTGGGACCGGTCGTCCTATAAGTCAGCTTCTCCTCTGGACAAAGCGGCCATTGTCCGCGGGAGTTGGCATGACGGAGAAACCACAAGAGGGCGCCAAAAGCTTCGGAATAAATAGTTCTGTCTTGGAAGCTAGGGAGGCCGAATTGCCAGGCTCAGTGTTGGAGGACTCTTAACTTCACCAGACATATGGATGTTCTAGAAGCCCTTCAGGGAACGTATTCATGGTTGTACAAAGAAGAGCACTGCAGGTGCACAGAGGGGAGACGGAGGGGTGTTGAAAAGAGAGGAAACGACTGGCAGGGGAGAAGGGGCAACACAAGGGGACCAAAGGCAGGGGAGAGAGAAGTGGCCGGGGTGAGTGGGAGGGACGCCAGTAGAGAAGACAGGAAAAGGGATGTTGCTTTTATAGGGCCGAGAGACACTGAAGTCTGGTGTTTCTGTGGACCAGATGGTGTGTCAGGGGAAGGGACCAGGCTGCGGTTTCTGGCAGGGTGGGGGGTGGGGGGGGGTTGGATGTCGCCCAGGTCGACGAATTCTGAAGCATGGCGTCTCTCAGGGGCTTTCCTAGCCTGTAATGCCAACCTGCAAAAGTCACTTCCCTTGTGGCTTTAAAGTCACAACTTGTCTTGACCATGGACATCTCCTGGGAAAGAAGGACCCATGTTGATGTCAGAATCTCCCTAGGGAAGCAGGCCGTGAGGCAGGAGAAGGTGGGCGTGGCATTAACGGCTCCCAGCTGCTTCAGAATCAGATTTTATTACTGATAATGTTAAACTTTGAGGTAATGGAAAAGTGGATTCTGCCCCCTCTCGCGCCCCATTTAAAAATATGTCAGCCCAATAAGAGTGACTGTTTTATAAGCTCTTCCTGCATCTTGAGTAGAGCTGTAAGCTCTAACGTTCGCATGGCACTGAGGAAGTGCTGAAGTCACCTCTGTCACAGAGGCAAAGTGACTCAAGAGCAAGCAGCAAAGCCCAACTTCTGTGCCTGCAACCTCAGAGCCAGTAGCTTCATTACAATTCATGTCTGCTCGGTGACAGACTTGGAGCCTGAGTTTAGAGTCTATTTCCAAATCTCTTTGTGTCTTCTGTGCATGTAGTTCTTAAATATTTGGACACTGGGAGGCCTGTATACTCTAATTGTGTGTGTGTGTGTGTGTGTGTGTGTGTGTGTGTGTGTGTGTGTGTGTGTGTGTGTAGAGGCTGCAATGTTGCCAGTCCAGAGCCAAATTACCTTGAGCTACTTTGGTGTCCTAAATAGTCATTTATTGCCTGTTCTGAAAACATCCTGTAACTATTAGGTAAATCCTTTTAGAATGTATGAGCAGGAATCTGGCTGCCACCCACTCAGAAGCCGTGAGTGTTGACGGATACCGCTTGAAGCCTACAGCAGAAATTTCCCCACTTTGCTCTAACCCCGCCCCCCTAACGCATGAGAACTGAGTATGGCTCTCTTTGCTGCATTACTCTAGTCTTCAATCATGTTCCACCTAATATTTTGTGACATGGTCTCCCACTGACCTGGAGCCTACAGACTGGCTTGGTCAGAGGTCCAGAGACTCTCATTTATCCCTAAGCCCTGGCATCTGGGCAGACACTGCCACACCCAACTTTTGACAGTCCTTCTCAGGATGCAAACTGAGGTCCTCATGCCTGTTGCAGCCTTTTACCTGCTAAGTGAGGAATTTTACCCACTACCTAAGGAATGTTGTTTCTGTAGCTTTTATCTGCCTTTGTTTTCTGTACCATAACGTTAAAACAGGGAAGTTCAAGTATTGAAAAAGTTTACATTAAAAGATTGTGGGCACACACCTTTAATCCCAGCACTCGGGAGGAAGAGGCAGGAGGATCACTGTGAGTTCAAGCCCAGCCTGCTCTACAAAGTGAGTCCAGGACAACCAAGGCTACACAAAGAAACCCCGTCTCAAAAAAAAAAAAAAAAAAAAAGATTGTAGGTGTCGCAGTCAATAAAGTGCATGCTGTGCAATCACAAGTGACCCAGTGCAGATCCCCAGCATGAAGCCAGTGTCTTTTTACCACTTTGTGCATTGCTTTTTCTCTCTTCCACCATTATTAACCCCCTAACTCTAGATAGAAGAGAGAAAAGGATAGAGGGGAGAGAGGGGGGCATCATCATTAGGCTACTTCCTGCTGACCAAGGTGTCAAGTTCCTTGGGGCAAGTTTGGTCTTCACTGTCCAATTATCTAATTTCTTCTGCTCATGGCTACTGGCAAACCACAACCAGCAGCACCAAACCACCGACCAGCAGCACCCAACCACCGACGAGCCAACAAGAGCAGCCCCACCCCCAGGATTCCCAACATCACACACTCACAGAAATTATCTGAAGCTGGCAAAACCACACCCTTGCCAGAGCATGAGGCAAGCCATAGTCAGCTGCTGCAAAGCAGGTCCATATCCACAAACCTGGGGTTAAAATGAAAACACGTTCCTGTAACATTTCTGGTTTTTTTTTTTTTTTAAAGAAACACAAATTCTTGCTACACCAGCATATTCACAGATGCTAACTGCAGCCACATACATCCTTAGGCCCAGCCTAGGGCCTAGGAAGGCAGAGACAGGTGGACAACTGGAGCCCATTAGCCAGCCAATCTAGCCAAATGGACAAGACCTAAGTTTAGTGAGAGACACTGTCTCAAAAACAACAACAACAAAACTTTTTTTTCTTTTGGTAGTGCTGGGAATCAAACCCGGGGCCCTTTGGATTCTAGGTAAGTGCTATAGCCTGAGCTACAACTCAGGGCTATTTACTAATTCATTCAAAATGACAATAATAAACCATCGCACATATAGAGGATATCCTTATGGAAAACTTATTTACAAAGGAATAAAGAAATTACCCTACCTGGGGGGGGGGGGAATGTCCAATTTTCTACTAAATACAAAGTGCTATTATTTGCTGTAGAAAATACAGGAAAGCACAAAAGAAAGACAATATCGGAAGCCAGTTTGAAATCCCACTGCTTACTGGGAACCACGGTAAACAGTCTGTGAATAGACAGACTAAGAATTCCAGATACTGTGTCTTCCAGACACTAAAACAATACCACTGACCTGCAGCAGGGTGGCGAGCGTGCCTATAAAGCCAGAGGCAACATTCCTCAGGCTGTCAGTAAAATTCTTCACTTAGTAGGGAAAAGGCTGCAACAGGCTTGAGGGTCTCGATTTGTATCCCTAGAAGGACTCTAGAAAGCTCAGTGTGGGTGGGTGGCCCTTGACTACTCATCCCGTCTGCCACTGCTTTGGTTCCCGCAGCCAGGGTAGAACTGGCTCTACATAGATTTGCTTTGTTTTGCCAGGAGCCAAAGCGAAGCTTTGTTATTCCGCGCCACGTGTGCTCAATTACATGGCAGGGCAGTGCCTTGGTTTCCCCACCGTGTCTTCTGTTTTCTATCAGGAGAGAACAAGCCATTTCCTGCTGGGGTTTGGGGTCAGAGAATTTGGGAGGAGATGGTAGAGGCCCAGAAAGGGAAGGAAGCAGCTTCCTGCCTGAAATCCCTGGCCAACCAGTTCACAGTCTTTGACTCGGTGCTGCGGCAGCTGGGAGACTCCTGGACATCTCTGAGACACCTGACCCTGGGAACTTGCAGCAGGGGCACATGGAGTGCATAGAATGTTCTAAAACAGCCTGCCTCAGCAAAGCAGTCAGTGAATTTATACTAAGTATACAGAAACCTGGAGTTAGATGCACATAAGACGTGGTCAGAAGTGAATGATGGAGCCACGGGGCTGCATAATAATCCTGCCCTCTAAGAGACGGGGGGGGGGCGGGGGGGGGGTGTTTGCGGGGAAGGAAAGCCAGGTACCAGCAGTGCTCCACTAGTGATCTTCTCACAAAGTTCCATGGCTCTGAGTCACCCAAAGAGAAGAAAAGGCAAGTGCCCAAGGCTCCTGGTTTTTCTTCTGCTTTGTCGGGCTGGCCTGCCCATTGCAGCTAGCCTGCATATTGCGCACGTGCAAGGCCCCGGGGTTTGCTCCGCAGCACTGCTACTTTGCCTATCACACTGAGGGCACTTAAGACATTCGAACCAGTTCCAAAGAGCGGCTTTTCATTTCCTAGGGACTCAGTTCTCCTAATACTGTTCAAGTGTAACTGTTGACAAAGAGTGTGGCTTAACCTAAGGCTCTCAGTCTGTAAACACCTGCACATGGATCCCCAGGACCACAGCTTCCTTCCGTGCAGACTGTTGGCTGCCAGTGTCTGCAGACAGGTTTAGCTGGATCAGAGTGATTGTGAAGGCAAAAGTGCTGTTACCCATCTTCCACTGTATCAAAATTCTGGTTTTGTGGCCAGGGGAACAGGGGCAGGCTTCCAGATTCTTACGCAGTTCTGGACTGTGGTGCCCCTTGTGTCTTATATCTGGTTTCTCCCTCGCCATTTCACATTTCAACAAAAGCCTGGCTCTCCTGGAGTTTATTTGGCCAATGTCATTTAAGAATGCAAAGTCGTGATTTGTGGTGGGAGAGATGTGTTAACTAGGTCCAAACTGCTATCAAATATCCCAAGCACAAACCTCTTCCTGTGGAGTTGGAAAAAGGAGCCGAGAGGCTTGGAAAGTTCGCTCTTAGCTTTCCGAGGCCGTCCAATTTCTTGGTTGCAGCTGGACATATTCTCAGAGTCTGTTAACTGCCCCTGCCAAGGAGAGGAATGGCAGACAGAAGGATGACCTGCAGACCTACCCGACTTGGGGCAGGAAAAGCCAGATTCCTCAGGAAATGGCACCCCTGCTGCCTGGCTCTGGTGTTGGGGGCTGGAGGGGGGGCGGCAGCGGGAGCAATGGTAGATTTCTCTGCTGAGGACAGGAGAACTCCTGGTCAATTAAGACGCTCCAGAAAGACACTCCAACAGGGTTTTTGTTTGCTTGTGTTTTATAGTGCTAGCGTTTCCTGAATACTAGACTCTACTGCTGACCTCTGACCCTAGCCCTGTCCAGTAAAATGACTGTACAGCTCCCAAGTGTATCGGCTCCTATCCAGTATCTTTACAAGTTTTTAAGCATCATCACGCTCCATGCTGGTATCTATTTGTTCCCTTGGGACTGGTTTTCTGGACAAAATAAGGTGTTGGTCACTCTCCAACGAGCTTCCTGTTTATTTGTGTGGAGAAGAAGTGGTGACCACAGTTCACCTATGGAAGTAAAGGGACAGCTTGCATGAGTTGGCCTCTCCTTCCATCGTTACATGGGTCCCAAAGATCAAACTCATGACATCAGTCTTAATCCTTTATCCAGTGAGCCATCGCACCAGTCTTCCTCTGTAATTTTTTAACCAACGACCAGAATTTCATAGATGTATACAAAAAAATAGAATCATATTTACGTCCCATTCCCCCTTTCAGCTTCCCCTACTTTCACTCCACCATGACACCCTCCTAGCTTTTTTCATATTTTAAAAAATTATTTTTTGATACTCTACAAAGTCTATTAGTGCTACCCATACATAGATGGGTATGGGGCTACTAAAGTTTGGGAAACCTAACAGTGGTCACTTTTTCTTTCTTTCTTTCTTTCTTTTTTTTCTTGTCTTTTTCAAGACAGCATTTCTCTGTGTAGCCCTGGCTGTCCTGAACTTGCTTTGTAAACTAGGCTGACCTCAAACTCACAGCGATCCACTTGCCTCTGAAGTGCTGGGATTAAAGGCGTGCGCCACCAGGCCCGGCTCTGTTTATCCCTCTCTCAGCCACATTGAGAGTATCTCTTCAGGACATAGCAGGGGCTGAGAATCACCTATAGCAACTGTGCTGAGATCTCAGCCCCCTTGGTCTTGTGTAAGTCTTGTGCAGGTAACAGGAATCTGCTGCTGTGAGTGTATGGCCAGGACAGTGCCGCCTGTCCTGAAGACTGTCCCACAGTGCTGTCCTCCCCCTGCTCCCCCCTCCCCCCCCCCCACCTCTGCCTCTCATGTTTTTTCTGCCTCTTTTCCATTCTGCTCTCTACATCTTGGCGATGGTCGAGTTAGCAGAGACACTTTGTTTAGGACTGATGCTCAGTCTCTTCACCAATCATCTATTTCTGCATTGGCTGCTGCCCACTCCAAAAAGAAGGGTTCTCTGACCGGGGTTGGAACCAGCCCAGGTCTGCCAGTGCAGATCGCTGAGCGCAAGGGCTAGTAGGAAGACTCTGATTTGTTCCAGATAAAGAGGAGAATGTAAGACCTCTAAAGACTGTACCCTTGACTTTTGATGCTCTCCCTCTGGGATTACAGGCCCGACCTTTTCCTCAGGGCTATGTGACACCTCTTAGGGGGATCTAGGGTTCCCCAGATCAGACAAGCAGGAAACCCCACTGAGAAAGGGAGTCTGTTGTCTTATATTAAGCTCAGAGGCTGTCCAGAAATGCCAGACTTCGACCTCAACAGCAGGTTTCCGCATCAGAGATGGAGGTGCATTGGGGGAATTATGGGAAGGAGTGAGGGATAAATATTATCAAAATATGTTGCATGAAATTCTCAAAGAATTAGCAACACACACATTATTTTATATATTTACATATGTGCACATAGAAGCTGAATGTAATGGCAAGTAATCTGTAATCCCAGCACTCCCAGGGCCTTAGGTTTCCTCCTGTAAACTAAGATGGATGAGCAGGGCATCTGTAGGAATCCTTCCAACTCTAGAACTCTCTGTTACTGAGCTACAGTGCAGCTCGTGGCACTGACCTGCTGCAAGGGTCTAGGATCCATTCCCAGCACCACAGAAGTAAAACTCTGCTGTTGCAGTTTTATTGGAATAGAATTGCAGTGATGGACTTTATATTTGAAACATCTGTTTGTTCAAGGGCTCTGTATAGTTAACTGCTTTATATGTAGTAAGAAAGGAAATGCATCCTGAAAACGTCGAGGAGGGGCAGGATGGGAGGAGGGAATCAGTGGACAATTCATACAGGCCTTGAAACAAGCTTTAAGTAGATTATCTGCAGGAGGGAGAATAATCTATTTTCTAGGCCAGCATAATCCTTTTCTAGGGGAATTTTTAGTATAATTATCAGATGGTGAGTTTATTCATAGTTGTTTTGAAAACAAATTAAATAATGGATAAGAAGAGAGGCATCTGTCAAGGAGAGGCAAACTCCCCTTTGGTTAATGAGGAGGCTTCTCAGACCACCAGTTGGGATAATTTACACAGGAGGCTTATTTAGGAAGCATGGGTTACATAATGCCGGCTGAAACCACATCTGAGCTGACCACCTTAACTAGGCCCAAAACACCAGCCATTTCCTGAGAGTTAAGAAGCAAGATGTGTTCCAGAACATTCCTCCTATTGCTCAGGGATCTGTTATTTTGCATAAGAAAAATATCAAAATCAACACACACTTAGGAAATAACTCCCTCACTGTCTGCATCACAGAGCTTCTCACACTGTCCTGACCGTCCTCACCGTTCCTGCTTCGGCTTCATGCAAGCTTAGGAGCCTCTCTCTTGATGTTCCACAATTCCAGGACCACCAGGGCTATTACACAGAGAAACTGTGTCTCGAAAAACCAAACCAAACAACCAAACCAAAACAATGGTATTATCTGTAGAGAAGACTAAAGAACAAGTTTCCCTGGGCTCTATTCAACTATCAGAATTCAAGATTGGAAAGCGTATTTTAAAAAAACAAAAACACGGAGGACAGCAAAACAGATGTCTGTTATTCCCTGTGAAGGAGCCCTTGAACCCCACCCCACAGTGTGGCACCCTAGTAATCCGATGGTTTTCAATGAAAGACCCTTAGAGACAAAAGGACTCCAGAGGATGCTTTGTGTGGATAGGCCTTCATGGCTTTAGTTTCTTTTCCTGCTCCTGGGGAAAAAAAAACGCTCTTGTAAAAGCAAGTTAAAGGAGAAAAGGTTTATGCTGGCTTACAGTTCAAGGGTACCATGCGTCATGGTAGCAAGAGCGTGAAGTTGCTGCTTATGTCACATCCTCGATCAGGAAAGAGGGAGGGCCGAGGGTGTCCTGTTGCTCATTTCCTTTTCTCCACTGCCACAGTTCTGCTTCCAAGCCCAAGGAAATGGAACCACTCACAGTGAGCAGGCTTTCTCATGAACACAATCACACAACCTCCCAGGCAGCCCTAGATCCTGTCCAGCTGACAGTTAACACTCAACATCACATTCATCTGCTCAGAGACATACTGACCGAAGGGGAGAAGGATCGCCATTGGTCCCCTCGCTCAGTTCCACTAACTGAACTCATAGCACAAGCTAGAGTGTAGTTCAGTGGTCACACACTTGGCCCTCACACAGGAAGCCCTGACGTCAACATCCAGCACACCAAGAGTGCTAAACTCACGTCACAAGAGAAGATGAGGGACTATCACCGTAGTTCACAGAGTTTGTCTGCTTCAAGCCCACCCACCAGTATTGTCTGCTTCAAGCCCACCCACTCTTCTAAAGAGAATCATTTCAGACTAGTGAGGCTGAGATGTAGTTTAAAAGTGGAGCAACTTTGGGGGCTGGAGAGATGGCTCAGCGGCTAAGAGCACTGTTTGCTCTTCCAGAGGTTCTGAGTTCAATTCCCAGCAACCACATGGTGGCTCACAACCATCTACAGTGAGATCTGGTGCCCTCTTCTGGTGTGAAGATGTACATGCAGGATACTGTATACATAATAAATCTTGAGGGGAAAAAAAAGAAGTGGAGCAACGAGCAACTTGCCCAGCATACCTGAGGCACGTGATTTGATCCCCACCACCTTGAAAACCAAAAATGAGGTCACAGTCTTTTCTAATATAGCATGTCTTGAGGGATAATTTCTCCCATGACAAACTAGTATCTTTTCTCTTGGTCCGTTTCTTCCTCTAGTGATCACTTGCTACCTTCAAAAATGCCTCCATCCCTTATTCCCCTCTTATCTGTGAAGAACGGTGTGTGCCTAGCTGAATCTCACTGGGCTTGGGATACCACACTGCTTAGGATTTTCATTGTTATCACTAAATATCGGAGGAAATCAACACAAGAAAGGAAATGTTTATTTCAGCTCATTGTTTCAGTGTGTTGTTAGCTGGCTGCATTGCTTTGGGTCTGACAGTAGGGGTGTGTGGCAGGAAGCAGAAACGGGATGGGGTGAGGAGTTCAAAGACACACTTCCCATCAACTTACGTCGTGCCCATTTCGAGAGATCACCAAAAGACCAACAGGAGACAAAAAACAATGCAAGCACAAGAGGGTTTTTATTTTTGGCTTGCATGGGGTTCAGTCATCAACGCAGTGGTATCCAGAGAAGAGCCCCGAACTCTGAGCTGAGGGTAAATTTATAGGCTCCTTTCCCTCTCACCCTGGCAAGTGCCTATTGGTTGAGCTATGAAAGAGATATTGTGCTTTTAAATGATTGGTTATGAGAGGGTGTCAAAAGCACAAATGGATCTGGTTTGACTTCCTAGCAACCCTATCTCCTGTGGGTGAAAAGGATTGAAGCCAGACTGGTTCCTCCCTGCAGCTGGCCAGATGTGCCTTATCATGCCTGGTCTCTCTGTAGGCCTATTTCTTAACCTTTTTCCCAGTGACCCTGAAGTCAAATTTTAGTTCTTCCGGTCTCTCACTTACTGTCTTAGTTAAGGTCTCTATTGTTGTAAAGTTATGTAAAGCTATGACAACAGCTAATCTCATAAAGAAAATCATTTCCTTGGGGCTGCCTTATGTTTCAGAGGGCTAGTCCGTTATCATCATGGCAGGAAACATTGTTCTGCATAGGCAGACATGGTGCTGGAGGAGCTGAGTGCTCTACAGAAAGAGAGGAGAGACACTGAGCCTGGCTTGGGCTTCTGAAACCCCCAAAGCCCACCCCCATCCCCCAGTGACACACTTCCTCCAACAAGGCCACATCCATTCCAACAAAGCCTAAACTCTGTCAAGTAGTGCCACTCCGTATCGACCAAGCGTTCAAATATCTGAGCCATTCTCAGTTATCTGGAGCCCTCTCGCTCAACCCACCTCGCTTACCAATCTCAACCACTTCCCACTAACCCTTTCAGACAGTGAATGGCTTCACCCAGTGACCGTCAGAGTGCTTGAGATGCAGTCATTTCCTAAAGCCCCTGAGATGATGGAGACCTGAGCTTTTCCAAGGACCTTTCAAGCTCACACGGGAACAGGATCTATGTGTGCCTTTCATCCCAGTGGGCACTCTACATTAGCACGCTCAAGCCTGCTACCCCCTTCATCCTATGCATGCTCCCTCGATCCCTGGGGCCTGGGTGGGGCAGGCTTGGACACCACTATCCTAAAGTGCACAGAGCGTTCAGAATAAAAGAGAGAGAGATTGGCTCAAATACAGACTCTGAAGCACCATCAGCCATGCAATGGACCAGGATGGAGCATTTCACTGCAAACCATCTCTATAAGTATTTTAAGCTCTTCCAGAAGCAGAAAAGAACAAAACCATAGGATACACAATCTCTTTAAAGGGGAGCGGAGATGCTCACAAACTCACCATGTGGAGCAAGGAAATTCAGGAAATGAAAGGAGCTTTAGTGATCAGTGTGTATGAGTGAGCATGAGCCATTCTGTTTTTCTGTTTTCATCCCTATTTTCAAGTTGCATTCAGATTGACCTTGCTGAACAGATGCGGCGCCATTTGATTCAGAGAGGAAGAGTTTATTTTGGTTAGAACGTGATCTGCAAGCAATATGTTTTTAGCCATTATATGAACTCATGGAGCTGTGATCAAGTGGTTCTCTGGTACAGCCTGGGAATTTGGTGTTTGTGTTGATGGGGTGCAGATTATACTAGCTCAAATTGTAGCAAGGTCACCAGAGTTTTACAGCAAAAGTCCCAGCTCTGATAGGCTAGGTAGGCTCAGACACCTGTCTCCAGTATGCCAGTTAAAGAGACAGGTAGTGGGGAAAAAAAAAAAAAGCAGAGAGAGGACGTGTGTCCCACATTGAGAAAAGAAGCCAATACAAAGGTCCAGTGACATCAATTTCATCTTCAGGGCACTTACATGAAGTTTAGGTTTAAATAAAGCGACTGGGTGTCTTAGTTACTTTTCTATTGCCAAGACAAAACACCATGACCAAGGTAACTTATAGAGCAAAATGTTTAATTTGGGGCTCACAGTTCTACAGGGTTAGAGCCCATGACCACCATGTCGGGGACCACAGCAGCTGGCAGGCAGGGCAGTGGAGCAGGAATTCAGAGCTGAGAGCTTATATCTGAGCCGCAAGTACAAGGCATTGATGGGAGGAGGGAGGAGGGACGGGGAGGGAGGGAGGGAGACAGAGAGGGGGGAGAGAGAGCACTAATTGGAAAAGGCATAGGCTTTTGAAACTTTAAAGTCCACCTCCGCCTTTAAATGTTCTTCCCCATAACTCTGCAGGCTTTCCTCACACCTAGTATAAAGACATGAATTTCCCTCAGCAATGGGAAAGAAAAGTATTTTTGTATTCACAGACCACTGGAACCTGAGTGAATTGGCCCTCCTAGGCTGCAAATGACACCGAACGTGCCTCTTCGCCAACCAAGAAATGTTGCTTTTGATAAACAAATCCAGTTACAACGAACCCCCACAGCAAATTATCTGGTTAATCTAACATGACTAATTTAGCACACGTGGGTCTGTAAAATGACTTTAAAAATAGATCCCACCCCAGTTGCTTGCACTGACACCATCTGCAGGTCCTGTTCCCTTTCTCCGTCTGCAAAGCCCTTTGAGTTCTGGCCTCAAGTCCCTAACACCTCAGTGCACTGAGGTTTTCTGGGTAATTACCATGCAAATGTGCATCTCAATGCAAGATCTTACAGGGGCTTTCAACTCTCCCGCTGAGGAATTCTGTTAGAAGGTGTGTTTTTCCTTTAGTCATGCCTGTGTGACTGTGAACAGAAAGGGTAAATTCTTCCTCTGCAGCAACTGGTAAGGAAGGTGCTTGGGGCAAGACAGGTCACCGCAGCAGGTGACAGCGTCTGAGCTGTCAGCTGGTCGGGAGGAGGCTGGCTGAGAAGTGGGGTTGCCTCGAAGAATATTGATTTTTGACTGAAAATTATGTTTTGCCTAAAATATTGTTTTAAAGATCTAAAAGTAGCTTGGGGGGAGCAACATGCTCCATGATATTTGAGGAGTATTAGAAGAATACAGTGGGCCACACAACCACAACTTCATCGGGGTGACCGGAAGGAAGCTGCATCTACAACAGTCTGCAAGGCTGGTCCAGATTTCAGTAAGTGGTTATGCAGAGTTTGGAACGTTGCAGGTCCAGAGCCAAAGTGTCTATCATGGCCCCTGGGACAGGCATGGCCACCATTGTGTGTGACCAAACATCCTTTGAAATGTATGAATAGACCGTTAGCTTCTACCCAACTGTAAACCTCAAGACGTCATGGGACCTCAGCTCACATAGAGGTCTCCCCTCTGTGTTCTAACCTGCCGCCTGGTGCTCTCACCAATGCCTTTGGAGTGTGTCCTGATAGAACTTCGTTGCCCTGTACTACAAGAACTTCATGAAACTGTTACGTCATTGGACCAGGGAATCTGTCTTCAGCAGTCATGGTCACTTATAGAATAAACTATTGCTTATTTCCCTCAAGGTGAAAGCTGGTGTGTGTGTGTGTGTGTGTGTGTGTGTGTGTGTGTGTGTGTGTGTTTATATTGTCACCGGTTATTTCTAAGCACAAGTCTTTCATAATGAGAAGATAAAGCCTTCGTTCCTCTTTTACTGGAGAAAGAACTTACTTGGGTGATGAGAGAGGCTGGATACGAGAGGCTGAATACATGGTGGCTGGAGGCTGACGCTGTCACACAGTTTTATCTCAGCAGGATCTCAGAGATCTCAGAGAACCACTTGACCCTCCCCAGATGGGTTGGGACAAGCACGGCTGACCCAAGTGACCACCAACTGTCCCTTGATTTATAGCAATGGTACCTGCAGATCAGTAGACATACAGAATGGGTAGTTCCCATTATGTATTGTATGTGGCTCCATCACACACACACACACACACACACACACACACACACCTATCCCAGGAAATCCTTGACCCACTCCTGAAGGTCCCCACCTTACCTCATATAACCCTACCATCCACTAGAGTTTGCCAGCAACAGAAAATAAATCTTCACCCCATTTCAACCATTCACCCTGGTCTCTGGATGAAATTTCTTGCTAGCTGAGAGTCAAGAATTCACCATAATCATCAAAAGTTGCTGAGAAGGTTGTCTACAAAGAGACAGCATGCCCTTTCTACAGATATAATTCAAGGAAGAACGTTAAAACAGCAATGAGCAATGTGTACAGCCTAAGAATATACGGCCTGCTTCCTTTTCCACGTGTAAACCTGAAGTCTTTTGGAAGCTCATAAAGACCATAGGCCTCATCAGCACCAGCTCCCTAGGGCACCCTTTTGACCTGTGGTTTTACTCTCACTTGTAACCCAATACAGCATCCAGCAGGAAGCAACCAATGCTCTCATTGACCTAACAAAGGATCCCCAGGTGACTCTTTGATATGCAACTTTGAAGCCACCACCAGCTTCAAGGTGAGGACAGTACTCTCTCCTGAGAAGCCCACTCTCTCCTTTTCCAAAGCACTTCTCTTTGCTGTTGCTGTTGCTGGATTGCTGCATTACTGCATTGCTGCATTGCTGCATTGCTGCATTGCTGGTTGCTTGTCGGAGATATCCTGATGATGAAGATCAAACTCTCCTTGAGGAACTTGATGCCCCTAATCAGCAGGAAGCAGTGAAACAATATTGATGCCCGCCTTCCCCTCTAACCTTCTCTCTCTCTCTCCTACCTAGTGTTGTGGGGTTGGAAGGGATAGGAGTGGTTAGGGAGGTAGGAAAAAGAACCCATTAAAGTATTCTTTGCAACCCAAAAGTCCGGCTACCCTTCTCTTTCTGTTAGTCCCATGCATAAATTCTCATTCAAATCACTTGGTAAACTCCAATAGTGCTTAATATTGACTTGTCTTCAAATTCTTTTCTCTGGCACACCATGAGTGCCAGCTTCACCTGGGAAGAGCTCCCAGAGAAGAACCCTTCAGGCTGCTACTTGGGGGGGGGGCGGGAGTGGGGGTTAGAAGGATAAGGTGGAGCTGTGTCTCCACCTTCCACCCAGTGTCACTGACATGGCTGTTGAGACTAGTTTTTCAAGTCCCTGCCATGCCCCTCTCTTGAGAAGCTCGTATGAGCTCTTAAGTATGTATGTGTGTGTGCCTACAATAAAAACTTCCTCCCAGCTTCTTGGCCTTCATCTTTAAATTCCTTCCCTTGTTATGACAAGGATCTGGGAATACCGGAGTACCGGGCAGAAGCCTCATGCTGCCCTCTGTCTCTCAGATCTCGCCCATCATATTGTGCTTGTAACAGTGACATTTAGGAGGATGGCTGGTCCTTATCTCCTAGGATGGGATTTGCTTGGGGTACTGAAGGATGCATAACCTTTCAGACCCTGTTTCCATGGGCTTCAGAGGCTTTGTTTGTTCTTATCCCAAAGCCTGCAAGAGAACCTTATGCTGACAACCATTAGTCACCTCTGGCCAGGGACTCATGGTGGCCAGTATTGGTTACCCCTCCATATTTGTCTACAGTCTAAAATTCTCTACAATGAAGCAGTGTTACTTTTAGAATCTTAAAACTTCCACCAATTTGAAGCTTGTCCTTCTGTGGGGGCTCTGTCTGGTAGCAGGTCTGCATCCTTATTTGGGCTGGAACTTCCTGTTGGTCCCCCAACTCTACCAGGGGTTCTTTGCTTCTTGTAGCTGTCGCATTGGCCTGAGCAATGTGAGAGTAGGGTGTCTGATCCCCAGGAAGGACGCCTGTTTCCTACAGTGAGTGTAGGAGAGCCACCTCTGCCTCACCAGCCCACATCTCCTCAGAACTATCCTAGACTGTGTACCTGCCTCTGGCAGTGATTTATAGAACCATTCGGTGCTGGGCAATTGCTCATTAATATACTATGTATCACCCAGCTTGTCTGTCACAGGTGATGGCTGCTATCCCACAAAGCCAGGGCAGTAGAGAAAGAACTGGCTGCCTCCGGTCCAGAAGCAAAGTGCTCCAAAGCAAACTGCTTCAAGTACTTTTCTGGCCATTTCACTTCTTGCTGTTCATCTTTCCACGAAAGAGGGGCGATGGTTAAAATGCACCGAGGAAAGTTAGCTGTGCACCTCCACTCCAGGACATGGAGCGTCGTGTGTGCCCAGGTCCCCTGTTACCACACTCTTCCTAATCAACTCTCTGCCCTAAGCTCTGCAAGAAACATGCATATTAAGTAGGGCATTAATATAGCCAAATGAGTAAACCAGAAAAAAATAGGTCAAAGGAAATACTACTGAATATAATGGAACACACCCATAATCCCAGCGCTTGAGAAGTTGAGGCAGGAAGGTCATTGTGGGACACATGAACAGTAAGACTGAGGGACCCAGCCTCGGAGCAAGAGTAAGGTTGAGATGTGTCCAAACCCGGAAAAATCTCATCTTGAGAAGAGCAGGAGTAAAAACCACTCCCTCCCTGTACTGGGCCTTCATGCCCCAGGACACATAGCCTTTGACACCCACCCACCGTTGAGGTAGTCACTTAGCCTCGTGGCCAGGTTCCAGGTTAAAACTTCCTATTTCCTTATAAGGACATGTCCAGCTAGCTCCTGGAGTCCTCCTTCATGCAAATGACGCATTCCCAGAGCCTCAGCCAAAGCCAATGATGTACATGCACTTGAACCCCCCACCCGCTTCCCCAAGGTTTATATAGCCCTTATGGACACCCTCCCCCAATAAAGAAGAGCTGTTTTACTGAAAATCCTCTTGGAAGAAGGCTTTTTCTCCAGAGCTCACTGCCAGACTGAGATCCTACTAACCCAATCCACCTGGCTAAACTTTCTTCCGGATTCCAGCCGTGCAAAGGTGTCTGGACATCCCAAGGGAAGTGGTGGCAGATCATCATGAGTTCAAGGGCAGGCTACTTTGTGTGTTGAGATCTTATCTCAAAAGGCAAAACAAAACTGAAAAAAAGAAGAAAGACACACACACACACACACACACACACACACATACACAGAACGACAGATAAAGACAGGCATAAACCAACAAAGAAGCAAATGCAATTAAAAATAAACAAAAATTGCTAACCATTGCTGATCACAGATGGTGCCTTTGGAATAGTGCTCTCAGGTCTGTTTCTATCACTTTTAATGTCTTTTCTTTTAGGGGGATTGGAAAGGAGGGGGTGGCTGGGATCAAGCCTAGGGCCTTGTACACATATGAGAAGTTTAGCTAAACTGAGCCAACAGCTCTTTTAACCCCCTCGATTTTTATCTTATGACTTCTTTATTTGCCCAGACAGAATGATGACC
The DNA here is from genome assembly GCF_964271855.1 of Acomys minous. Taxonomy (NCBI): domain Eukaryota; kingdom Metazoa; phylum Chordata; class Mammalia; order Rodentia; family Muridae; genus Acomys; species Acomys minous. The sequence continues at coordinate 21,642,414 of NC_140494.1, read as the reverse complement.
AGAGGACGCAGACCACCTCATGTCTTTGAATGATTAACTTTTCCACCGGACCCTGCTCCCCAAAGGTCCACATGGAGATCTCTGGCCTGTAAGAGTTTAAGGAGCAGGCTCCGTATCTCTCTGCTTCCCTCTTTCTCATCTATGCTAATAAAATGAGGAGTAACAAAAAACCATTTCCTGCATAGCTAAATAAATAAAGCCACACAGCTAGAAAGCCATGTGCACAGATGAGGACTATCAAAGAGCAAGCAAAGGAGTGACTCGGCAGTGCTGATATAAATGCATTTGCCTGGACTCTTAGGTGGGTTTTCTGCCAGTAAGGACTGGAATCAAAAGGAAAGCTAGACACCAGCTCTGAGTCTTCAGAGAAAGGATATATAAATAAACTAATTGGTCTATGGCTCGATCTGTGTGCAGGATACATAAGTGTGGAGAGAGCGTGCTCGCTGGCTGCTCCTTTTAGCTGCTTTCAGAGTGATTACTGTGATTCTCAGAGCCTGATTCTGTTCCTTCTCCAGCTGTTCTTGTGTAAAACAAATGAAGGCTTTCTCAAGATAATGACAGTCTGGCTGTCTGCTGGGCTTGGGGGACTCTACACCTGGGCTGTGTCATACTGTGAATCTCGAGTTGCCCCAACAGCCTGTGTGAGAAAGGCCTGGTCTCCAGCTTGTAGTGCAGCTGATAGAACCTTAGGCATCAGGGCTATCGGGAGGCAGGTAAGTCACTGGGCACATGCGTGTGCGCATGTGTGTGTGTGCATGTGTGTGCGTGTGTGTGTGTGTGTGTGTATGTGTGTGCGTGTGTGTGCGCGCGCGCACACTTGAGTGCATATGTGTGTTGCCTTTGAAGTGGATATTAAAAATCTGGAGCACATCTTTCCTCTTTTTGCTTCTGAGACAGGCTCCCTGTTCCATCAACAGAACCAGCCAACTACAGACTAAGATTCCCAATCTTTCAGTCAATTGAATATTTACTGTACTTTGAAGTAAAAATCCACCACCACCACCACCACCATCACCACCATCACCACCACCACCACCACCACCACCACCATCATCATCACCACCACCATTCATGTATTGTCACATGAGCCTCTGAGCATTTATTTCTGAGTTCTTTCAATGTTAAAGGAATTGTAGGTGGTAAACCCAAACACACTTCTTCTTGAGAGGTTGATCTTCTCAGGTGTTTTTGTCACAGCAGCAGAAGGTTAGATAACACAGGCTAGAAAAGCAATGGATGAGACTGGAGAGAAGACCCAGACCACCCCACCCCGACCCTCACCCTGAGCCCCGCTGTACACCTCCCCCAGTGCTGCTCACTGGGCATCAGGAAGCTTGCTCCTTGCTTAATCAACACAGTGTTGGCAGGTTAACCTTAAGCTCCAAAATAGCACTTTAAGAGGTAGGTGTGTGTGCAGGGTGAGCCATTCAAACCAAGACACCTTCCAACTGCCCGGTATCAATACTAAACCTATAACTATTTGAAATATTCCTTCCTTCCTCCCTCCCTCCTTCCCTTTCTCCCCCATCACGTCATTTCATCCTTCCCCCTTCCTTCACTCCTGTCCTGTCTTCCTTAGCTAGAGATTTACCTCAAGGCCCTGAGCATGTCAAGTACACACAATAGCACAGAGCTACATCCGCATCCTCTAGTCTTCTTTTCCTCCTCCCCCGCCCTCCTCCTCCTCCTCTTCCTTCTTTTAATTTTAATTTTTTGACAGGCTGGCCTTGAACTTGCAATCCTCCAGCCTCAGTCTCCTCACACTGGGATTACAAGTGTGCACACCCATGCCTGGCTTCCAAAATCTTAAAGCAGTCATGTACAGGTCAGATGTGGAAAGGTGTGATGTTGAAGATGTAAGGACAGTCATGTGGATAATGGAGAATAACACACACAGTTCCCAAGACACTAGAATTTTCTGCATCCCTAATACAGGTTCAAAGGGGGTTCTGCCCTTGTCTTACCCTCTACACTGAACAGCCCAAGGAAACAGTGCCCAGTTGAGGTGGAACTGGTTTTCTTTAGCACCCAGGCAATTCCAATGGCATCGATGAAAATGAAACTAATTTTAAAATCCCATTATAATTTTTAAGGAATTTAAAAAATTATATATAAGGCTTACAGTCAACATAGATTATCCATGGTTCTCTGTGCTGGTAATTGACAATAAGGTTGTGGTGTGAACTTTCCCTGGGGCCTGAGGGTATAAACCAATGTCTAGTCTCCTAACCTCAGATAGAATATCAAGGACACACCGAAGAAGTCATCCCATTCAAGCCCAGCTTGGTGAACCAATGAGTTTGTGGATGAGGGGTTTTCTGTAGGGGCGTGGCTTACTTACAGGCAGCTACACCATGAATAAGAATTCCCTCCAGCAACCCAAAGCTACTTATCCTCATGGTGTAAGTAAGATTCCAGGTAGCCTGAACTCAGCCTTCATAAGCAGTAACATTGTTAGCTAAGCAATGTGAGACTCCAGGTGGCTTGGCTTAGCCAACATAACAATAGCATTGTTAGGGAAGTTAAGAATTGCAGGCCGAAGTTAAAAACTCTCCCCCTGCCTCCATCTCCACCCTGCCCTTGGAATTTACTGCCCCCATTCCACCCTACTTGGAATTTACTACCTCAGACTCCCATTTACCTAAAAGGTCACCTATTGTTAGCCTATAGTTCTGCTTCTGTAAAGGGTATTTAAACCCTCCGCTTTTACAGAACAGGATCTCCTATCTCCTTGGAGCTTGGTGGACCCTGGCACATCAGCTTGATAAAAATCCCTTTGCTTTTGCATCGACTCTGGACTCTGTCTCTCAATTGGGCTTCCAGGAATAGACTCAGATGACCTGAGTCTAGCAATGGAGGGGAGGTTCCCAGTGAACCCCTTTGTGAACCCTCCTGAGCTGTGTCCTGTGACACTTGGGAACTGCTTGTGTGTTGTTTTGCCCGCCCTCCTCACCCTCCTGGAGGGAATACTAAGAGGCCTAATCTGGCGGTATCATGCAGGTTAATTCCAGCTGCTTCCATTTCATGTCTGCCATGCAGTGCCTTGCTCAACAGGACATGGTCACATCACCAAAGTGTAGACCACACTCACTTCCCATCTTGAAAGGGAAAATTTTAATTAGCATTAAAGCAACCAGAACAGCAGAGCTCTCTAACTCATAAGTGCAGGTCGACAGGTATGCTAGCCCAAGGTCCCAGATGATAAGTCACAAAGAATGCGGAGATAGGAGACAAAGGCCTATTGAGTGTTCCAGGGACCAGCTGGCCATAAAAGATAGGGAGGATACACAAGGACAAATTCCTGAGAGAAACAGGTACCGGACATGGTCGAGTGAGTAATGAGCCAAGACCCCTCATCCGATCTTATGGTGTTTGCTTAATCCCCCCCTGAGGCCCGCACACAATGTTCCAGGTTTGAGTTTAACCAGATGTGTTGTTAGCTCAGATAAACATCTACCCTCGGGTTCCAAAAAAAAAACCAAAAACAAAAAAAAACAGGAACCAAGGACTGTTCCCATGTGATTAAGTCTGAGCTTACCCCAGATCTGCCTACGCAATTTGCTGATGTACAAATGTTTGAAACAACCAATCGTGTGTGGCCGTGCCAAAACTTCCCACCCCTTCCCCCCCCCCCCCGACCCTTGCCCATATAAACCCCTAACCCCTGGGCTTCTGGGTCGACCCCTCTGTCTCCTGCGTGAGATACGTGTCGACCCAGAGCTCCGCCAATAAACTGCCTCATGTGTTTACAGCAAGACAGTTGTTTGTGTGTCTTTGGGTGCGCGCCATCCCGAGGCTTGAGTAAGGGTCTCCCTTTGGGGGTCTTTCAATCTCACTGGGGGACACCAGAGCAGAGTAACTACCAGCCACCAAATGCTTACTGCTGTTCACCAAGAAAATCAAGATGGAGGCCATAGTGTCAATGACAGAGGCTACCTACCCATCCATAGCCAGCTGCCAGAAGCTGAAGTTATCCCTAAACAGAACACAGCACAGGCACACCAGAGCTACTGTCCGAGAGAGCTGGTTTATTGAGGTGGGGGGTGGGGTAGTCACTTGAAGCACAGCCAGGAAGACTTCACAGCATGCACCAGGGCAGCTTGTAGCTGAAGAGCTGGTTGGGGGCGGTTGATGGAAATTTGTTAAGAGGAAACCCCTGACGTAGGGAGTTTTGGCCAGTGGACTGACAGAATTCGGGCTGACAGTAGGCCTGGGTGGTCAGAGGTCATCCCAGGGATGCTGTAGTGTAAGGACCTCCCAATTTCCTACTGAGGATGCTCAGATTCTGTGGACAGTGGGTTTCTTGTCAAAGTGACTTCAGCAGGTGCATGGTTTGAATGTAAAATGTGCCGAGGAGTCTCACGTGCTGCCGCTGGCGCTGTTGAAGAAGGCCATGGAACCTTCGGGACTCTAGTAAGTCAGTCACTGTGGGGTGGGCCTTGACATTTTACAGCCTGGTCCTGCTTCTTCTCTGTTCTCTGTTTCCTGACTATGGCTGAAATATGGCCAGCAGCCACTATACCTTCCTCATCTCATACCCTTCCTAAACTCTGAACCAAACCCTTCTTTTCCTTAAGACGCCATCATGGATTTTTTGTCACAGCAACGAAACAAGGAAGTAATATGGCAGGGTCCTTCGATAAAACTGGAGTTTTACAGGAAAGTCTACAAACAGGCCTGGGAGGAGGGCTCAGGGCGCGGACTAAAATGTGGCCCAGCAGACATTCATTGCTGACACAATTCAACGAAGTCAAAGCAATCAGCTACAGGTAAATCAGCTTGTGACAGCTGCCTGCTTAAAAAAAAAGAAAGAAAGAAAGAAAAAAGAATGTAAGAGGCAGCCAATTAAGAGAAAGATAAAAATATTTCCTCATTATAGGCCACAGTATGCCAGCTGTGAAACTGAGGCTGTGATCCCCCTGTTGAGAAGTCAGCTTGAGCATGCTAAGGCACACCTTGCCTCTGAGACGCATCCCAGGCCCTGAGTCGCCCTATTTTAGGTATGATAAACTCCATTTATGTGTTTATTATTTACTTTTTTACATCTTTATTTTTATTAAAAACAGATTTTTTTTCCTCATATAATATATCCTGATTATGGTTTCTCCTCCCTCGACTCTTCCCAGTTTCTTTCTACCGCCTCTCCCATCTGGATCTGCCCCCTTTCTGTCTCTCATTAGGAAACAAACAGGCTTCTAAGGGATAATAATAAAATAAAAAATAAAATAAAATAAAAAACAAAAATAAACACATTGGAATTGGATGAACCAAACTAACAGAAGGAAAAGAGCTCAGGAGAAGATACAAGACACAGAAACCCACTTGTGCACACACTCAGGAGTCCCATAAAACACTAAACTGGAAGCCGTGGTGTATACACAAAGGATCTCTAGGGTAAAAAGAGAAGGGGGAGGGGGAGGAGGAGGAGTGGGAAGAGAAGAAATGTATACAATATAAATAAAGAATAGCAGCTAAGGTAAATTTAAAAAGAGAAGCAGCCCCGACATGTTATTATAAGGCAGTCGCTGTCCATCTTACTGCGGTCCATCTTACTGCTAGGCATGGAGCCTCCCGGGAGAGTAGTTTGTTTCCCCAGTGAGGTATGCTCAGAGGAAACTGAGTTTTCATTTGCGTGTGGTCATCGATTGGAGTCAGCTTCTAGGTTAGGGACAAGGACTTATGTCCACTTCTCCGTTCAGCTCTCAGACTCCAGCTGGTGTGGACTCCTGCATGTCGTGTGCGTGCTGCCTCAGTCTCTGTGAGTTCACGTGTGATGTATTGGTCTTGTTGACTTGCTAACAGCTCTCTTGCAAGTTCTACAAACATGGCCTTCAGTATCTGGCAGGACAGTAGACCCAGCAGCTCCCAAATATCCTCACTCTTAGTGAAAGGTCTCTGGGCATACCCATCGGGCTAACAAATGCTGAGCAGGTCCATCTTCCAGCTCAGAGAGGTCAAGAGGAAACAGTTGCCGGGAAGTTATCTCCCTGATGCTTAGCTACAGCACATAGCTCCTGGGTAAAGAAGGCCTTGTCCATGTTCAGGGCCTCAAGTGTCCACTGCCTACAATGAGGGTTGACTTAAGCCAGCCTGGCCCATGGATAGTCCATCAATTAGGTTTCATTGTGCTTAGGTTTGCTTTGTAATAGCAGAGCTGAGTGTGGCTACAAAGCTTGAAAATCCTGAGGTTACTAACAGAATTCCTGGGTCAATTACTTATCATCTCTGCGCATTGGTCTTACCTTGAGCTAACTGTGAATTACAGCGCAGGTGTTTAAACTACATAGAATGGTAGCCTCCGGTGTGCTAGTAAACAATGTGTAAACTTTACTATTGTCATTTATTATTTTGATGTAATTTTTGTGTTTACTATTTTTCCGAAGCCAGAGCAGGAACAGGAAGGGTAAGTCATCTTTCCAAGACCACAGAGCTCGGGAAAGGGAGGAACAGAATGGAACAGCATCATTTCTGTCTCTAGTGCCTGTCACGAGCTAGCAGAGTCACCTCTCAGTAGGAGAGGCTCATTCGATTTACAGTCACTAGAAGGAAACATTCTCACTTCCTCTGGGCGTTTTTGCTATTAAAAATGTGATTTGTAGTGTGCTTTCGGTGGGATCCACAGACTTTCTTCTGTATTAGTCCCTGGGAGCTTCATTTGAATGTGCTCTATTAAGGGAGCCACGCCTGACACTTTGGTGGCAGTCCTCAGAAGGGAAGTCCAAACCCATTGTAGCTGTGGCTTCTAACAGTAAACACTTAGGAAAAGATTTGGCCAGTGATTTACCCAACACTGAAGAGATTTTAAAGGAAGAGCTGTACTTCTAAATAAACCCCGATCCTGGCATCTTAGAACACGGTACACAGGAGGTGGAGGATGGACGGTTGTGAATGTGAGGCTAGCCTGGGCTCCAAAAACAAATCAACCAATCCCTCAAAGAAACAAATAAACACACAACAACTAAGCCCTAGACAAGTGACAGAACAGGATCCTGCTGCTGTAGGAACATATGAAAACCAGCAACCATGTTCACAAAGTCCTTGGTTAGGTTTCCATTGAAGTTAAAAAAAAAAAAATCAGTGTGTAAATTGTGCTTTCTCAGAGTGGCTCTGAATACACTGTCTCCCAAACCCCACACACAACTCAGCTCCAGATGGCTACTCTGGGCAGGAGACTACTATACTACTACACATAGCAGGTGATGATTTTTAAGGGTTCTGCCTCAATAAAAAGAAAAGGTCGACGTCCATTTGACTTCTTGTACCACTCTGTGCTGATTGACAAGCATTTCTCAATGATGACAACACAGCCTTCCTTAGCAAGGACAATACATGCCTGAAACTGGTGTTCTTACAAAGCAGGGTCAGCTCTGGGCAGCCTGTGAAACCTGCTCAGGAAGGGAAGCCCATGCAAAGGGTTCTGTTTAATTGTCCCTTCCTTCGTCCCTGTCCCTTCATTCCTTCATTGTCCCTCCCTCTCCCCCTCTTCATCATTTAAGATTATGGTTTTTGTTTGTTTTTTTGAGACAGGGTTTCCTTGTGTAGCCTTGGCTGTCCTAGACTCACTTTGTAGACCAGGCTGGCCTCGAATTCAGTGTGATCCACCTGCCTCTGCCTCCCAAGTGCTGGGATTAAAAGTGTGCACCACCACCGCCCAGCGGATATATGTACTTTTATGTGTATGAGCATTTTGCCTGTATGTATATACGGTGTACTGCATGCATGCAGTGTCCACAGAGACCAGAAGAGGGTCTCTCACAACTGAAGTTACAGAGGGCTGTGAGCTGCCATGTAAGTACTGGGAATTGAACTCAGGTCCTCTGCAAGAGCAGAAAGTGCTTTTAATCACAAAGCCATCTCTCCAGCCCCCATTTCCTACCAGTTTTCAGATAAGGTCTCACTCTGTTGTCCAAGCTGGCCTTGAATTCTTGCAAGGCTCCAAGTGCTGGGAAATGAAGTATGCCTGAGCCAATCTCTTAATGCCAATCATCTCATTGGGGGTGTGGGTTGGGCTGAGCCACGGGCTGTGCCCAAGCAGTAATTCTGTAAACTTCTCCCACTGCGATGATGGAGAAAGCCACATGCTCTGGGAGGCATAGCTGAACAATGGGAGACTTCGTATCAGTCCATTCCTCAGACATACCTGGGGCCAGGTAATACTTGTGTTGGGGTATGCCTCATACTGGGTGCTGGAAGATTCATTGCTGCTCATGATTTTGGTGGCTGGAACATCTAAGAGAGGGGCTCCAGGATGAATGGATGGTATCACGTGGCCCAAGCATGAGGGTGAGGGAAGGAGTGGTGTTGGCGCTTGTTTTTAAGCTCTGTTTTATTTGGGGTATTAAAACCTCTACCTCCCTTCCACCAAGCTCTTAACCCTGGGTAAGAGAGAAAGAAGGGAAAAACAGGGAGCACAGACCCTTTCTACTTCTCTTAGGGTCAATTAGGTTCTTCTGGGGGCAACACCAATCTCTGTCAACAGCAAACGCAGCAAGGAATCTTCTGCGAGCTGCTGTGTTGAAGAGATTCTCTCCGTCTATCTTCCAAGCCACCAGGCCTTCCATTTGTCTCTCATCTCTCCACACTGCTACATGTCCCATGCCACCATTGCACATCACACTTTCTCTCTCCAGGGTCTTCTGTTTATCTCCCTTGGAGCCTAGACCTCACCCTTCTCCATGCTACAGGAGGCAGGTCATTAGCAGTTATCAGCTGTGGACAAACTAAAGCCCAAATAAAACCCTACAAAACATTTACATAACTGAGTGTACAAAGGAACCGAAACATCCATTACAGATGGGAGACACACTTGATCTTTTACAGCAACCTAGCCTTGATGAAGCTGACCACTCCTTAACTCACTGGATTAGTGTCAGTCCCTTTCTACTTTCCCAACCCAATCAACCCTCTCTAGGCCCCACATTAAAAAAGGGCCCACTGCTTCTGAGAACCAGCAAATCACAGAACAAGCCTTCGGCATATGAATATTTGGGAGTCAAGCCACATCCACACTACTGCTCCACACTACTGCAGGCATCTGGTAGCCTGGGGCCTTGTGTGACTGTGCAGAAAACCTCAATTGATTTGTGTTTAATACGCACTCTCATTACAAATATTAAACTCAGGTTATTGAGATTACCTGTTGCCATGGTAGAAACATGTGCTTGCTTTTGTCTGTTTTCCAAATGGCCTGGTTTTTCTCTCAGTGACTTAAAAGACTTTTGCTTATTAAGGATATTAACATTTTTGTCCATTACACATTCCACAGTTTCCCTCTTTGTCTTCAATTTTATTTACTGTGTTCTATTTACAAGTTTTGTGTAGCTAAACTTAAATACGCTCTTCTGTGGCTCCTTCTTTCTCTTGTCACATACAGCAAAGGTCTTTCATGCTAAGACTGCAATTACAATTGCAACCACTTTTTGAGTAGGCTGCCATATCTCTACTGGACAAACGGACTGCTTTTATAATAATAAATCCGCTGTACAGAGGTATTCATGCGGGGCCTTAATTCTTCACTTTTCTGTGTGTGCCATAATAGTTGGCTTCCGGTTGCTTTTCAACACATGTTCTGATATGTGACAGGAAATGGAAAGCCCATCCCCTCAGTATTGCTTTATTTTGAAATGATGTGGATATTCCTGCATTCTTCCAGAGGAATTTTGTTGCCAGCTTCAGAAAGGACACACTGGGATTCTAACAGACTGACTCTGCTCATGTGTTACTATGGAAAGCACCGACTGCTGAGCCTTGCACCATAAAGCTCATTGAGTCTTGCCGTGGTGTCGTGGAAAGTCTGTTTCTCTCTCATATTTCCCCTAACGTTCATTTATAGGCATTTCATAACCTTTGTTTCCATTGCAAATTATTTTATGTAACTGGCTGGTTATTTCAGCCATATGGTTCTTGAACTCCAAAGACCTGTCCAAAAAAAGAATTTAAACTATGTCTATTCAATAGTCACCTAGAACCTGAGAGGGAAGTTGCATGGAACTGTCTTAAAGATGCAAGAAACAAACCAAAAGAAAGTGTCTTTGTGCGCGCCAGATTGAGAGCACATGTCCACCTGGGCCTCCTACCATAATGGCTCTACCGGAAACTGTTACTGTACTCTGATGTCTGGCCACCGGCCCATGAAATTTTTTTTTTCTGGAATGCAGGGCACTCACTGGTTTCTTCCTGTTACATTTGATTATCTCAGTGAAGCTCCAGAAGGGAAAATCCTCCTGTCTCTGTTCCTTCTGAGAAGGTCCTCCATGCTGTGGCCGGTGGCCCTTTGGCCTAACCACAGCCGGCGTTGCCTCTTCAGCGGCCGCCTGGAGTGGAGTCAGGTTTTCACTCACCGCCTCCATCAGCGCATCTTGCGCGCTCAGCTCATTCCTGGCTCTGAGCCCCCACCCCCACCCCATGCTTCTGTTCCTCATTCATTTTCATCTCGTTACACCTTATAAATCTTTGTAATCCGTCTTAAGTGTCTGCTGGATCAAAACAGGCTTGAAAAATGCTGAGATGGGCTCATGCCCTGTAATCCATACTCTCTCTCATTACATCGCATGATAAATATAATTTACCATGCCACTGGGGGAGGGGAGTAAAAGAGGCTTACTCTGAGATAAGGAGTTAAATGCTTTAAAGTTACAGATTTGTCTCCCTGCGTGGATGTGTGCACTCAGACACACGCTGTGCCGTGTGTACACAAGGGTGTAGGCGTATATATGCCCACGTGTGTCCGTCCGGAGGCCAGAGCACTTGGTGCCTCCCTTAGTGCTTTGAGACAGGGTCTCTCACGGAACCAGAGGCTAGCAGCTGTTTTGCATAGGCGGCCTGGCCAGTGAGTCCTAAGCACTGCATGGCTCGAGCCTCCTGGCTTCTTAGCTGAGTGCTAAAGGTTCAAACTCATGCCCACACGCTTGCACAGCAAGTGCCCTTACTCACCGAGCCACGTCCTCATCCCCACAGACTGGTTTTTGAAAAACAGTTTTAGCCACTGTTTTCAAAAAAAAAAAAAAAATCAATCTCATTTAGAAACACAGCAGGAAAATGGTGATACAGATAAACCTCAGGCTTTAACTATTTACTAGAAATTATATACTTCAAGAGGCTCCTTGTAGCAATAACGGTCATCTGTATGACCATCTGAAATGGTTATTTATTCTCCTCCGTTTGTGCTCACTTTTAGAGGCATAATTTCTCACCAAAGATCTGCTCTACTTGCTCTATATAATTGTTTTCTCCTCGAATCATGTAATTTTCAGGTTATATGAATGTAAAACATTTGGGGGGCCCAATATTAAATTAAATGGGCTGGTATGTGTGTGTGTGTGTGTGTGTGTGTGTGTGTGTTTTGAGTGTGTGAGTGTGCACTCATACAGAAGTGTAGAGGACAGATGTTAATCTCTTACATTATGCCCAGGGGCAGTGTGATGGCTTTTTAGGTGTGTACCAGGGCTGTGGGCATGGGGTTTCGTGTTTGTGTGGCAAGCAGTTTGCCCACTGAGTCATTCATTGCCACATCTATTGCTGTGAAGAGACACCATGACCACGGCAGCTCTAATAAAGGAAAATAGTTACTTGGGGCTGGCTTCCAGTTCAGAGGTTTAGGCCATTGCCGTCATGGCGAGAAGCATGGTGTCACGCAGGCAGACATGCTGCTGGAGCGGGAGCTGAGGGTTCTACATCTGCATCCACAGGCAGCAGGAACAGGGAGGGACAAAGGCCTGGCTTCAGCTTCTGAAACCCCAAAGCCCACCCCCAGTGCATACTTTCTCCAACTAGGCCACACCTCCTGATCCCTGCCAGGTTGCAGGACCCCACCCTCCAAATATATGAGCTGATGGAGGACAATCTTATGCAAGCCACCACAAGCATCGCCGGATTCAGTGTTCTTAATCGTAAGTTAAACAAATAAACATGAACAGTTAAGTTAGAAAGTGCTGTGAAATACTAATCTCTTAAACCTTAAAGCCAGACAAAGTGATGGAGATGGTGAAAAATCAACTGAGTTCATTCAAACTACGTATTACCTGATTCATTCTAGATACGGAAGGGGACGGCGACAAGCCCGTTTCACCCACAACAACCGTGTGTGTGGATTGACAGCATGTGAGGCCCGGCCAGACGCTGAATTCCACAGCCTGGGGTGTGGAGCACCGCACAGCCGCACCCACAGCTTATTTCTGCACGCAAACCATTTCTAACGCTTTTATTTGACGTTACCAAAACTGTCAGTGCCCTTCCTAGAAAGCATGTGAGGATAGTTTCCGGTCACGGTGCTCGGGCGCTCCTCTGGAGACTACAGAAAGCAGTAGAGGTCAGCCTCTCGGCTGCGTAGCTTTATCAGGGTCCCCGGGTGGAACATGAGGTCCACGATGTACTCTTCCGGTGGGGGCAGGTTCCCGATCACGCCCTTCCGAGCCTCGTTCATCAGCTTCACTTCGTTCCACGCTCGGCTGTACTCACCACGCACCAGGCTGCAGCCCACCCCGATTTTATCAGCCAGTGCCTGAGGTAGGAACAAGAAAACCAAGGGGCTCAGGGTCACAGGCAAGCACGTGCGGGAGAGACCCTTAGTGGGAGACGGACCTTGGCAGAGACTTTAAACAGGCAAGCAGAGAAAATGTTTGACGGGACGCTGGAAAATTGACAACAGTGTGATTAGGAGCCGTACATGGGCTGTCCCTGAGGGCTCGACATCTGTAGACTCAGTGTGTACAGGAGTGTCCTGGGGAAGGACACTTCAACAAGTTAATGCAATAGAGCACAGGATGGCTGGAGGGGAGCTCCATGCATCCACCACTCGGTCTTGGACCACAGAAGGCAGTGAGATTGCTAAGTGCCATTTCCAGGCAGTCTGTTGTGCAATGTGAAAGACACTACGGGGCACGAGGCCCTAAACTGCAGCTACTTCACTGTAGGCTGTCACTCCAGGGAGCCCTGATTTGTCCCTGATTTTGAGGTTGTTTTTTTTTTTTTTCTTTTTAAGTGAAAGGGAATGAGGTACAACTCAGGACCTCCAAGACCAAGCTCTTAGCTCAGAGGAGGTTCATTTGCCCCAGAGGGACAGAGGGGGAAGGAGTAAGAGGCAAAGATGGGAGACAGAGGACCAGGGAGGGGGGAAAAGGGTATTTGTCCCAGAGCAGGACGAAACACAGACATGGCCCATAGGCAAACGGCAGTTAGGATGGGGTGTTTAACTTTAATTGGACATGTTATCGAGGTGAGCCAGACAAGGCTTTTGGTTGCTGGACTTCAATACTTCGCTAGCTGGGCCTTGGTAGTCAGCCTCAGGAGGAGGAAGTAGACCAATAAGGGCACCTTGGTGGTTAGCTTCAGGGATGTAATTGAACAGTTTTCATGAAGGCAGAAGGGATGAGGCAGGAGGTCAAGGCCTGCCAGAGCCATGGCTGCCATGCTTGGGCTGACTAGAGTCTCTTCATTAAAGTAAGTTAGAAACTTCTCAGCTGTTCCACAAGGAATAAGAGGGCCTGGTTAGCCTGCCCGGGTTTGCACCGCCACTCAGCCCTGCTGCTTACCGACTAGTGACCAGAAGCCAAGGGATTTGCCAGCCCAGGCTTCCATTTCTACCCTCTGGAAGTTGGGGGGAAGCACGGAACCTTTATGGTTGTGTGACGAACTGCCGGCTGCCGACTCTCAGGAGGAAGTACTCGACAAAGGCTAAGTTACACCTGGTAGGAGAACTGTGCTTTAGTAGTGGGTGCACTCACGTTTTAATTGAGTGTACTGGTGTTGCTATGCAATGACTGCCCCACTCTGCATAGTTAGGAGTGGGCCAAAATAATAAAGACTTGGGGTCATGTTCAGGTTTTGATTTTGATACCCTTTGTCCTGTGGCTGAGGATGGCCTGGAAAGCAGTGACCAGAGAACAAAAACTATCAAAATCTATCGCCCTTATAGTCCAGTGGGACACAAGGACTGCGCCTGTGACTTTCTCCAGTGTGAAACTGGTATGACTCTATTTCCTGTTCAAGGACTTTAAATAGCCCCAACTGTTGTTATCCCGCATTTTCTAGAGTGAAGCCGAGGGCATGTACTTTCTCAAGGTCACTGCAGGTAGTGATCTAAAAAGGGGAACCAGACGTCTACCTCCAGGGTACTTGCAGCTTTGAGGCAATCTTGTGAGCCGGTGAGTAAGCAGAAGAGCTTTGTGTCTGAAAAGCTGTTTTCCTCATCTGTTTTTCGAGACAGAGTTTCTCTGTGTCGCCTTGCCTGTCCTGGACTCTCTTTGTAGACCAGGCTGGCCTCAAATTCACAGAGATCCCTCTGCCTCTGCCTCCCCGGAGTGCTGGGATTACAGGCGTGCGCCACCACTCACTGGTTAAGACCACACTCTCTTAAGCCTCACATTTCCCCAGTGCTGAGTCTCAGTGACTGGCGCTATCTTCTCTGCTTGCCCTGACCAGGACATGGAGATCAGCCTTCTCTTCCCAGGCTTCCTTCCCCACCACGTTCAGGCAACTGCCAAGCCCTTGTGGTTGTTAATCTGAAATCTTCCCAGCTCCATCCTCATTCCACATGGAGCAACTCATCCCAAGTATGAGTCACTTGTACTTGCTATGCAGCCACCTTCTAAGGCTTGTCCTGCCTCTAGTTTTGTGTCTGTTCTAATCCATTCCCCTGTCTACAGCCTGAGCTTCCAAAATCACACACACACACACACAATCACACATCACCACACCACCACACACACACACACACACACACACACACACACATACGCACACATGCACACACACACACAATCACACATCACCACACCACCACACACACACACACACACACACACACGCACACACACGCACACACACACATACGCACACATGCACACATACACACCATTGATGTTTTTAGTGGTTACTCACATTTTAGGGTGACGTGCAGACTCATCTGATGCTTTGTATCAGGCCTGCAAAATGTACCCACTCTCTTTCTCTTCCTCCCATTCCCTCTCCCACTTTCTACCAAAAAGGACAGCAGATTTTCATAGCAGGATTATTTTATGTGTAAATGTTTATATGTTTATTTATCTGTCTCTCTGTGCGCACATTATCACAAATATTTCAAATTAAATAAGTATAAATGCAAAAATTAATGTTATTAAGTTAAATGTTAGCAACAGACACAGTCAAATGAGATAAAGACAAAACTTTTTAACTTAATAGAAATGAGACAAAAATATTTTAAATACCTTGAAAAGCAAAGCTCGATGATAAAAGATTCCTTTCTTGATATATCCAATTGGTATAACATTGGATTTCAGTTGAAATTTCAACTCACTTATATGAAGCTCCCAGCTGAAATCAGATAGCTTCTCTTTTGGAATCTTACCGCCCATTTTATCAGCCACATACCTGTGCCCATTAGAGTGAGATAAAAAAAACAGTCAGTTTTAATCGCTTACTTTGGATGTTTTGTGTACGGTTATATGTAACATTTCCTCTGGTTCTTATTTGTTTTGCTTAAAACATGTACTTGCAGGGAAAAAGTCATCCTGCTTACTGCACTGAGACAATCACAAACACATATGTAAGCTGAAATCCCGGTGATTTAATTCAACACAAAGAAGAAAATGAGTGCTAGGATCCCAATAGATATAGTGTAGGCCAAATGACTATCACACTAAACATAAATGGACTTTTAAGGTTTTATCTTACTGTTGAACAGTGTTGTCTTTTAGTCTGAAAGTGAAGGCATTTACTAACTGATAGGCTTTCTTCTTTCAAGGAATTTAAACTCAAAAGCCAGAGGAAACAAAGTCAAATTTCCCATTACATTCATAGACGGTTTCAAATATCAAGAAGAAAAAAAAAAAGACCTATTATTTTGTGACAAAATCTCAGTATGTGGCCCAGGCTGGCCCCAGTCCTGTGGTGCTCCTCCTGCCTCCTTCTTCTAAAGACTGTGCTTATACCATTATATACACTGATGTAGCCTAGTGCAAATTTAATAGTTTAATTGTAGAATTCATCTTTATAATTAAGAAATCTATGGCATCATATAACACATCAAAGAAGAGTGGAAGAGGAGAAGGAGGAAGAAAAATGCATGAGGGAGTAGCAGATGGTGGGAGATGATGAAATTGGAATACTTTGATTTTGAGGGGTTTTCCCCAAATAGTAAGATCTTCTATAATGATGTCAATAAATACATCTCTAAAAATTCTCCATAACTAAGAACATATTTGGGGGTGGGTGGGGGAAAATCTGAAAATTTAAAGGGAAGACTGGCCTTTGGCTGTGCTATGAGGAGTAATGTCTTAAAACCCCCAAGTACAAGAACAACAGTAACAAACAAACAGAAAACCAGACCAACTAAACCAAAACAAAGGAAAACCCCAAAGCTAAACAAAACTAAAGCAAGCAATGAGGAAGGGAGGTGGGGCGGAGCTGTCGGTCCACCTGCAGCCTGTCGCGTGGTGGGACCTCTGCCACCGTCTTACTTGTTATTATCGTTCACCTTTGGGGGGAAAAATGGTGATTTGGAAGTGAGGAGGAGAGCCGCCGCTGGGAACACAGTGTTGGGAAGAACTGGACAAAGGTTCACAGGACTCGATGAGAGTTCTGCCTGAGTCATCCCATCTCAAGGACATGGGAGAGAAATCCAATCCTTCTAGACTCAAACGCCCTCTTTCTCACCATGTCCGGCAGCTGTGAGGCTTGTAGTTGTCGCTTCCAGGTCTGAGGAGTGCTACCTGACTCTCACCTGGAGTCGACAGGGCTCCCAAAGAGGCTACAGCTGTTGCTGGAGCCAGCACGTCCCCCGCTGGGTCCTGTCAATCATGGATCCCATGCCCCACCCCCTACCGTGCTTCTAGTCGGTTCTGCTTCCATATGGCCCATAAAAGACCCGCTCAGGGCCTCAGCCTCTTCAGTGGAAGGAGCCCAAACACGAATGAAGAGGGCAACTTCGGAGGCTTACACAGAGCTCTGCTCTGCTCAGCAGCAACTCTCAGAATGGCCACAGCCCACTCCAGCAAACGCACTGGCAGACACCCATGATTTAAAAAAAAAATTGTTTATTTGTGTTTAAAAAACAAAACAATAACTACAACAAAAACAACAGAGGAGTTTAGAGAGAACTCACAGTAGGATGGCTTTAAATTATGAGGGCCCCCATACACTCAAGGAGTGATTTAATTTTGAAACACAGATTCTCGAACACTCTTAAGATCATACCAAAGATGCCTTTCTACAGCTTAGCTAGGGGGGAAAAAGCAGATGTTTGTTTCTAAGCAACTTCAGCTCTGATTCTTCACAGAAACGCAGCTTAACCGAAAATGGAGAGCGCCTATAATTCACTGCGCTTCTGCTGCAGAGGCACCATAAACCACTGCGGTTTATTTCGTTGGTTTTATTTTAAATTAACTTTAATAAAAGCAAATCACTAAAACTTTAAAAACTCAGAAATTAAAATTAATACACAGAGAGAGAAAGAAGAAGAGGAGGAGGAGGAGAGGGAGGAGGAGGAGAGGGAGGAGGAGGAGGAAGAGAAGGAGAGGGAGGGGCAGTGACTCACTTGGCAAGGGCCTCAATCTGTTCCCTAATGTTGACGATGGGCAGTATTGATTTGGTCACCTCGTACACATACACACAGAACTCAGGGTCAGAAGGCGGGTACCATTCTTTTTCGGGGCTGCCTTCTGTCAGTTTGGGCACTGCCAGGACCTCTTCTTCCTCTTTCACTTTTTCTTCTTCTTTTTTCCCTCTCCCTTTCCTTTGAGAGTAAACAATAATAAAGCCCAATATCCAGTCAATCAAGGGACCAAACACCAACTATGCACTGAATTACTCAGAGGAATAAGTTGAGCTCAATCGAGGAGAGAAATTAATTAGAACAAAATACAATGACAAATATGTATGAAAATGCCCTGATAAAGCATGTTATTTTGTATGCTATATTAAAAGTTAGCTTGCATAATAAAAAAAAAAAACCCTAGAGACAACTCCAATGTCCCTCGATTAGAGATAGGTATACAGTGGTAAGCCCGTAACTTGAAATACTTGTTAAGAATAAAAAGGAACAAACCACTAGTGCACAAAACTATTTGGAAGCATCTCACAGGCACTAGTGTGGGTGGAAAACATCAGCATCAGGTGTAACACACCAATGACCCCATAAAATCAATCTTGGCTGGAGCTGGTAGCCCATGCCTTTAATGCCAGTGCTTAGGGGCCAGAGGGGTTACTTTGCCAGCTTTTGCCAAGGGATGGCACTAGCTGAGAGGGCCAGAGAAGAATTGACAGGAGAGCCAGTGACTATCCTCTAGCTAATATTTCTTTTTTAAAGATAGATTTATTTATTTATTTATTTATTTATTTATTTATTTATTTATGTGAATATTTTATCTGTATGTACACCTGCAGGCCAGGAGAGGGCATTAAGTCACGTTATAGATGGTTGTGAGCCACCACCTGGTTGCTGGGGATTGAACTCAGGACCTTTGGAGGAGCAGACAGTGCTCTTAAACCACTGAGCCATCTTTCCAGCCACCCCTAGCTAGTGTTTTTTGTTATTGTTGTTGTTGTTGCTCTAGTAAACACTGTGACCCAAAACAATTTTTGGTCAGGGAGGAAAGGGGGTTATTTCAGCAAATCTCTCAGGTGACACGCCATCATAAAGCAATGAAAGTCAGGACAGGAGCTTGAGGCAGGAACTAAAGCACAAGCCACGGAGGAGTGCTGCTCACTGGCTTGCTCCTCGTGGCTTGCTTAGCCTGCTTTCTTACACAGCCCAGGACCATCAGCCAAGGGATGGAATGGCCCACAGCTGGCTGGGTCCTTCAACATCAATCACTAATTGACAAACAAAACAGAACCCAGAGACTTGCTTCCAGGTCCATCTGCTTGGGGTTTTTTTTTTCAATTAAGGTGCCCTCTTCCCAGGTGGCTCAAGCTGACAGAAAAATAACTAAGGCATCCTCTGAGAGGAAGGGGAGATCTCCCTAGGTTGACTCCGCAGCCCTTTGCAAGGGATTCACCGAACTTTGAAGTCTCGGCTAAGGCTCGCCCTTCCTACTTAACAGCTACCCAGACTCCAATGGTCCCTCTTTGTGTTTTTTAGCTTTGGTAAGTCTTTACCTTAATAACTGCCGATGGGCAAGTGTGATACACTCTTAAGGCAGACAAGCCTTTGGTGAACCCACACTCCTGTGGGGACAGATCAAGAGGTCTGCCCAAATACACCTGGATGGGGTTGGGAAGAGGTGTCTCTGAATAAATGAAAGGAGGAACTCCCAGGGGGTCCAGGTAGGTCCGAGTGGGGCAGTGTGGGTTGCCTAGTGCCCCTCTGTTCAACCCCAGACCTCCTCCCCATGCCTCTAGTAACAAGTCTCAAAACCGTCTGTAGCTTTAAGGGGCGGGGATTCGAAGTGCTTCTATTTCTAGCGCCACCCTCCCCTTTCTGAAGGATTTTGTCACTTAGTCACTATTTTTATGTAAATAAACATATCGATTTTAGGGTAAAGGAACCGAGGCTTTAGCTAAACACTCCACACCCTTCCTTGTATGCGCTGATGCAGATCTCCTGCTCTGGAGACTAGGCTCACACAATATTAAGATGGAACATTCAGTGCCTAATTGACAAGGGACCTAGTTTATTCCGGAGTCAAATAAGCCAAGAATATGGGGCTGACCTGGGGCAAGAGGGAGCAGCACCAAGGTAAGCAATTCTCAAGTACTGGGTTTATGTTTTAATGACGCAAACTAGGGGTGGGAATTCTTTATTGTTACCTATTACTTACTACCCAAGGGAAGAGGAACAAATCAACTGAAATACACGCAAGTTTTCCTTTTAAATATTTTGAAAAAAATGAATCAAAGATCCCTTCTATCTCTTTTAGTAAGTACAAACCATATTTCTCCCCTACCCGCATTTCTTTATAGATAGGTAGCCCAGTCTGGTCCCCAACTCTCTCTGAAGCCTAGGATAAGTCTAAACTGCTTCCTGGGTGCCCGGACCGCAGGTGGACACCACCATGATGTGTTTATGTCCTACTGGGGCTTAAACCCAGCGATCTGTGCATAGTAGGCAGGCACATCACCCGTGGAGCCATCTCCCTAAGCCCAAATAGAACTTTAGAATACATAAACCATAGGAGCACAAAGCACACTGTAGTTGTTCCAACCATAAGAGCTATCTCTTACTCCCTTTTTGAGTTTCTTCTGCGCTGAAGGGTAGGGGACAGAGCGAGAAAAGGAAGCAGGGATAGGGCCATCAGGACAAGACACAGGTCCATGACTTGAAGAAGGTGACTCCCCGTCTCTCCGATCCCTATTAGGGGTCGGGTGGGCTAGGGCGATCAGTAGGTGAGGACAACTGCTGCCTCTATTGTCCTTTGTTGAAGGAAAGCAACTACTTGATGGTAGAAGTTACTAGGGCAATGTGACTAATCCATAGACAGGAGAAATTCTGGGTAAAAATTTCAAAGACAGCACAGAACAACACCAAACGTAAGTTGCAACTCAGGGTTTTTGACTCAATCAATGCTTAGGCTTCAAAAGTCAAACTTCTTTTGCAGGGCTAGGGCTGAAGCCTAGGTTTTGACACTTGCTACGCAACCACTTTAGGCCCAAGAGGTGGCTACTACACAGGAAATTTTATGTGCTAGATTGTGGCTCAGTGTGAACCCTTGTCCACCAGGGAGACCCCATGATTCCGTGACCAGCACAGAATAAACAAAAGCCACATCTCCCTTGCAGCATAGTTATGAGTTGTCATGCTTGTAACTGGGAGGAGAAGAAGAAAATGAATTTCCTACCTGGAGCCTTTCTCTTTGGTGGTACCTCTGCTGACGACAGTGTTTCGTCCTGATGTAGGCTCTGATTTTTCTTCTGTGGGGGATCCAAATCCAGCACTAAAACGAAAACTATTTTTCTTTTTTGTCATTTGAAAAGAACAACACAGCTTGTTCTAGTCTTGTTAACCGCAGCCACAGGTTACATTTTAAAGATAATTATCATTAAAAGGTCCCTTTTCTCCCATTATGCTTGGGTTCAGTCACCCAATAGCCATTAGGGCCTATTCCATACACGATTTAGGAAAACTCAACCCCAACTACAGGATCTTTGCCACATCAGTTTACAAAACAATTATGCACATAAATCACCATAAGAGGAAACAAAAACAAAAACAAAAACCCCCAAACTTCATCTCTAGGTGGGTTGGTTGAGCATCGATAAAATATGTTCTTACTTGGCCTTCTCTTTGCTTGCCCTTCTTAAGGAAGATGAAGAAGAAATGCTTCGTCCATAGCCAACTTCTGATGATTTATCCTCCATAGATGGAGGTGGAGAGCTAAAATGTTATACATTTAGTTATACAAACTAAAATCCATCAACACTGACTTTGTCCTATAAAACATACTTCCTGGGAAAGTCATGTTTGCAGAAGACTTTCAATGGTGCCATTTTTTAAAAATCATCAAGGAGAGGTGAAGACAAAAATAAAGTAAAAACTTTCCCCAGACCTGAACAGGAAATACTTGTATGAAATATGTATCATTTGGTAATATATAGATATACAGGTTCATAGGATTTTTTAAAATATCCTTTAAATTAAAAAAAAAATATTATCACCAACAAAGCGTTGGTTTTGATCTTCTTTAACATATAAATCATGCCTAGTGGTGCCCACCTGTAATCCACTCAGGGATGGAGGAGGAAGTTCAAGGCTGTCCTCAGCTACAGGAGGAGTCTGAAGCAAGTTTGTGCCACAAGCGATCCAGTTTAAAAAGCCAAACATTTGGAAGCCAGCATGGTGATACATGCCTTTAATTTTTAACATTTTAGAGGCAGAGGTAGGTAGATATCTGTGACTTCAAGGCCAATCTGTACTACATAGCGAATTCCAGGCCAGCCAGAACTACATAGTGAGATCCTGTTTGTTTTGGATTTTTCTGTTTTTTGTTTTTGTTTGCTTTTAAATGAAGCTTTAATTTTTACTTCTACCATTTATTTATCTTAAAAAAAAATTGATGGGTGGTCACTGCATGCTATTACACATTTTTGTAGACTTGTCAATATTTTCTACACTTTACATTCTTTGATTATTTTCCCAAATCCATTAGAAATTGCTCACATGGAGTCGAATGAAAATGTAAGTTATTCCATATCAGGCTGTTAATGGTTTAGCCCTTACTTCTACAGTGTTAGATACATCTGGGAAGATACCATACAGGGACCTTTCACCTAGTTGTGTTTTGACAACCAAAAACTTCATGCTTTCCTCCCTGCAGAACCCCTACCCCAAAGACTCACATGTCAGATTTACTGTTGACTAATAATGTAGCTCGGTGATCATTCAGCTCCTGTAGGCAGAGTTCCTTCAGTGGTAAAAGTTTGGTGCCAGGATTTATCTGTGAGATGATGTGAGCACAAGGGTGGGTTCTCTGCACATGTTATAGTTTAAGCATGCGTGGTGATAGACAGGGCTCTTGACAGTTTGAAGGGCCTAATTCATTCATGTGCACACAGACTGCAGATAGATAGTAGCAAGACAGACAAGACGGCAGGTAGATGATAGACAGACAGACAGACAGACAGATGGTGATAGAAAGAAAGAAAGAGACAAATGATGATAGAAAGAAAGAAAGAAAGAAAGAAAGATAGGTAGGTAGGTAGGTAGATAGAGACAGGTGATAGATTATATATATTTGATCTGGAAGCTTGCAGACACACTCTCCTTTACCTCCACATTCTTTGCTGTTTTGCCCTCAACGATTCCATACCATAGCTGTTGACACAGTCCCTGGAAATAATTGTATCTAAAATCTATCTCGATACTCCAGGCAGGACTTCAGCTGTAAAACACCTATGGGCTGAAACTGATTGATCCAAGTGTTGCAGAGAAGCTAGGGCTGGAGAGATGGCTCAGCGCTTAAGAGCACTTGTGTCTCTTGAAGACGACCTAGGCTCAGTTCTGAGAACCTATGTGATATTTTACAACTGTCTGTTGTTAAGAAAAATAAAAAAGGTCTGATGTTCTCTTCTGACCTTCTCAGGTACTAGGCACACACATGGTGCAGG
The DNA here is from genome assembly GCF_964271855.1 of Acomys minous. Taxonomy (NCBI): domain Eukaryota; kingdom Metazoa; phylum Chordata; class Mammalia; order Rodentia; family Muridae; genus Acomys; species Acomys minous. Next base: position 21,619,374 of record NC_140494.1, on the reverse strand, counting down.
CAAAACACTCATGGACATCTTAACAGAGAGGGGAGGAATTTCCACTTCTAGAAGTGGGAGGGTCCCACTTCTAGACAAAGAACCACAGGGATCTAGCTAATGACTACTGGGAGAAGGGGAATTAACCTCTCCAAGGGTGGGCATGCCTCCTTATTGGTTTTCAATGAAATCATGTATACACAAACAATAAAAATGGACTGGTGTGTTCTTCTCTCTCTCTCTGTGTTCATCTGTCAGTCCATCCACCCATGTATCCATCTACCTATCCACCTGTCCATCCATCCATATACCCATCCATCCATCAACCCACTCATCCATCCACCCACCCATCCACCCATCTACCCACCCTTTCACCCATCCACCTGCCCACTGACCCATCCATCCACCCACTCATCCATCCATCCATCCATCCATCCATCCATACATACATACATACATCCACACACATATCCATCCATCCACCAACCCACCCACCCACTCATCCATCCATCCATCCATCCATACATACATCCATACACACATCCATCCATCCACCCACCCACACATCCATCCACCCACCCACAAATCCATCCATCCATCCATCCATCCACCCACCCATCCATCCATCCACCCACTCATCCACCCATCCACCCACCCATCCACCCATCTACCCACCCTTTCACCCATCCATCCACCCACTGACCCATCCATCCACTCATCCATCCATCCATCCATCCATCCATCCATCCATCCATCCACATACTCATCCATCCACCCACCCACCTATGCATCTGTCTACCTATCCATCCATCCATCCATCCATCCATCCATCCACACACTCATCCATCCACCCACCCACCTATGCATCTGTCTACCTACCCACCTACCCATCCATCCATTCACCCACCCACCCATCCATCCATGCATATATATACATATGTATATATATAAAACGATAATGACCAGAGAAAAGAGGCTATGAACTCGAGAGTAAAAGGGCACTAGAGGAGCTGGAGGGTAATTGTGTCAGCTGAGAGAAGAGGGCAGACTCCATCAGCTTCTTAGTCTCCTTGTAATCAAGTAATAGATTCCAGTCACATCTAAGACCGTTTCCATGACCTACTAAAAACAATGCAAAGCAATCCTCTAAAACCAGGACAGATCCTATCATCCTACGGGGGCCCTGTTCCATTTCCCATTGCATATTGAGATCTTGTAGTGGTCCCCAAGAATCCCATGGTCTGAGTTCCTTTACCTACCTGAATTATGGGTAATATCATCTCTATTCTTCCCTCTTATCAGCTCAGCTCCCATGCAGGCCCATCCTGATACTCCTTACACATGCCAAATACCTTTGCCCTTATTCCTTTGCCCAGAAATTTCTTTCCCAAATACCCCCCAATCTAACTTTCCCCACTCCATCCAAGTTTTTATTCATACATTACGTTCAGTGAGGGCTGCCTAACCACCCTTTTGAAAATGGCAGACGTCAGCTCTAATACCCCATAGCTTTGCAGATGCCCTCCTGCCGACTCTGTTCTGTTCTCCCTCACTCCCCACCCAACTCTAGCACATTCTGTTGTCTGTGTCCTCCCACTCCTCCCATAGGAGCAGGGATCTTTTATCTTTTTTTTTTTTTTGGTTTAGTTTTGACATAGTCAAAGCCTGCACTATGAGAAGCATAGTACTTACAGAGTAAATGGACCAGAACGCTCCATTATAGAGAGCATTGTTTCATTGAGTGTTTCAAAGGCTCACGCCCTTCCCCCTGTCAGCATTTCCTTGTGTGTCAGGGTTCTGTGTTGACTTCCTGCTGTTGTCCTCAGTTCCCCTGAAGCGTCTTTGTACGGATGTTACAGTAGTTCTTTCAGAATTACTTGTCATTGAATAGTTGAATAAAATGAGCTTTTTTTTTTTTTTTTTTTTTTTTTTTTTTGTGGAGCGATTTCTCGGTGGTTTGTGTTTGTTGTGGAATGTTACTGGGACTTGAATTAACAAACCGACTTAAAAGTACAAGCAAAACAGAATCTAGTTAAACACTGTACGAGAAAGCAAAATCTTATGGCCAGAAGTAGTCCAGGCTAAAGCGCTGATTTTCACATTTCTGTCTGTAAAAATATAAAGTGTGTTCGGTGCTTATAAAGTAGCAATGTGATGGCGTCATGATTAAAGGGGAAATCAGAGCAATACACAAACAAATGCTACCACTTACCCGACCGTAATCATAGAATCCGTCACTAATTATGTTGCTTGATGACAAGTAGCCAGTCTGGCTGTATTTCAGGGAAAGACTGTTGTTGAGCAATTTGTTATAGGCCGCCTCACTGAATTTATTTTTCCGACTTACTGATAGATTAATTTCTTCAAGGATATCTAGAGCCCTGTCAATAAATTTTTTTTAAAAAAAAGTTGTTTGTTTTCTCTAATCCAACCCACACTGAGTTCCCATTTACATCCTTAAGCTCCTGAGTGAAGAATTGAAATGGAAAGCTCAGAGCCTCCTCTGACTTTTTAAATGAGGTGAAACTGACAGAATTATGAAGATGGATTGTCACTTTCTGAGAACATAAATGCCATGCAATAACTCATATTTAAACAGTTGGTGGGACATGGCCTGGATAAATGTCTGTGTTAAAAGCTTGGTCGTCTGCCTGTGGCCCCGTTGGTAGGTGATGGGATCACGGAAGTAGGGGTCTAGTGGGAGGGACTTAGGTCATTGGTGTTTGTCCTTGAGAGGGATTGGGAGCCTATCCCTTCCCCTTTGATTCCTAGCTGCCATGAAGGGGAGCAGCTCTGCTTGGCTCTGTGCCTCCCCCGGCCCCCCGCGCCCCACTTCCATAATACAATGCCTCACCACAGGTCCAAATGCAACAAGACCAAGCAACCATAAACGGAAACATCTGAAACCATGAGCCAAAATAAATACTTTCTCTTTGTTTCTTCTCAGGCACTGTTACAGTAATGGAAAACAGATGAATGTGTATTTTAAAGGAGAAATTCCTGTTGTTTTTATTTGTTTGGTTGGTTGGGTTTTTTTGTTTTTGTTTTTGTTCTTGTTTTTGTCTTGCCATTTCTTTAAATTTTTAGGTTGGTGTACAAAGTAATGGGTTCCAAGCAGAGGTAGCTCATGTTTTTAATCCCAACACATGGGGGAGGCAAAGGCAGGCAGATCTCTGAGTCTAAGGCCGGCCTGCTCTACAGAGTGAGTTCCAGGACAGCCAAGACTACACACAGTAATCCTGTGTCTAAAAACAAAAATCACAAAGCAAAACAAAAAAAAGCAAAGTAATGGATTCTGTTCTGCTATTTTTATACAAGTGTGTCATTGCACTTTATTCTAATTTGTACACTCCCTGGCTCCTTATCCTCTCGGCTCCTCTATTGCTGGCTGTCCCCATCCTGGAATTAGCCTTTACTTTTTGTAACAGAATATATGTCACATGTAGGTACATGTCTTAGGGTTTTATTGCTGTGAAGAGACGCCATGGCCAAGACAACTCTTATAATGAAAAACATTTAATTGGGGCTGAGATTTTGTTCATTACCACCATAGCGAGGAACGTGGTACATGTAGGTGGACACGGTGCTGGGGAAGCCAAGAGTTCTACACCTTGACCCAAAGGCAGCAAAAGGAGATTGTGTGACACACTGGGAGCCGCTGGAACATCAGAGACCTCCAAGGCTGCCCCCTCAGTGACACACTGCCTCCAACAAGGCCACACCTACTCCAACAAGACACACCTGCTAACAGTGCCACTCCTTATGGGCCAAGTATTTAAACGCATGAGTCTATGGAGGGCTATACCTGTTCAAACCAGCACGGTATGCATATGCATATAAATTTAAATCTAGGTTCAACACAGGAAAAAAAACGTGCATGTCTTTCTAAGTCTAGATCTGAATTTCACTCAGCGATCTCCGGTTCTACCCACTTTTCTTCAGATGTCATGACTACAGTTTTCTTAATGGTTGGGTAAAATCCCACTGTCTGTATTATGATATTTTCTTTCTCTTTTTGTCAATGGACATCTGGACTGGGTCTGTTTCTCAAGCATTTGGATGGTCCCTGTGGCGTGTTTACTTGCATCCCGTTGGCTGCAGTTTATATTCTCTCTAGCTATGTTTAAGGACTGATCGCTCTATATTTCTTGTCATTCGTTTTCTTGATGTCAACCATTCTGACTGGGCAAAACACGATATCAAAATAATTTGAATTTGAATTTTTCTGATGGCTAAGGATGTTGGGCAGCTTTTCAGATTCCGGGTAGTCACTTACATTTCTTCCTTGAGGAGTACCCATTCAGCTCATTAGCCTATTTACTGGCTGGCGTGATATTTTGTGGTGTGATCTGAAGTCAACTGTTGGGACACCTCCAGCATTGCCCTTTCTGATTAGCGTTGCTTATGGCTCTTCTGAGTTTCTTATGTTTTCATATGAATCTCAGGATTGTTTTTCTAGTTTTCATACGTTCTAGTTATTGATTCCTTATACTCTGTTAGGCAGTTACTGAAGATACTATTCTCTTGTGAAGGCTGTCTGCTCATGCTGACGGCCACTTCCTGCTCTGCGCGAATGAAAGCTACCATCTCACTTGTGAATTCTTGGGATTATTTCCCAAGCTCCAGAGTCCCTTTCTCAAAGTCCTTAGCTGAGTCTATATTTAGAAGTGCTCTAATTTTGTTTTCCTCTAGCAGTTTTGGGGCTTCAGGTCTTACACTGAAGTCTTCTACCTACTTAAATGGATCTTTCTGCAGTATGAGATATGAGACTGTACCGTTCTTCTATATGTGGACAGCTATTTCTCCTGTGATATTTGTCACATATGCTGTCTTTTCTCCAATGTGTATTTTTTGACACCTTTGTCAAAAATCATGGGGCTGTGATTATGTGGGTTCATATCTGGAACCTCTATTGCATTCTGTTGGTCTGTATGCCTGCTTCAGTGCCGCACAGGTTCTGTTACTATGGCTCTGTAGTGTAGTTTGAGGTCAACTATTGTGATACCTCCAGTGCTGCTTTCTGATTGGCACTGCTTTCGCTCTTCCGAGTTTCTTATGTTTTCATATGAATTGCAGGATTGTTTATTTCTCCTATTTCTGTGAAAAAATGTCTTTAGGATTTTGATGTGTATTGTGCTCGGTATGCAGATTGCTTTTGAAGAATGGATGCTTACACATTATTGACTACATCCACCCAAGAGCATAGGATGTCTTTCCATCTTCTACTGTGTTTTTCAACTTCATTCTTCACTGTCTTAAAGTTTACATCTTATGGTGTTTTACTTCACAGGTTATATTTATTCCTAGATTTCTTTTTAACGATTGTAAATGGGATTCATTTCACTCCCATTTCTTTTCTAACAAGTTTAATTTTGACACACAGAAAAGCTACTGATTTCTGGATGTTGATTTTTAGATCCTGCTAGTTTCTGAAAGGGTTTTATCAGTTTTAAGAGTTTTTCTGCAATGTACTTAGGATCTTTTAAATAAAAGATTAAGCTGTCTGCAAACAAAGACAATTTGACTTTTCCTATTTGTTCATTTCTTTCTCTTGTTGCTCTAGCTAAGACTGCACACTGTTGAATCTGAGCTGTCATTGTAGCTGCCTGTGTCTTATTCTTGATTTTAGAGACAACGATTTTAGTTTTTCGCCTCTTAGACATGTTGGCTATAGATTTACTGTATGTAGTCTTAATTCTGCTGAGGTATGGTTCTTTTCCCGTAATTTCTTCAGGGCTTTTATCATGAAGGCACGTTGAACCTTGTCAGATGTCTTTTCTATAGCAATGAAAATGGTCATGTGACTCCTGCTCTCAGTCCACTTACTTACTCTGATACACTATAGCTCAGGACCAGTGTGGAGTCTTCTTTGTATGGTCTTGAAATCAAGGTAGACGAATTGTTGTGCTATATCATTAGGGAGATTGGTCTATTGTTTTCTTTAATGGTTGTGTCCTCATCCAGTTTTGAATTATGGAAATGCTGGCCTCACAGTGAGTGTGGTAGGGTGCCCTTCCTTTCCATTTTACAGAACAGATTGAGGAACACTGACATTAGCTGTTCTCTAAAGACTTGGTAGAATTTGATGGTGAGTTAGTCTGGCCCTGGCTTGTTTTTTGTTTGTTTGTTTGTTTTTTGTTTTTTTGTTTTTGTTGTTGCTTTGTTTCTTTTTGGCTTTTTTTTTTTTTGACAAGGTTTCTCTGTGTAGCCTTTGCTGTCCTGGACTCACTCTGTAGACCAGGCTGGCCTCAAACTCACAGACATCCACCTGCCTCTTCCTCCCTGAGAGCTGGGATTACAAGTGTGTGCCACAATGCCCAGCTATATCTCTGACTTTTCTATCATTGTTCAATTAATGCAAAAAGAATATGAGACCTTGTATTTAAGTAACAGAGTTATATATAATAAGAATGAGTGATTGGGAATTATGGGAACCTTCATTTGCTACTATGCTAATGAGAACTGAGTTCACCTGCATCTTGTGTGGAGCATGGGCTGGGGCGAAGATGCTAATTAAATACAGATATCAGGGGAAGGGCTTGGTGTGTGTAGGGGGGATGACTAAAGATGATAGCAGTGGTCCACCCCATACAGTTTAGTCTTGGGGTCGGGGGATAAACAGGATTGTGTTTGGTGAAAGCTGAAAGAGAACCATTTATCAAGATGAAGTAGAAAAGGGAGAGGGGATGTGGACCACTTAAGGAGGTCACCCTCAGGTGGACAGGTAAGAGCAGGATGTCCTGCCCCTCTAGTGGCCCTTCCTGAGTGCTAGGCTAAATGACAGGGAGGCTCTGCTTGGTGCTCCTTGGTCCTGAAGCACCTGCTTCTCTCTTTTGTTCCCCCCAGTGGAGCTAGACACAGGATCTTCCACTCACCCGAGCTTGCATAACTCAGCGGCCATCAGCTCATCACTGGCGCAGACCATCACAGCCCAGCTGGCATGTCTTCGCACCTCGTCATTCTTGGAGTGCAGGAGCTCAACTAGGGGCTCCAGACCACCGCAGTTCCTCAACTGCAGGCAGAAACCAAAATTGACACGTCGAGAGCATAGAAATGGGCCTGGCAGTAATCTCAGTACTCAGTGGCTGGGTGGGGCCGGAGGCTCCCAAGTTCAAGGCCAACCTGTATTACAGAGCTAGACTCTGAAATCGCAGGGCTATCCTGTCAATATGGCTCATGGGTAGTGCACTGCATGCCATGCCTAGGCCCCTAGGTTCCATCCTTAGTAGGGTATGAGGTATATATTAAAAAAAAAAAATCAACATTCATACATTTAAAAAATCTCATTGACTATGCAAAGTTTTCAACTGTGCAAAGACAGTTTTAGAACGTGTCGATTTAGAGCTATTAAATTCAGGTGGACGTCTGCCAGTCTTTACAAGAATCCAGGTTTCCATTCTAAGCAGAGAAGGCCAAGGAAAGTCATTCTAGAGTTCTCCAGAACGTCCCTCAGATAGTGGCAGGAGCACACCCCCTCCCTGCAGTATGGGGGATACTCTGTGCTTATTCACCCTGCACCTGAACACTGAAGGTTCTCTTGGTCCTGGCAGACATAAGAGTGTCCTTTTACCCCTGAAAGTGACTTTGTACAGGTGATAAAAATTAAGGATGTTGAGACTGGGAAATCACATTGCGGTCTCAAGCAGTCCCGGTGGTGTCATTGCAAAGAGTCCAACAAAAGGAATATAGGGATGTCAGAAACAGAAGGGATATGGTGGCATACAATGCCACTGTGACAATCTCTGAAGGTGGAAGAAGGGACCGTAAGCCAAAGGATGCAGGTGTCTCTTGTCCAGAAGCTGGGACAGCCAGTGTAACTGAGCCTTCCCCCCTCCTCCGACAACGCCCCCTTCCAAAGCCTTCAGAGAAAGTGCCGCACTTGAGACTTTCTGATTTTAGCTCCTATGGCTCATTTTGGGGCACCTGGCCTCGGATTCTTCAAGAGCATAGATTTTCTTCTTTTAAGCCGTAAAGCACCGGTAACTTGTTATAGCAGCACCAGCAAACACACACACACACACCATTGCACTTGCGCACTCACACGCAGAGACTAGAGCTCACTGTTTCTCTAAGCTGGCCGACTTTATTCATAGCAGCACATCTCAAGCCCAGTCAGCAGCAGAGCCAAAGCCGTGCTGGGACAGTTCTGGAGGGAAAGGCTTGTGTTTTGTTATTGTTATGATTTAAAAGTTGTTCCTTTGGGGACTAGAGAAAGAAGGAAAAGAGCGTAAGGAAGAAGCAGGATGGAGCTCCGTCAGTGACATCACCGACTGGTTTCTAGGGATGAAATGCTAACTAGGAAAAGAAAGATCTGAAAGGCCTTGTGTCTGAGGTGTGGTAGCACGTTCTCTGAGAGGATGAAAGGAACATCCCAGAAAAGAATGTCAAAGCCCATTTTCAAAGTCAAGAGCCACGTGGACAGTGATCCACTTTCCAGCGTTCTCCAGTTAAACAGGGACTCTGTCGCATCTGCCTGTCAGCACACAGACCTCACCAGGCTTGAAGCATGCCATGCTTGGGAAGCCACATTTCTGACCATATTTATTTCTGGGTATAAAACAAGATTTAAAAAAAAAATCTAACGCCATGTGTTCTTTTGGCACAGAGCTATCTTATTAATTCCTCCACCCATCCATTTTTTTTTTCCTGTTCATTTAACAAGTGTTGATTAAACAGGCATTGTGAAAGTCAGGTGTGGAGGCACACATCTGTAATCCCAGCTGTCAGCGGGTGAAGGGAGGGAGGACCATGCGCCCCAGGCCAGGGGCCAGGCTGGGTGATGTGGTGAGACTCTGTAGCTAGGTAGTACATAGATGAACATCATGTACTAGGTATTTGGTAGTAACATGGACAAGGGGCAGAAAATTCCATTCCTTTCCTCACAGCTTAAAGCTGTTTGTGGGTTTTTTTCCCCCTTCTAGAACTGTAAAATGCAGAGTAGGAAGACAGGGAAAGACACGGTAAGCAACAGGAGCATGGAGGGAGGTCCAGCTAGGCTGGAGAAAGGCCTGGTGGAGGACAAGGTGGTAGAGCTGGCTTTAAAAGGGGAAAGTTAGGGGCTGGAGAGATGGATCAGAGGTTAAGGGCACTGGCCACTCTTCCTAAAGGTCCTGAGTTCAATTCCCAGCACCCACATGGTGCCTCACAACCATCTGTAATGAGATTTGCTGCCCTCTTTTGGTGCACAGGCATACATGCAGGCAAAACATATAAATAAATAAAGCCTTTTTTTAAAAAAGGATTTTTTAAAACCAGGTGGATAAAAAGGGAGGCTATCTTTTCATTCATTCACTTGGACTTAAGAATAGTGCTTATTTCTGTATTATAGTGTTCTAGAAAACACTGTTGTTTGAGCATCAGGTGCAGGTCACACAGGGTTTTGGTTTTTAAGTTTTTTTTCTTCTATTTTCTTTTCTTTTCTTTTTTTTTTTTTTAACCTATAAAGCCTACCAGTTTTGCTCTTGCCCACTGGGGCCTTGCAATGGTGTGAGGAAAGTCACACACTGAAGTGCCAGCCATGGGGTTGAGAGGGCAAGGAAGAGTCTGCAGTGTTCCAAGCTAGACAGAGCCCTCTGCAAGCACGGGGTAGCATGGCCGTGGCACTATCGCTTGGCATCATGGTGCCAACACCCAAGCAGAGTGCCTGGCACAGAGTAATAGGTAAATAAATACCCTGTGGTTAGCTGGACGCCCCGGGGAGACGAATAGAAAGGAACCATGTTAACAGGAATGAGGCCAATTAGAGAAGACTGGGTAGTGGGATGAGCAGATGGCATGACTCCAAACCACGTTGCAGTTCCGCCTCACCTCTGTGCGGGCCTCCAAGTCGCAGGCAGTGGCAGCCACTGCGAGCGCCGCAGTGCTCTGCACCATCGTGTTGGTAGAGTGCAGCGGGCCGAGCAGCGCTCGCATTACTTCATGGCTCTGGATGATTGCTCGCAGAGGCTCTTGGATGGCCATGTTGGTCAGCACGGTGGCAGCGTTGGCGATGGCTCCGTCCCGCTTGCTCGACAGGATGTTTATCAGCGGGTCGATGGCGTCCGCTTCTGCCGCAGCACTGGGCACAGCGGGGAGAAAGGAATGCTATTCTCTCAGTTCAAGGCAGTAGCAGAGGATTTTGCAAGCGAATTCACACGAATAAGCACAGGGACAAGGATTTTAGAGACAGGCTGCTTTGTCCTACAATAAACCCAGAGCGGGGTGCTAGTGGTCTAAATGGAGGCTGGTGAAAAAGAACGAAATCAAGTAATCCTTTGGGTTACAGAAAAATACACGACCAAAACGTTTTAGGACACTTCAGTACTGAGTGTTCGGTTATTTTCCTCAGATGAGTTTTAATTGTCTACTTGAAGCTAGCTCGGAGAGCCCCAGGGAGGGGTTGTCCAGATTTGCTTGCATGTTTTTGGAGGGTATCTTTGGGGGAATTAGCTTGACTCTGGTAACTAAGTGAGGGGAAACTGACCATTGTGGGTGGCGCCATTCTCTGGGGATGGGATTCTGAAATGTCTGAGTGGATGTGTAAGTTCAGAGCTATCTGCCCTTGACTGCAGATGTGGGATGTGACTAGCTGCTTCAGGTCCCTGCTGCCTTGGCCTCCCTAAGGTTGATGAACTGCAAGCCTTTCATACTTGACAAAAGGGGTCGTGCGTTTTGGCCAAGACAGGCTTATGATGGTTAAATATTTAAACCATTTTGATTCGAGGGGCGGTACTGTGTTAAGTGACTGAAAAATGGCCCTGTGTAATAAGATATTTGGAGCACACTGGCTCTAAAGGATCTATGAGGGGACCTAGACCTGCCAGGGCTGTCATCTCAGCTACAGGGACAGCCGGGAGTTTAAGGCCTGTCTGGACTGTGAAGGGAGTTCAAGTTTAGCCTGGATACTTGGTGAGACAGTCTCAAAAGAAAAAGCAAAAAAACCAAAGGGGCCTGGAAATGCAGCTCAGTAGCCAAACATTTACCTAGCCCGTGCATGGCTCTAGGCTCAATCCCCAGCAACACAAAATCACTTTGACAATAACAACCACCACCATTTACATAAATCATCATGGCAACAGAAGTCATCAAGACAACAAAAATCATCGACACTTTAATAACATGAACATCTCAAATTTATATTGGACATATTTCTTTTCTAGGGTTGTATCATAAAGCTTGAATGGGGGCAAAAAGTGAAGCTGTCTGGTGTGGTCACCAGTGTCCCAATTCACTTAATTTGGTGGTGTCACAGTAAATCTATTTACTGTGAGGGAGGAACAGTGCCCTGGAAAACAAAAGGTATGACAATTGCCCTGCCCATCATAGGGCGGATGACAAATGAAATCTGGCCAGTGGTCCTGGGGGAGAGCAGGCTGTGATGTCCATATAAACCAGCTCAGAAGGAAAGAGAACAGGACTCTGAGTTAATGAACCAGAGGCCAGCCTGCCTGCACCCTTGGCTTACTAGATCAGTCCCTCTAAAATATGTGCTGCCTATTTTAGAGGCGGTACCCTCTAAAGGTGGTACCCAGTTTCATCCCCAAGCTCCTTTTCACACTTAGGGAATGGCTAACGTGTCCTGTGACATCTTTCTTTAGTAGGTGAGGGCCAGCGTCTCCTTTCATTTCGTTGGGGATAAAATACTCGAGATAATTTCACATCTAATGCTTTCTCATTATCAACTGGCATGGTGGTCGTCTGGTTTTTGAATAAGGAAAATTTTGTACTTTACTTAAGTCTAAGAGCTGAAAAAATAAGTAATAAGAAAGATTAAGAGCTTCAAGTCTTATCAGGAACTTCTCATATTTTGATTTATGCAATTTTATAGTTCAAATACTGAATTTTAAACTTTCTGCATCTATATACATCTCTCCTGTCTCTCTCTCCCTTCTTCTTCTTCTTCTTCTTCTTCTTTTCTCTCTCTCTCTCTCTCTCTCTCTCTCTCTCTCTCTGTGTATATACAAGTGTGTGTGTGTGTGTGTGTGTGTGTGTGTGCGCGCGCGCGCGCATGCGCGCGCAGTGCACATACCAGGGATAGAACCCAGGGCTTTAAAACATGCTTTACAGGGAGCTACTTGCCAACCTCTGGAAATTCAAGTTCAATGCACTTTTCTAATTGACACACACTGAAAAAATTTCAAAACCCCTCTTCTTTTGCATTATTTTTTTCAGGCAATTAGTGTAACCTGACTCTCATGCCAAATGCTGCTTCAAATTGTTAGCTACCACAAGTGTGCCTTGTCCAAACTGCATGACTCTTCTGTCAAGTGGGGAGAATTTTTCTCTTTTCATCTTTCTTTCTTTCTTTCTTTCTTTCTTTCTTTCTTTCTTTTTGTGAAAATTAAAGCAGCACACCTCTCTTTTTCCCCCAGTTTCTCATGAAAAAAAGAAACTAAGAAATAGGGGACTGGAGAGATGGCTTACCACTTAGTTAGAATGACTTATTATTCTTGCAAAGGACCTGGGTTCAATGATTTAAAACCACCTGTAACTTCAATTACTGCATATCAAATGTCTTCTCTTAGTCTCCCTGGGAACCAGGCATTCAAGTGGTATGCAGACATACATATAAGCAAAATACACACAAAAGAAGATGAGGTAAAAATAATAAAAAGTATTAGCCTGTATAAAGAAGAAGAAGAAGAAGAAGAAGAAGAAGAAGAAGGAGGAGGAGGAGGAGGAGGAGGAGGAGGAGGAGGAGGAGAAGAGAAAAAAAAGAAAAAGAAGAAGGAAAAGAAGAAGAAGAAGAAGAAGAAGAAGAAGAAGAACAACAACAACAACAACAACAACAACAACAATAACAACAACAACAACAACAACAACGGAACTAGAAAACAGTGGGTGAAGACTAGGGCTTTCTCTAATGAACAGCGAGCTCTGGGCCCCTTCTGCTCAGGGTTGGCATTCTCTGGGAAGGACGTGCCTTGGCTTGGCTTCCTTCTGCTCTTTTCTTTGTTCTTTATGAAGACAATAAAAGAAGTGCATAAAAACTTAGTTATTTTAAAAGCCCATGTTTCTGGTGCATGGTGGAAGACAGCTTTTACTATCCTGCATGGAATAGCCTCCCAGAGATAAACCAAGATGTCAGCTCTGGGAAGAAATGCGTGCATTGGGCCTCCACCCTCTAACTCTAGCGTGTGTTATGTGCCATCCTAAAAACAATTACTGAACGAACTTGTAGCAGAAAACCAAACCTATTTTACCTAAAAACAAACCAATTACAGTGGTAGAAATTCAAATTTATATATTAAAAGAATTCTTGCATTCATCATGTTTCTTTTAAGCCCATGTTATTCTGTTTGACTTTTTCCTGTCTTTCATGGGGACATCCAGAAACCAAAAGTTGTCATATTTTAAAAACATGTTTCAGTTTCCTTAACAGTACAGCATTATCCAAGCAAATGAGACAGAAGTCAAACTGCTGTATTATAAGATCCAGAATTCTAGGGCCATATGTCACCACAATAGTTAGAAAATATTTTCTGATATTTACTATCATTCATTGGCAACCAGTTGGAGTTTACACAAATGAGTTTAAAGTGTAAATTTAGAAACAAGCTAAACAACAAATATGGAGACGTATAAGAACATCTGTGTGTGTGTCTGAAGGACAGAGGTGAGGGCTAGCAGTTCCGTGTGCCCGACCACGCGGGGCCTCACTGTGGTTCCTGCTCTCTCTCCCTTCTTCCCATAAGCCCACCTGACCCCTTCTCCTGTGGATTAACAACAATACAGAGGACACACACATACACACAGACACACACAGACACACAGACATACATAGACACTCACACACACACACACACACACACACACACACACAGACACTCACACACACACACACACGGACACACACACAGACATTCACACACATACAGACACACACACACACACACACACACACACACACACACACACACACACACACGGGCCTAGGATTAAGTGACAGATGCTCAATAGAAACCATACTACAGGTTTTTAATTCGGTTGGCAATGCATTGGGGACATTTGGCATGGCCCATTCCTGTTTCCTGCCCTCGACCATCCCTGCTCCCACCTGCCCCCTCCCTACAGTGTGCGGTGCTGTCTTGAGGCTGTGATGTTAGGTAGCTTAGGCCCATCAACTGCGTGTGGGCTTCATTTGAGGTTTCAATGTATTTGTGGGAATATAAGCCCATCACGACGCGAGGAATATCAATCAGTAAGTCCTAATATGTCTCATGCTGCAGCTAATGCAATATTTTAAATTCTAACCATACTGCTTACTCCAAGCTTTCCCACTTTCCCACTGTCAGGACCAAGCCCACGCAGCTTCCAAAGTCCTGCATGCCTGGCCCTGCCTCCCTTTTGCCACAAGCTTGTCCCCTCCTGGTCCCTGTGGCTGTGTCTCGCTTCAGGACGTTCACTCCAGCTCTTCCTATCTTCTGGTACTTTCCTCTTCTGGATAAGCCCTTTGCACAGTCTGCCACAAATGGCTTTTCCTCAAGAAAGGCCTCTACATCCCCCAAAACTCAGTTCTCTCTTAAACCTGAGTTTGAACCTTGCTTAAATATACATAATTTGTTGCTCAGAAAACAATGTCTTGGCACAGACATGTGCAACCAAACATAACAAAATGTAATTATTTCACAACATTTGTCACAAATTCAGCAGTTTTCACTGGAGTTCCAAAGACCCACAAACAAACAAAAAAGAAAACAAAGCAAGAGCCACAAAATAAAAAATTTAAAAAAGACCCCACCAAACAACAACAACAACAACAAAAAATCCCACCAAAATGGATACTATATTTCACTAAGAAAAAATCCACTTACACATATAGCATCCACTGATGGCTTATGGCATCATTATGACAACATTTGTGTGTGGCACCGATGTGCTCTTTGGCCTAATCACCCTTCCCCATCTCTCCTGCATTTCCTCCAGAAGAACTAAGCAGCTGCTCAGCTGCTCCGTGTTCTGAGCCATTTTGCTGTGACCTCCTTGTCAATCCCCCCCCACACACACACACATACACACTGTCCCTACTACTTGCTACACGCTTCTGAGAGGCCGTGTTTGCCTCTTATTTGATTTGTATATCCAGATTTGGGGAGACTAAGATATTTTATTTTATTTTATTTTTTTTAAAGATTTGTTTATTATGTATACAGTATGTTCAGATCACATTATAGATGGCTGTGAGCCACCATGTGAGTGCTGGGAATTGAACTCAGGACCTCTTGAAGAGCAGTCAGACCTCTTAGCCACTGAGCCATCTCTCCATCCCCGAGACTAAGATATTTTAATGCCTTGGATTACCTCAAGGTCGTGAGGAAGACTTTTGGGTGGATTGAAAAGGGACGAGGAGGAAACCGACAAACCGGGTGCCCACTTTCATTGTCTAGGCTGACCTTGACTTCAGGACACGCCACCCTCACTGTGACGTCCTCAGTATATCGAGATGACTTTTCGATGAGGTTAACTAATGGGCCTTTTCACTTTAAACAAAGGCTGTCTTAGGAATCTGCTCGTTTCTTACACAAGGGGAGATGCTGTCGTCACAATGATTCTGAGTGGGTTGCCAAACCACACCGTTCAGTCCTGGAGTTGAATCTTTCTGCAGGTTTAAGAGTCACGTGTTCAACAGATCTGCAATTGCTGGCTACGTGAATCCAGGGTGACCTTGGGCATTCTGGAAATCTGTTTAACAGAGCCCACATAGAGGGTAACGTGTGGAACCCAGCAGAACAGATGGCAATGTTGGCATAAGAGCCTTGTTTGTTTACAGTGACTACAACCATTCCCACAAGCATGACTTTTCATATGTCTTTGAGTTTTGTCACACCAAGGAAGACATATTGGCACAGCCAGGCTACAGTGGTTAAGAGAGGCGCGCTCAGCACGGTTTGGGATGGCACCTGTGGCCAGGCCAGCTGACAGGAGACCTGCACAGGTGAATCACTGCAGGGCCTGACAAACAGGTGATGGGACAGCTCCTGGTTACCATATCCAGAGATAGACTGTGGAGAACAGGGGTCCTCATCCCCTCTTGCTGTTTCTGCCCATTGTTTTTTCAACAAAGATAATGATCCCTAAAGTGTTGTGTTGGGCTGGAGACAGAGAGTGTGGTATGTTTGCTAAAGTGGTTAGTTCCAGCATTGAAAGCAGGCATCACCTGGCAGCAGCCCTCAGCTTCAGAAAGCTGGCACTGTGGCTGCACACCACGCCTGACAGTACTGGCCAAGGAGATTTCTTCTTTTAAATAATATTTAAAGAATGTTTGGCTCTAAAGGGGGCACTCACAATTGCAGGCATGTCCTTAAAATGAAAGGTTTTAGGGTAGCAAGATGATTATTATAAAGTAAAAGTTAGCTGAAAGACACCACTGTGTTTTGTCACCCACAGGAAAAAAAAAATAAAGATGCAATAAAATACTTGGAGATATGTGACAGAAAATTTATATCACAATAATTTGCCTTGGGTATTGTTCTGAGGCTTCCAGAATGTTCTTACAGCTTCTCTACCATGGTTTCTGCAGAAAAACTATGACATCACAGTTGCAGCATGGTACTTCCACTGACAGCACTGGTGTTTTTGTTATGGATTTCGGTGGGGGGGGGGGGGAGTCAATCAAAGTCCAAAGGAATCAAATGTCATTTTCTTACACAGAGTGACGAGACGTCTTTATTGGCCTATCTATTTGATCACAATTATTTACTTCCTTATGTGCCTGCCACCCTCTGTTTAAAAAGCCAGCCTGCTCTGCCAGGAATTAACTACCTGGCATGGGGAGAGAACAACTCTCTTCATTTTACGTGGCTGCCTTGTCTCCTAACAGAATAGGAGTGACGGTCAAGGTGTTTGGACGCCCAGAATAAATGACTTTGCAGTTACCAAATGTTTCTGGTTGGTCTGTTAATGACCTAGAGTAGGATCCTACAGTAATTAAAGCATTATTTTATGTTTTCAATCAGGACACTGAATGCTCTAGTATGACTGAAAAAAGAATCCTCAGCAATGAGCTATGTCCCTCTTTCTTAATTAACTCAATGCAGGTCCCTACATATCTGTCGCTTTTGAGATTATCGTTTAAGATGACTCAGTGATGCTTACTTGTAATACTAGCACTCGGGAGGCCGACACAGGAGGATTGGGATAGCCTGGGCCACTAGCCACACCCTGTCTCAAAACTAGAATATAATAGTTGTTTGCTGCCAGCTCCTAGACCCAAGCTTGAGGAATACAAATCTCCTGGGCCTTTGTCTCCACCCCTCTACAGATGGAGCACCCCACAGAATTGACACAGAAAGAATCGAGGGAAAGTGGTGATGTGATCCTAAGCTCAAACATGAATTCTTACCTAAAAGACACATGTCGTAATGACGCAAGCCCCTATCAGAAGCCACTTCCAGAGAGAAGCGACTATTGTAAGGGCCAGGATGCCTGCCAGTGAGTGCTCTACATTCAATCTATTATTTCCTAGTTGAGAGAGAGAGACACAATTCAGATGGACAGAAAGTGTTCTAGAAGGAGTTGATGGCTGGCACAGGATTAAAATGCTGACAACTGTAACTTTTAGTCTATTCTATTTGGTTCATTGTATCCGTTTGCTTGCTTGAAGCCTGCTTTTCCGTATCCCAGGTAAGCCTTCTACTCACTGCATAGTCAGAGATGATCTTACACTCCTGACACCTCCGCCTCGACCTTGCAGGTGCTGGGAATCCAGCCACGCACCATCGCATCCAGATATCATCGTTTTTAAGCGTTACGATATTTTGGGAAAACAATATTTTCAGAGACCACCTTCCGCTTCCAAGAAAAGCAAGTGCAGATTCTGCTTCGCTTTGTTGTTCAAGGAATGAACAGTGAGGAGAGGCAGAGAAGATGGGAGGGAAGGAGAGGTGGGAGAGAGGAGTGTGGGGTTAAAGAGACAGATTAGCTTCTGCCTAGAGAACAAGAGCATCAAGAACTCTTGCTGAGCAACTGGCAAACGGGAGATGAGCTGCAAGGGAGGGGAGAAGTAACTCGGGATGCACAGGGACAGGGGCCAGGCTATTGTCTCAGTGTGTGTCCTGCCTATTTCTCCTAACCTGGGGAAGTGCCACGCCTCTGCTTGCTCTTATAAAAAATGAACAAAGGCACAGGACAATGACAAGGACATTCCTTCACCCATACAGCTGCTGTAGGACCCAAAGACATGCTCCTCTGCTATCCCTAGCTGACATGCTTGCCCATAACTACCAGCTACCAACAGCAGCACAATCTATTATGGGTAAACATGACCGTATTTCCCCATTTTGTATGTGTCGATGAAACCTTCATTTTCAGACAACCTTCAAACCTGCAGGGCTAGAACGGAGGCAGCGTCTTCGGAGATTGGATCTGAGTCTTTCCCATGTAGGTACAATTAATGAGCGATGAGGGCCGATTCCCAAGTGAAGAAAAACCATGGGGGAATGATTAATAAGAAAAGCCAAGGGTGAATACAAAATAATGTATAAGTTTAAATAGGCTTCAAATTAAAAGAGAAATAATCTAAGGGTATCCAATCCGTTTGATAATTTCCTGTGAAAATCAGTAATGCCGGAACCCAGAGAGTACCAGTAACTTGAAAATGTTATGCAAATATCAGCCCTGCTCTGTAGGTAATAAAAGCAGCACGGATAATTTTCTAATTGAACATTTTATGAGATTCACTGAGCCTCACAAAACTGGTAGCTAATCAAATTCCAAGTGTTTGTCAAGGTCTGGCAAGCGTCAGCCCACACACACAAAGAAAGGATGGGGACCCAAGCGGTTTTATTGAAAACTAGGTGCTTTTTAACTCCAGTCCAATATAAGCAACGTAATGACAAGATTCGTCTACACAGACAGAAATAGAGGCGCTAGGGGTGTATCTAAGAAACAGCCATTCGTACATTTGAGTGGAAGGAATGAAGGAATAATTCATAAGGATACCGTGAAGGCTCTTTGTGTTTTGTCCCTTAAATACAAAGGACTTTTAATTACTTTGTTTGTTGCAAACGTGTGTGTACCATGGCATGTGTGTGCAGGTCGGAGGGCAATCCTCGAGACTCAGGTCTCTCCTTCCATTTCGTGTGTAGGACCTGGAAATCCAACTCAGGACATCAGGCTTAGTGACAAGAACCATTACCTACTGTTCAATCTTAGGGGCTCTCGGGGGACTTTTAGGTACCAAGCTCTTTGAAATATTATGCTTAATTTTTTCTTTAAAAAAAGGATCATTCCTCAAACAAAACTAGTGCTCTTAAACCAGCTCAATTTATGTTGCCTGTCACTTATATCGGGAGACTGCCAAGCTTCCAAAATTTTACAATAAATCTATACAAACAAACAAAAAATTTAAATAATCTTTCCTATTACAATGAGATTCATCAGTGTCTATTGCCCAAACGTGCTACATTTGTCCCGGTGATAACGCAGCTCGGCAGGTATTCAGGCACGCTAAAAAAAAGAAAAGAAAAAAAGAGAGAGAGAGAGAGAAAAAAGAGGTGTCAAAACATTTTGAAATGACTGCACCTCAGAAAGGGACAAAGACAGACACAAACATCTGCTAACTGTGTATTTAGCAGTAGAATACGATCACAATGAAATGCTTTCCAGATCACAATCTTTTAATAATGCTGCAGAAATATTATTTTAGGCTCACCAGAGTGTTTCAAATTAAATTAGTGTGCGTTTCATTAACATACAGAGCGCTCGGTCCGGTTTTTTTGCCCCTCCCCCAACTTTCTCCTCAGCCGTCACTAGGGGGCAGTATAAAGACACGGTTCCTGCCGCTGTGGGTGAAGGGAAATCGTTCAGAAAACCTATTTCATAAGAAAAACCCTACGCAACAAAGACAATACTGTGTGGCTTCGGCACTAGGTCCAACACACACATACATCAAGCCTGTGCGCTGAGTTTGCCTCTTTCGTGGGTCATTTCTGTGTCCAATGTTTGTTTAAGCATTTTCAGTTCCGAGGTTACTACTCCTAAGTGAATCTGAGTGTTGCGAAAGAGTGGGCCCACACAGAGCGGTAATTTTTTTTCCCCCTCAAAGGACGGAAGCACACTCTGCAGCCATCTCGGAGGGGTGTGTGGCGCCTTTCCCGGCAAGAGATGGGGAGGAAAAAGGGAAGACGTGGCGTTTGGCCACTTTAAACAGCTGTGTTTTCTTGTATTTTTCTCTTCAAAATAATTGGTCACCAATCACTCTGTTACAGCTATCATTCTACAAGAAAATATGGCGACCCTAGAAATAATCAGTCGCACATCTACAAGTTAAAAGGTATACAACGAAATGGTAAAATAAATACAACGTATGTTAACCAGCCTCAGCCCCACCCCTAGTTTTATTTATTTGGGTGATTTTCTTAAAGCATAAATACAAGCACGTGCACACACACACACACACACACACACACACACACACACTCACACACTTTCTGCACTGACCCTCCTTGACTATATGACAAGACTGTCATGCAGAATGGTCACTGAATCCCAGCTTTTCTTGGGGCAATAATGTATGAGGTACTAACTTCTGCAATAGTATATAAAAATCTCTTCTGGGGATGCATTTACATTTTTTCTCCAGGTTAGTGTATGGTTTTCTTAGACATAATACTCAACAAAAATTTTTGCAGACATTAAAATGATATTACCTGCCTTCCCCAGGTTTATTTCATGGGGGAGAATTTTCCTTTGTTTATTAGTCAGGAGAAAATTTAACACCAATAAGGCAAAATGATATTCATATTGACATGGATATGTAGTGGAAAATACTCAAAAGTTATCAGAGCACCCTCGTATGTATCGCAGGGTAATCTCTGCATGGAGCCCTTGGGTCTGCCTCTTCTTCATCATCAGCTTTTGTGGTCCTGGCTGTAGGTCTCACAAAAGTAGACAAGACCCTAGAGATTTCCCTCTGCTATTGGCAAGGCCTAAGGCAGCCCAACAATTGATTTATTTAAGGTGGCGATTCTACATGCTACAATTCAGAACGTTCTTGGGTTGCTGAACTTGTGGGCAGTCAAGAGATATAAAACAAAGCCAACAGAAACAAAACAAAAGAAGAACAAGAAACCCCTGAAAATTCCACAGCAGAGAAGGAAAACGGGGGTCTTAAACCAGGATCTTTGAAACTACCTTCACTCGGGTGAAGCAAGCTGGTTATAAACAATCAGGGTCAGCAGGGCTGAACACTGTTGTCTGCAAAGAGCTAAGTAACCAGTCTCCTCTTTCTTGTAGGCATTAAAAGCATTGTAGTAATTGTTTTCAATACTTATGTGTTGCTGTTTGCTAACATTGTATCCATTGTATCTTTAGGAAATGCCCAATCCACATTTATACTTATTTACACTTAGCTGGCAGCACTGAGGGAAGGGAAGGGCACGGGATCCTTACCATTCTTGGGGCAACTCTGAATCTAATTCTGGTCAGATCCAACAGATGGCAGTGATGGTATAAATTGTTTAAAATATTCTCATTACATGTCAAATCAGCTGCTCTGAAAGATGTCAACCGCAAATCATTTGCTCCTCAGCCGCATATATTATTTACGAATTTGAAGTGATTAATTGGGTAGAAAAGTACAGGGTAAATAAAACATGAAATCCAACTGGAGATATTTCCTACGTCCAAAAATTAATAGCTTCTCATTTCCAAAAAGCATTACATACAGAGAACTGTCAAGCAGATTGCCAGCAACCTAGGAAAGGGAGCCACGCCACCTTAAGAACAGCACCCTAGGAAAGGGGAGCCGCACCACCTTAAGAACCTATTTGCATGTGCTTTTTTTTTTTTTTTTTTTTACTATTCATTCTAGACAGGCTTGTTTTCACTTATTTTTATTACCTACTTCAAACAATTTCTTTCTGCTTTCATTTCTAACACGTGACCCTGGCAGTTCTTGTCTTTTGCTGCCCTTCAGATACGATGCCTGTCCGTTGATTCTTACTCATTAACCTTTATTCTGCAAAGCACGCAGGACCAAAAGTAAGAACAGAAGGCTCCTGGAGGGAAGCCGCTGTTGATTCCTGGAACTTCCTCCATCCAACTTATGCAGAAGCAAACATCATTAGTCACTTCCTGTCTTAAGATATGGGCATTGCTAGACATGTTTGCATATACCTTTCTTTTTTATTTCAGTGTGATAAAATACACTGGTATTTTAGAAAAGACATTTATCTCTTCCTGTATTGACCTCTGGTTAATAACTCATCTAGATCAAGTAAAGAAGATGTAATGGTTATTTTAACAAATAGTAAAATGGGCAGATTGTCTGTATAAATGTAAGTTGTTTGTGTTTCTTGATGTAACAAAATTATATAGGAACTAACTTTGCTACCTACATTTCCATTGTTTTTTGTATTGTTTTGTTTTGTTTTTTATTTTTTCAAGACAGGATTTCTCTGCATAGCCTTAACTGTCCTGGACTCACTTTGTAGATCAGGCTGGCCTTGAACTCAAAGAGATTCCCCTGCCTCCGCCTCCCAAGTGCTGAGATTAAAGGTGTACCTTTCCATTGTTTAAGTGTTATTACCAACCACTTACACAGTTGTGGATGCTAGCTTTGCATCTGTGGATATGTAT
This sequence comes from Acomys minous, assembly GCF_964271855.1. NCBI lineage: Eukaryota > Metazoa > Chordata > Mammalia > Rodentia > Muridae > Acomys > Acomys minous. The sequence goes on along the minus strand of NC_140494.1, from coordinate 21,596,838 downwards.
GCTTCATTTAAGTCATCACCTACTTAAAGAGCTCATTACCACCAAGACAATTTAAGCTACCTCCAAACTTAACATCGTCCTGTTTAGGGAAATAAAGCCATTTGTGTCTATGACTATGTGTTTAAAGATGTGCTTAACTGTCACGCTTTTTAAAAATCACCTGTATACAACATGGATTGCAAAACAAGCTTTACAATACACAAATCTATGGACCATATGTAGCAGGAGACTAGAAAAACAGTGTTTTCCTTCTTTCTAATTCAGTAACTAAAGTATGCTTTTGATGCCACTGGTCACTGCTTGCATGTTTAGAATAAGCTGTGCAATTTGAGAAATCTCGCTATGAGTCCCACTCAAACTGGACCTAACAAGTTAGTATCAGCTGCTCTGGTGAAGCCATAGAGAATGCCTCTTCTCGGTTTTTGTCTTCATATAATGCTATATCCTCATTCTCCCTCCCCCCACCCCACCCCCGACCCCCATCCCTCTCTCTCTCTATGCATTTCTGTCTGTCTGCCTCTCTCTGTGTGTTTTAATTTAAACCTTTCAAAGATGAAAACGAATGGACTACTTAAAGCTGTATTCGCATTTAGATTTCATGTGGTAGCTTATATTAAATCGCCTCCCTTAGGATTTGCCTCCATGTCTGGTGGAGTCACAGGAACTAGGGACAACCAGAAGAAGCACATTTATGGTGCTGGTTTCCCTTGGTGGCCAGTGGTGTTCTCAGAAGACTTAGGAAGGCAGGCAGAGTCCGTGTGACCAAAGTGGGCTATTTCAAATACTCAATACTGCACATAACACTTGGGCTCTCTCCTCTCTCTCTCCCTCTCTCTCTCTCTCTCTCTCTCTCTCTCTCTCTCTCTCTCTCTCGTGTGTGTGTGTGTGTGTGTGTGTGTGTGTGTGTGTGTGTAATATATAAGGTTCCCATAAGGAAAGGGAGAGGGATATTTTAATTTTATTTAATTTACTTACTTTATTTACTTACTATTGGTCAGTAATCTAGTAATGCTTTCTCTTCAGTAAATAACAACGTTCTCTAAAAGGTTGTTCCTGAGAGACAGATAGTTTAAGGTCTAGGGAGTGGAGTCAGAAGACTACCTGTTCAGAGTTTTAAATGGGCCATAACATGTTTGTTTTCTTTTTAATGCATTAATATTTGTCTTTTTTTTAAAGTGACTTTTTAAAGAAGAATATCATTTATGATTTCTTTATCATGGGACCTTTGAAAATAAATCACAGAAAACTAGCAAATTTCTTGGAATTTATATATAAGATAAAAATTATCTCTAGTTTCAAACTCCCATTTATTAGTGTTCCATCTAATCTGAAGAAGAAGAAGAAGAAGAAGAAGAAGAAGAAGAAGAAGAAGAAGAAGAAGAAGAAGAAGAAGAAGAAGAAGAAGAAGACAAACAAAAAGGAGTTCAAATATAGCCTTAGTACAGTCTCCGCCCCCACACCCCACCTGTGCTTTTTAACTATACACCCACCCACATTCCAATTTCCTGTACATTTCCAAGATGACGCCTTGTATTCTGTTTCCACGGCTTCTGCTATAGAAACACTGGGCTCTTCTGATGAAGGACTGGGGCTGGCTATGGACCCTTCCAATATTCTTCAACAAGCCTGTGGGCCACTTCTTCGGGATCACTGCTTTCATCTTCTTTAGGAGCCGCTCCCACTCCGTGTTTGGGGAACCAATGTTGGACGGTTTCCTTAGGTTATTTCACTCCAGACTGATGGAGGCGGCAAATATCTTCTTTAGTGTCCAACCGCCTGGACCGCCCGAGGCAAATACAAACTTGGAGATCTCTGTAGGACTTACTGGAGATCTGCAGATCGCTCCTCAGCCCTGCGATTGGAACTCCCTTTCCGTTTGTGAAACAAATCGTTGTCACTGGGGTTTCTCTTCTTCAGGGCCTCGAGCAGCCCCCCCCCCCCCCCCCCCCGCCGTTTACCCAGGCTGCTTCTCCCCTACAATTCCCCATCACACTAAACATCCGCACTTTCCACTTAAGCTCATTTTCTTTTTTCTTTTAAATCTCTTATACCCTTCCCCACCTCCACCCCTAGCCCTGCTTACGTGTGGAACAGTGCTGTTCTAGATGCTTGGACTATATCAATGAATAAACAGAGAATGGATCTCACAGTAGTGGGTGACAGGACATAAAAAATAGCAATCAACCTGACAGGTTAGTCACACAAGATGGGAGGCAGGGGGCAGATGAAGGCTGGCAGGGAAGGAGGAGTGCAAGTTGGTAGTGTATTGTAGTGCAATTTCCAACACTGTCGCAATGCTTTCCCAATCTGATATTTGAACAGTGACTTGGCTTTCTAGAAAAAACATTTTAGGCAAGAGGGCTAAGGCCAGGGTTAGGGTTAGGTTTAGGCTTAGGCTTAAGGCTTAGGGCTAGGGTTGTCACTTTAAAATGCTCTGGGCAAAATAGTTCTGGAACTGGAATGTCCTTCTAGAACATACTTTATGGCCTATTTTTCTCTTCATTGTTTCCCGTAGCAATGTTAAATTTATAAGTGTGTTTAAGGGAGTAAGCTACAATCTCATTTAGAGATATTGGCAGATGGGCTAGAAGCAGCCTGAGATCCTGGAGCAGACTCTTGAGAAGCATACCCTTCTTACGGCTTTCATATAAAATTGGATACATCTAGTTACCTGGCACCCAGACTTCTGAGTCAGAGAAAGGCAAGGATTTCAAGGGAATTTTGGCAAGAAGTTACAGAGTCAGCCAGCCAGGTCCACATAGAAACTGAAGGTAATGAATGCAGCCTGCCAATAAGAGGTCTGGAGAATCCTTCGGAGCCCCAGGAGACTGACTCCCTGCCAGTGACCCTGTGCCCGCTAAGGATCTCTGAAAACAGCACAGCTGAGAATTTCATGGTCACAGAGTCAACCCTGGCCCTCACTTTCTCCATCCTCCATCCCATTTCTGTCCCACGCCATGGCCTCAGGAGCAGGGTAAGCACACAGAAGGCTAGAATGTAGTCAGGTTAAAGTCTTCTTGTTCAAACTCATTGTAAACTCACTGAAGCGTTGTTCTGTGGAGAAATAAAGTTTGAAAGGTCTAGAAAGCTGGATTTTCCATGAAGTCACATTCATCGGGACCGCCTAACAGACAGCACCTTTGGGCATCTGTTAAGATGGACCTGGAAAACTTCCACAAAAGGGTTGGGGTGACTGGATAGTTACTGATGCTGCCAAGAAAGTCTTCCATCCACACATTATTGTTCCAGAGACTGTGTTTTCACGAGAGACACAAGATGCATGGTGGCCTGAGGTAAGATGTTTTAGAGGAGAAAATGGCTTAAAGATGGGGTATACAATTCCAGTTTTAGGTCATAAAAATTGGAATGAAAAAGCATTTGTCCCTTTTGCAAAAAGACTCACCTTTGCAGTATACTTCTCCTGGTGGTGGAGGCTTCTTCTCCTTCTCCTTCTCCTTCTCCTTCTCCTTCTCCTTCTCCTTCTCCTTCTCCTTCTCCTTCTTCTTCTTCTTCTTCTTCTTCTTCTTCTTCTTCTTCTTCTTCTCCTCCTCCTCCCCCCCTCCTTCTCCCCCCCCCCCCTCCTCCTCCTCCTCCTCCTTCTTCTTCTTCTGTTCTCTTTCCTGTTTGGCTTGGTTTAGTTGAGTTAATTCTTGCCCATACATTACTCAGGTTACAAATAAGCATGAGTGCTCAGCCCTAGATAAGGTATCTGCCTCACCCCATCCTCGCTCTCCCCTTCACCCAACACTTTAGGAACATCTCATAAGACGGCATAGAATGAATGTAAGAGCTGAAGGATGGAAGGAGAGATGTGAAACAAACACTGTCTTCTGGGCATAATATAGCTGCTGTGCACGGGAACCGACAATAGCTGTGCAAAAGGAGGGAGAGGGGGCTTCAGAGGCCCTAGCTAAGAAGCTATTGGCAATTCATAGCTGATGCCAAAAGGGTGTTAGATAGGTAGATAGATAGACAGATAGATAGATAGATAGATAGATAGATAGATAGATAGACAGATAACAGTTGAAGTAAGGAAGGAAATATGAGTGAGGTGTTATGCTGGAAGGGATTGGAGAGAGAGTAGGGGTGGAAAGGATCAAGATACATTGTATATACTGTACCAAAATTTCAAGAATAAGTAAAAGCTATCATTTTAAAAAATAATTAGAAATTCATTTTAGGCACATCAAGAAGTGACTATAGGAGACAGGTCACCTCAAGACACACTCACAGTACTCATGCTGGTCACTGCGCATCGTTTGTTACAGGTTAGGCTAGAAAGAGCAGGTGTCCAAAGAGCTCTCAAGGGCAACTGAACTGAGCTCTGGCTCTGCCTCCTTCCTTCATTGTCAGCCACAGAAAGCAACTGGGAAAACACAGACTCTGCCACCCTAGCAGCAGCATGGCTCACGCCGGGAGAGTCTTCCTGAAATAGCTTGTTTCCAAAAAGGGATTCTGTGGACCCCAGGAAAGGTAGGCTTATGCCAACTGATGTATAAATAGTCAAAGAAGAAAACCTTTTCTATTAAAAATAACCAATCACATTTTCTGTTACTTCTATTGGATTTGACTTTATGTTTAATATATTAAGCGGCTGGCATTCTAGAAGAAGCTACAAATTAGCCTGGCTGTCTTCCCTACTTTTGGTTGACTATAGGATCTTTTTTGACCCCAGTTTTCAGCACCTGGCACAAACAGACCAAACCTGACTTGCCCCTCCCCCCTCCAAATATTTACTTTGAGGTCATAGAGTTGGTTCAGCAGTCAAGAGCACTTGTTACTCTTACAGAGCACTGTGATGTCATTCCCAGTGCCCACATAGGAGCTCAGCCATCAGCATCTCCCATTTCAGGGAACCCACGGCCCTGCTTTGACCTTTGAGGGCATCACTCATGAATGTGGCTAGAATACACACATACCTTCAGGCAAAACATTCAGACACATACAATAAAAATTACATCTAATGTTTTTAAATATTTCCCTTCAGAAATAATTTTTAGGTTAAAAAAAAAGTCAAAGGACAACCATATAGATCTCAAAGAACACCAGTAAACCTCTTACTAAATACTAGTGAGAAACGGCTGAAGGACTGGAGGGCGCTCCTCACAGGGGAGGGGAATTTCCCCTTGGGTGAAGTCACATAGAAAAAGTGGGTTGTAGTGGAGAAAGGAGACATCTTTTAGCCCCAATTTTATATTTCTGAAATGGAAACCACAAAGACAACAAACATCTGTGAAAGAAATAGCTTCCAGAGCAAATCCGAAGGCAGTCCCTCAGGACTAGCTGAGACGTCATAGAGGATAGACTCATAGCAAGACACCTGTACACTCTGTAGGAGTATTTTAGATGTGGGCGCTTGGGGGTGGCATTGGAGAGATGGCTCAGAGGTTAAGAGCACTATCTGTTCTTCCAAAGGTCCTGAGTTCAATTCCCAGCTAACCACATGATGGCTTACAACCATCTATAATGAGATCTGGTACCCTCTTCTAGCCTGCAGGCACACATGCAGGCAGAATACTCTATTTAAACGTATTTTTAAAAAGTATTTTATACAATATGTAAATCAACATGAACAACAGAGAGGTTTTGGTGTTACTGATCAGACCGTTTGAAACAGTATGACTGCTGTTTTCAATACCGCTTCCTGTGTCTGAAACTGTCTAAGTCAGCGCTTTCCCGGAGAAAATGATGACCCTTGGCTTAGGAAGTGATTCAGACTGCCTGTGACAGAGGAACACCTTTGTTTTGATGCTTCTGCTGTTAGGCTTTCATGGGGCATTGGTAGATTTTAGTCATTCCGTGAAGGCCTTATAAAATGCTCCTGTGGAGGACTGGAGAGATGGCTTAGTGGTTAAGAGTGCCGCCTGCTCTTCCAAAGGTCCTGAATTCAGTTCCCAGCAACCACATGGTGGCTCACAAGCACCTATAATGTAATCTGATGCCCTCTTCTGGCATGCAGGTATACATGCAGGCAGAATACTGTGTACATAATAAATAAGTAAATAAATCTTAAAAATAATGCTCGTGTGGGAGTAGACAAAGGGACAAAAAGGTTAAAAAATTACATGAGGGTGAGGGCAAGGGGAGGATATGGTTCAAATTAGAAAGGATAATTTTAACCTGAACATCTCTTTCTCCCTCCCTCCCTCCCTTCCTTTCCTCTCCTCTCCTGTTCTCTCTCTCTCTCTCTCTCTCTCTCTCTCTCTCTCTCTCTCTCTCTCTCTCTCTCTCTCTCTCTCTCTCTCTCTCACACACACACACACACACATTCACACACACACACACGCCTGCATGAACAAAAAAGATAAGAAGTGAACATTAGCTTTAGTTTGTATACCAAGTAAGATTGGGGAGGACAAAGGATTATCTTATTTCTGAGAGCCAAGTTCAGGAAATTCCTATCTTGCCAGGCTGTGCTGCGGAGGAAGGAGCGTTCCCTTTGGAGCCTGACAGACCTGCACTCAGCCTCCAGCTCAGCTGTTTACACATGTGTGCACCCTGGAAAGTTAGCTAAGTGTGCAGAGTCTTGGTCTCACAAGTGATGGACTACCTTGATAACTAATTTTAAACATGATTACAATACACATTCCACGGTGTTGCGATCAGGAGGAATCCTCCCTCCCCCTTCCCCCCTCCCCTCTCCTCTCTCCCCTCCCCCCTTTCTTCATGCTCATTTCTCTAATGCTTACATTCTTTGCAAATGAGTCTTTGAACCCTGTAAAAAATGTATCAATTGTTTTAAAAATAGTATCGCTAAGAATATTGCTAACATCACTTATTTTCACTTACATAGGAAGTGAAAGCTGGGCGAGTTAACAGGAGGGGCTGAGAAGATGGTTCAGCCAGTAAAGTGCTTAAGGCAAGGACATAAGGTCCCAGTGAGTCTGGATCCCAGCACCCATGCAAAGTGCCAGGCCTGGTAGCACAGGCCTGTGACACTAACGCTGGGGAAGAAGACCAAGAGTATCCCTGGGGCTCACTGGCTTTCTGGCCTCTGAATTGGAGAGTTTTCAGGTTCAGTGGGAGACTGTCTCAAAAATATAGGGACCTGGGCCTTGAGATATGGTTCAGTAGTTAAGAGAGCTGCCTGCTCTTCTAGCGGATCCAGGCTTGATTTCCAACACAAGTGTCTGTAACTCCGGTTCTAGAGGATCTGACATCCTTTTTCTGGCCTCTCTGAGCATCAGTACTCACACAGTGCACAGATATATGAACAGACAAAATACTGATACATGTAAAATAGTAAAAACAGAATAAAACAGAGGGGAAATGATGAAGGGTGACACCTGGACTTTATACTCATCTGTACACATGGGCATGTAAATACACACACACACACACACACACACACACACACACACACACACACACACATGAACAGGAACAGATACACACACACAAAGACACCTGGGTATAAGAGTTTGTACACTTTACCAATAAAATCTAATAGTTCATTTTTGGGGGGCGGGCAGAGAACTACTTTCATAAGACTACTTAAGGAAATAAGGAATCACCTTAAACTCCGAATGTCACAGTTGGGGCACAGTGGCCCCAGTGATGTGTCCCCCCCCCCACCCCCACACTTACTTGGCATTCGCAGGGTTGCTGGTGGTCAGGTTGGCCAGGGCCAGGGCAGCCGCTTCCCTCATCTCTTCGTTGTCACTTTTGAGCAACTGAACTATCTGTGGAATGCCTGCAGAGGATCGAGTGCAAACCGTGACTGCCAACCCACGCACGCAGCCTGCTTACGGCAAACTAACTGTCTACAGAAACTGCTGTCTCTGGTTTGCTTACCCTGGGTGTTGAAAAACTCTTTACTGCTCAAGTTCTCACTCATGGCTGAAATAGCTTGGGAAGCAGCAATCTTGGTGCCGTCGCTGTCAGATCCCAGGAGGGTCACCAGGCATTTTTCAACCTCTTGCTCGTGAAAAATTTTTCTGTTTTCGGCTTTCATAAACCAAAAGAAAAAATAAATAAATCAATCAGAATTTTCCTGATAAACAAACAAACAAAAAAACTGTACTTGCCACCTGACAGAAATATAAGCCATCTGCTAACTTTAATGTCTAAACTAAGCAGAAGGACCTTCGGACCATGGCAGGGACACAGAAGGGATGATGGGCATCACATTTGCTCCTCATTCCCCCATCTGCCGTGTATCAGCAGTGTGGTCGAGGGATTTGTGTGGTAAGATGCACACTTTCAGACTCAGCCCCTGGCGTTCACACAGGCTCTCCCCTCACTAAGGACAGAAACCCAGGTACCTGATATTACATATGAAACACAATATTAAGGTGTGCCTACAGTGTACAGACTGGAGAGCTGGATACTCGAGACTTTGGAGATGAGCAGAGGGGGAGAGGAAGGAGAAATGGGTCCACAAGTACGCCCTGCCTCTCGTCAGCTGCCGTAAAAGCCTTCAAGTGTCTTTCCCCGCAAAGATTGTACACGGCACAAGTGGCAAAGGCTGGAGAAATCACTTGTGTTCCCGTAGACGCAATAGAAAACGTTAGCAAACAATTTTGCTTTTTGAAAACACTTATGATTCTATGTTCACATCATGTTATTCATTTCCTTATAAAATATTAAATTTAAAACCAACTATGTGAGTGTGTGTGTGTCTGTGTGCGTGTGCATGCATGCGCAAGTACATGTGCTTGTGTGTGTGTGCGCGAGTGCGCGCGTGCATGCGTGTGTGCGTAATACTGAAGGCAGAACTTGCTGAATGCAGAACTTCGGACCCTGGACAGACTAAGCAAATGGTCTGCTATGGAGGCTTCCCCAGTCTGAAACCCAAAGTAATTTTTGTTTTTGTTTGTTTTTCTCTCTGTCCTTTAAACGTTTTTTCTTGTCCTAGTTTTTTTTTTAATTAATAAATGTCAATCTCATAGAATACTGAGGGAAATATCTTGTATTAAAGCAGGCATTAAGTTGGAATATTGTTTTTGAGTTCTGTTCATTCTAAAATTTAAAATTTTTCATTCTATTTAACTCTAAATCATATTAATATTTAAGGAGTCTGAGAAACTCAGTATTAAGAACTGGGGTCAATGGCTTCCCAGCCTGTGGAGGGAAGAAACAGTTGAGAAATAATTCCTTCCTAAGTTACTTTTGTTTTTTGTTTTTGTTTTTGTTTTTTTTTTTAATGGCTGTAGATTTGTTTTCCGTTCATTATCTTTGTAAAGCCTGAAAAACATAATCTTGACAAAGTCAGTTTTTATGGCCAGTTTTATAGTAATAAATGGCTCTGCGGTCTGAGGACATTAAGGTATGGAAGGCTCTCCTGCCCTAAACATTGATGGTACTTTAGATTACAATCTGCACGTGGGAGTAATTACTTACTTAGACATATTTTAACTGAATTATTATCTCCCAGAAATACTTTCACAAACAAACACCAATGGGTTCTCCATTGGTAAGATCTGCTTTCTCCTTCCCTCTAAACAAGAAGCCCCCCCCCCCGTAAGTCACACTTGCAAAGGCTTTCTGGCCCCTCTGACTGATCCATCCCCAGATGTATCAAATCCTTAGGCAGGCTTCCGGCTGGCTGGTCAGTGCCAAAAAAAGCTGCAGCTGATACATTGAAAGCATGTGGCCTCTAAGATATTTTTAAATTCGCAAAGTCTTTATTAGTAAAAATAAAAATAAAATGCTGAAGATTTTTCCAGAGACACTGACAAAAAATAAAAAATAAAACCACCACCAACAACAACAACAACAAACCCCATAGCTTTATCATTAAGCTTTTCCCCTAATGGCTCTGAATCAAATCCTAAACAGATCACTCAGCATGGACCCTATCAGGAAGATCCGACAAGATACAGTAGCAATTGTTGTGAAAAGATCAACTTTTGCTCACGCAATAGTTGCTTTAAAAATAAAAAGCGGTGTACATGTAAAGACTAGAAAGATTTTTAAAAAACAACTTAAGTAAATGCTGTGGGCAATTAGATTTTTGCAAAATAATTTAAATAAATACTGTGGGCAATTAGTTTCTGAGCCCTGCTGGGAATGTTCTCAAAATCCAGCTGTGTTCACCAAACCTCAAAAGTGCTGACGGCACTGTGGCTGTAATAGATTTAAGAGATGAATTAACATATTAACCAAGCACTTTCACCGAATCACTATGCCAAGAAGTATTTGTGCTTTAATTATGGAGATAATAAAGACGGCTAGACAGTTGTGCTGCTAATAGAGTAATGCCCTCGAAAGTAGCTCTCGGTGTGCTCGCATAAAGAAGGCTGGGGCTTCAGAGCGGAAAGCAAAGTCCCTGGAGGCTTGTCCTCGCCCATTCTCAGGAGCGGCCATTGTCCTACCTTTGCTCCCGCTGAGATGTTAACACCGGGTCATAAAACTCTCAGCAACAAGGTAATTAACACTTTCCCACCTTCCACGGGTGCCAGGGCAAATGCAGGGTCAGCACATGCGCGTGCTAGCCACGGTGGGAAACGCAAGTCAAAAACGTTAAAAATGAAGGGGCGAAAGAGAGACGGCTCAGAGGTTAAGAGCACTATCTGTTCTTCCGAAGGTTATGAGTTAAATCCCCAGCAAGCACATGGTGGCTCACAACTATCTATAATGAGATCTGGTGTCTTCTTCTGGTGTGAGGGTTCACATGCGGGCAGAATACTGTATAAATAAGTAAATATTTTTTTAAAAATGAGTATCATTTGTTTACATGTCTCAACTGTTCTTGACTATGAAAACACATACACTCAGCTAAAAATTTATTGTAATAATGGAACGTTAAGGGCACATTATAATTACTACTGATAATAGCATTGTTCTTACTGACAGAGTAAAGACTAACATCTGTCGGAACTTACTGATGGCACTTTCTAACGGGGGAGGGGGTAGGGAATTAAACTTCTACTTAATTATTCATACTCAGTGGATAAATATTAGGCGATAACTTTGTTAGTCCTTGTGAAGTTTGAGGGTTGACTAGTGTAGCCAATACAGTGAAGTGTGTCTAATGAGTCTGGCAGAGGAAGGTCACGACGGTCTACAAACTAATATGAAAACAGATAAGAAACATAGAGAGAGTGTGGAAACAAAGTGGTCTACTGTCAGGCACACAGGAAGGGATGACTCTGGGTTGTGGCCAGATAGACAGACTTAATGAGCAACAAGAAAGGGCTAACCCAGCAAAGCAGGAAGGTGCCACCCAGTCCTCCAGCAGTGGCTCAGGAAGGCTGTCCCTGGCCCACGACTGCTCAGACTGAACAGTTCTGTCAACAAATGTGGATAAAGTGAAATGTTCGAAGGAGAGCAACTTGTAAGATACTGGGGTTCCTGTCAGAAGTGGGTTCACTCTTAGGGATTTATCAAGACAGAATGTGTTGGCGTTTGTGCAATTGTCTCTTCCCCAAGGTGTTGAAAAGCAAGAGTGAAGGTCTTCTGTGAGAGATCTTCGAGTCTGAGAAAATCAAAGCACCGAGGTGCCCACTGGATGTGAAGAACCACTTGATGAACATTTCCAGTGTCCCTGTAGTCATCAAAGGCAGGATCAGTTGGGGAGGGAGGGAGGGATATGCCAGAGAGAACTAAGGAAAGTTACCAGCTGGATAACAAGAATTGTAAACATAGAAGCTTTAGAGCTGAGAGTGTATGTAGCTCAGTGATGAAGCACTGGCCTAGCATGTTCAAGAGATGGGTTTGGTATGCAGAACTAAAGAAGGAAGGAAGGAAGGAAGGAAGAAAGGAAGGAGGGATGGAAGGAAAGAAGGAAGGAAGGAAAGAAGGAAGGAGGGGAAAGAAAGAAAGAGTGAGCCTGAATTTTTTTTTCAAGAAAAACAATTTTAAGAGTTGGAAGCAGAAAGGCGGATGCTGGTGGAGCTGAGGGCCACAGGAACACCCCACTGTGTGATGTCAGAGGAGATGGAAGTCCCACCTACCCAGACATAGACATTCTGCAAGGCAGCGGTGGTTGGCTCTCCTTCCAGGGCTTACCTAGTATCCCATAACAACAGGGTCAGATTACTTGAGTCTATGAACAGGCTTTAAGATTTATCACAATAGAGATCTGTAAAGATGTCATGTGGGAAACTGGAGCTACGTTTAAAGCAGAATGCGTTCTGCTAGCTTCAGTCAGCCTAAAGCATGTCTGTAAAAAGTCTCAGTGGGTAGAGTGGTTGCCACGCCATGCTGACAGCCTGAGTACAGATGCCCAGACTCACCCCGCAAAGGCCATATGCAACAGCAAAGGCCTTTGTAACCGAGAACCCCCCTTTGAGGGGATGGGAAGAGGATATACGGAAGCCTTAGAGGCTCACAGGCTAGCTTGCTGCTGCTCAAAGCAGCAAACAGCAGGAGAGGCCTTTTCTCAAATGAAGGAGAAGACAAGGACCAGCATCTGAGGTTGTGCTTTTACTTCCACAATGTTCTGTGATACACATGTCCTCTCACATAGATGTGCACACACATGCACACATATACACATGCATATGTGAACATATATACACAATGGTATACACACTTGTATGCATGCGTATGTGCATGCATATGCACACAAGAATACACACATGCATGTTTATGCACAGAGGTATACACACAAATATACACATGTGTGTGCCCTTACACACACACACACACACACACACACACACACACACACACACACACACAAAATCTTATAGATCCAGAAAAAGAAACTAACTATTTCATAAACACATTGAAAAGCAATAGAAATAGACATTTTGGTTTTCTTCCTGAATTCAACCATTTGAAGAACACGAACAGCAATATATCAAAATGAGAGTGCTCCAAATCCAAAGACTAAGGACCAAAACCAGAACAAATGAATACAAAATCATAGCCGTCACAACGGAGACCCGGAAAGTTCTAGTCTAAGCAAAGGGTGTGTGCCACCATCAGTTGGATAGCTAATACTGCCTGAGGGTGTGTCAACTTGATCCATTTATCCTTGCTTTCCTCTTTTGGAGGCTATAATCTGGGAGACACATAGCTTCAGACATCCCACGATATCATGGAGATTGCATGCAGAAAAATGCCCATATATAAACGTTGGCAAGGTTGCTCTGATGAGAGTCTCAAAGAAAGCCAAGGCTCCCCTCAAGCTTGAGTTTGGGCACAGTAGTTGTGTGTGCTTGGAAGCCATCGGAAGCAACAGGCCAAGGCATGTCAGAATTAGAAACAGATTTAAGACTTGGAAGCAGAGAAGGAAGTGGTGTAGATGTTAGTCAGAAGTGAGATTTCTCTGGAAGATTTTAGAAAGAACAAGACATGCGACCGGAAGACAGGCTTAGCATGGAAATGATCGATGAAATGTGAAGGGGTTTGGTTTGACAGTTGGGAGAAGAGCTAGATAAGAGAAGTGTTCTAGAAATGAGGAGGAAGACAAGTGTATGGGGGAGGAAGTGACAGTCAGCGGGTGTTCCACAGAGAGCTAAAAAAAGAGAAGATATATGTCTAAAGGATTAAGTTAATATATTGATATCAAAATCTACAAGGCTGCTTTGGAATCAATGGGTTTGTGGAGTTACTTAAAATTTAGCTTGTCTGTCAGAGAGGTTGACTAAGAAGAAAGAGAGGACCGTGAGGGCAACAGCAGAAAAATTTCTGCAAACTATTTCCTGTTAAAACTAGTGCACTTCTCAGTATGTGTCCGAGTCCTGTTATCCTCCACCTGTCTAGCTGTGCCACCAGAAGGCAGAACAGTAACAGGTGACATCACAGTTCAACAACACCCTCGCCACCATCCAAACCTGGACCAAAGGCTTCGGCTGACCTATCAGCTGATGGGTATCTTGGCCAAAGGCTCGGTGAGAGCCTTGTCTGCTCGTTACACCCAGGCCAAGGCAGAGCAGTCTACAGGCCACAGTACCGCGGCAGCTCACCATGGCATCACAGGGATGGAAGAAGAAGGAGAGAGATGCTTCAAAAACAGAACTTCTGGGGAAATAAAGATTAAGCAAAGACAAGAATACAGCGAACAATGGAATACAAGTTTACTGCATTGAGGGGTAAATACCCACACAGAGAATGTGAGGAGGGAGACGGGGACATATGTGAGAAACTTTTCAAAGTTATTATTTTCTCTAATTAAAAAAAAATATTTTTGCCTGGGCAGTGGCGGCTCATGCCTTTCATCTCGGCACTCACAAGGCAGAGGCAAGAGGATCTCTATGAGTTTGAGACCAGCCTGCTGGTCTACAGAGATTTCTAGGACAACAAAGACTACACACACACACACACACACACACACACACACACACCAAACAAACAAACAAACAAACAACCCTGTCTTGGAAAACATATAGATAAAATTTTATGTGTATAAGTGTTCCGACTGCAGGTATATATATGCACCACTTGCTCGTCTGGTCCCTTCAGAGGGCAGCAAGAAGGCACTGTATCTATGGACCTAGAGTTATAGGCTGTTTTGAGCTACCACGCGTGCATGCTGGGAATTGGCCTCGTGTTCTATGCACGAGCAGCCAGTGCTCTTAACTGCTGAACCACCTCTCTAGCCCCAAACTTTTTGAATGTAATGAAAGGAAGACTTTACTGAAATATAAGATGCAAGATAGATAGATGGATAGATAGATAGATAGATAGATAGATAGATAGATAGATAGATGTATGTAAAAATTGGGTAGGGCTTGGACTGGGACTCTACAAAAGCAATATTCAAAGAGAGCTAAGGAGAAATGTTATCCAATATTTCTAGACACAGCTAAACTGTCAAAGACACTGAAAGACAGCAAACACATTCATAGGTAAGGATTCAAAAACATAGCACTTAGGTTGGTGAGACAGCTTGGTGGGTTCAATCCCTAAGTCCTACATGGTAGGAGAGAACTGATTCTAACAAGTTTGAACTTACACAGGTCCACACACTCCCCCAATAAATATCCTGTAATAATTTTTTAAAATAACACTCTTGAGTATATGTAAAACAAGTTTTTAATTAAAAAAATATATCCTGATTAATTCGAGAAGGAAATAAAATACAAAATAGAATCTTAGAAGGCCAGCAGTAGCCTGGAAAACTGACCATATATACTGAGGGGTTCTATTTTCCTGGAAATCTAAATTAGAAATGCAGATAAAGTGAAATGTCATGGTAAAAAGAGTCATCATAAAGAAAGGTTCATTAGCTATTTGGTGAAGGGACTCTTGTATATGCGTGTGTGTGTGTGTGTGTGTGTGTGTGTGTGTGTGTGTGTGTGTGTGTATGTGTGTGTGTGTGTGTATGTATATATATGTATATATATATATTACAATAATTTTTACTCTAAACTTTTAAAGATCTACTTTTTAAAAGCCTAGGAAGGAAGGGTGTGAAAAACAAAGAACCCACAAACAAGCACAAGTACTATAGTTGTATAATTAAATCTAGCCCTATATCTGCATTGCCCTTGGTGGCTATCAGGGGTGGCCTTTTCAGCACCACCCAGATGTGGGCTGCTCACAGTTCCTGTTTGCTCCCTTCACCCACCAATACTATATCTAAACTGTCTTATATTGAAAGAACGTTTTGTTTCGTTTCCCAAAGCCACTTTTATGGTCTTAATATCAAAGTAGGATTTAAAGCCAGGGTGCATAATTGAGATGTTCAATGAATGTGATTAGAAGTGAATGGAAGACAGTAGTAAGTAAGTCAAAATTACTTAAATTACTCTAGAAAAGCAACAGATACAATATAGCAAGAAACATGTAACATATACTTCACCTGTGATGGACCAACTAAGTTAGATAGAATGTGACAATGTAAACACCCACCCTGAAGTCCTACAGGAAATGTGACTCTGTCTACTCAACACGGCTCATTATTTCCCACGCCTAGTGTCCACGCGTATCTTAAGGACCAGTACCTTGTGTGCAGCAGGCGGGCAGTGTTTGTTCATCGAAAGCAGAGCAGCCTTGCTAGGGTTTGCTAGACCACGTGCACACACTGAATGCCTTCTACAAGATGCCATGCTAATCTCGCAGCAAAACCTGCTTTTTAAAAGCTGCAGATCAAACAATTATTTTTTAAACCCTACAAAAAATTATAACTAAAAATGAAAGATTTTGAGCTCTTGCCCTGACTCAGAAAGGGAATTGGGAGCTCTTATGTCCGCTTCTTGGGGTCAGAGCCAGGAGTCCATGTGGGTAGGAGATTGACTAAACCGTTTGCTTCCTAAGACTGAAATTTAAAATCATCCTGAACCAAGTCTTTACATCATAGAAAGTGCTAGTGAGTGGTTTTTCCAAGTGATCTTCATGGTATTCATCTATATACTTCAAGGGCAGGGAATGGGGTGGTCTTACAACCACAGGAAGGTCCTGAAGAGACAATAGGAAGATCGCAGGATTGGCCGAGGACATGGTGCAGGGGCAAAGTCTGAACCAGAAGAGGACTTTTGAGTCAGAGAAAGTCCTGGTTAAAGGGAATGACACAGTGACAAAGCAGAGCCAAAGTCAATACAGATTTAGTCGTTAGATCCTAAAATTAAGACTGAGGAGACACGACTCGAAGCTCAAATGTAGTTATTTTAGAACTACCATAAGGAAGTAGAATCAGAAAACATTAAGTGCTGCAAAGAGCTCAAAGACTAGTGACTGAATTACCTTGTGTTTCAAAGGGGAGAGGGGAGTGGATTCCAATAGATGATGCTGGGAAAGCTGGCTGCATCCATACAGAAGGGAGAAGCTGGAGACATCCTTAAATTATATGCAAAGTAGGCCAGGAACCAAAAGGTAAGAGCTAACAGAATGAACAGAGGGAGACCTCCGCCAGTGGACTTGGTAAAAAGCACTTAGACACGATGCTGAAAAGAGATGAACGGGAGGGGGGGGTATGTAAAAATGAGAAATGCGTGCATTAAACATCACAACCAACAGAGTAAAAAGGCAGCCACAAAACGGGAGAAAGTGCCGGCCAATCACAGATAAGGGGTTGGCATACATGATGCATGAAGAATCCCTACATCCTATGTCAAAACAAAACAACGGTGGGCCCTGTCTCAAAATAGGAAGTAAAAACTGGCTCCCAGAAGAAAATTCACCCAGCAAAGTGCTCAGCACAAGGCCCTGAGCTTGATCCCCATAACACATGTTAAAAATAAACTCAGCAGTGTTGACTCGTGCGTGTAACCCCAGCTCTGGGAAGAGGGGGGCATGTGGATGCCTGAAGCCTGCTAGTCAGTCAGTCTAGGCTATATGGTAGGTTCCAGGCCAGTGAGAGATCCTGCCTAACAGCAGCAGCAGCAGCAGCAGCAGCAGCAGCAGCAGCAGCAGCAGCAACAACAACAACAACTAAAGGTGGACAGTCCTGAAGAATGCTGTTTGAGGTTGTTCCCAGGCCTCCACACACATGCACACCCACGCATTCAGACCTGCACACACACGTGAACGATGGAAACATTTGTCTGAAAATGATATACCTGTGATTGATTAACAAGCAGGCAAAGAAGTTAGTTAGCATTGCTAATTACTAGGGAAATATAAACAAAAGCCAAGGAGATGCCATTGTGCTCCTGGTCGGACAGTTACTATCACAAAACAAAGCAACAAATGCTGGCCAGCGCGTGGAGGAAGCAGAACCCTGAGTCCTGTCCGAGGGAACGCACAAACCAGTGCAGCTGTTAGAGAGGAGAACACGAAGTGCCTCCAAACATTAAAAACAGGATGAGCATACGAGTTAGTGAGCCTCCCTGGTACATGGCACAAAAAGTGAAGGCAGACAGTCAAAAGAAATATTTGTTTATACACACTCACAGCAGCTGCATTCACAATAGCTAAAAGGGAAAAAAAAACTCAACTGTCCATCGGTGGCTGAATGGAAAATCAAAACACGGCACAAACAAAGACGTGTTATTCAGCCTTAAAATCAAGGAAATCTTGGCACACGCTGTTATGTGAATGGGCATTGTGAGGACAGCACGCTAAGTGCCACACAGTCACAGAGGGACAAACACGGTGTGACCCTAAAAGCACAGTGACTACAGCAGCCAGCTCTGTAAGGACACTGCAGAAGTCGAGTTGTCACCGGAGCCACTCTGGGTGATGTTTTACAGATGGCACGGGGCACAGAGAACGCCACTGAGCTGGAACTGTGCGCCTAACAGTGGTTACCGTGGTAAATTTTATACCGCAAATATTTTATCAGAATTTTAAAGAGGGCAGTCGTCTTCTCTTCTTCAAATAAAACCTGCGCCTCTTCTGAGTTCCCATTTCTCAAGTCGCATTATATTATTCTTAGTTTTCCAAGTCAGATCCCTAACCTCATTCCAGGTACCACCTCCAGCCACCTCAGCCCGTGTGAGCGTTCCACAAGTGCTGGAAGAGCCCCTCTGTGGGCCAAGAACAGGCTAGTGCAACTACTTGTACAGTGCCTTGAGCCTGTGCTAACTACATCTGTGTCATGGCACCATACATCAGTATGTACGTATGTATGTGTGTGTATGTATGTATGTATGTATGTATGTATGTATGTGGCTATCTGCCTATTTGCCTGCCTACTCTCTCTATAACCAACTCCAAATCTTGATAAAATCATGCACAAGACCTGTGTAAGTGTGCATGTTGGTCTGCATATGTGTGCATGTTGGTATGCACCTGTGTGCATGTACAGAGAATGTACATGCCTACACCTAAATTTATGGGAGCTGGAGGTCAACAGTGGGTATCTTCTTCTACTGATCTCCAAGTTATTCTTAAGATTGGGTCTCTCCCTGAACCTGGAGCTCACCAATTTGGCTAGACTGGGTGTTTAGCAAGTCCCAGGAACGTACTGTCTCTGCCTTCCTGTGTTGGGACTCCAGGTGTGATCTATGTGGGTGTTGGGAATCCAAACTGAGGTCCTTATTCTTGAACAATGAATATGCTACCCACCGATTCCCTACACCCCCTAAGACTGTTGACAATTTGTTTTTATGCACATCCATTTATCAAAGTAAGAGGATGGAAAATGATTTTTAATGTATATTTTATTTTTAATTGGCATACAGTAACTATATAGTAATTATACGTGGGGTCCCATCTGGCGTTTCAGTATGTGCATACAATGAGTAATAAACTAGTCAGGTTACCTGAAATCCATCACCTCAGATATCTATCGTTGTGAGAGTTAGGAACTCAAAATTATCTCTATAGGCTGTTTTGAAATGATTATTGTCAGGCATTTTATCCTGCTGTGCTCCTGTGCAACATTCGAAAGGCTGTCCCTGTTAACCCTTCTCTCTCCCAGACTTCTTGCAGACTCTGGCAACACTGTTCTGGTCTCTAATCCTATGGGATCGATCTCACAGCTTGTACATGTAAGAAAACAGGTCATTTATCTTTTTGTCAGTTTACTTTTTGAATGTGTGCCTGTGTGTGTGTGTGTGTGTGTGTGTGTGTGTGTGTGTGTATTGTTGGCCTCATGCATGCTAAGTAAGCATTCTACCTCTCAGCTACACCCCCAAATTCTTCCAGGTAACCTTCATCCTTCACCTAGATCACCATAGCAACCTCCTCCTGATCCTTTCAATCTCTTGCTCTTATAGCAAGCATGCTCATCTTTACAGAGTGAAAAGCACATTCCATCCTCACTGTCTCTTCCTTGACGTTACCTATCCTGGTTTACAATGATTCCTTATTGCTGCTCTAGCCTCAATGAACATGCTCAGTGCTCTGCTGCATTCCACTCACTAGGCATTCTTCAAATTTCCAGATCTGGAACTTTCTGCACTCCTCTAGCCTTCACAAACTTTTTCTTTCAGTGAACAGATCTTCTTTGCCCAGGAAATTTTCTACTGTTGATTCCACATCTGGGCTTGTAAGCATTTATTGGAACCTAAGACTTCTCTACCTTGAGTTTTCGTGCGGTGGTCTTCCTGAGAACACCCTGTATTTCCACAAGTGTGGTTGACTCATCTTTTTGAGTGCCTGCTTGCTTGCCTGTGCCGGGTCTCAGTTTACGAAAAGAGAATCACAAATGAATGGATGAATGAACAAGTTCTTGTTTGTTTGTTTGTTTGTGTTTGTTTTAGTTTTTAAGGACAGGGTTTCTCTGTATAGCCTTGGATGTTCTGAACTTGCCTTGTAGACCAGGTTGGCCTCAAACTCACATAAGTCTGTCTGCCTCTGCCTCTGCCTCTGCCTCCCAAGTGCTGGGATTACAGGCGTGCAGTTGGCTTATGAATAGGTTCTTATGGGCAGCTGTTCCCTCGCATCCACATAAGCAGGTCACCAAGGTGACAGTATCAGAACTAGTACTGAGCCTGGTACTCCAGGCACCTTACCTGGTGCCCCACCCATGCATGCTCTGTCACATGATTGATGACTGTCAGGTACAAGGCAAACTTGGGACAAATGTCTATTGTTGGTGTCTATTAGCATACCAAAACACATGCTCATTTCCAGGCTCTGTCAGCATCAAAATGCATGTTACAGAGTCTCTGCTGGCTCTTCTCATCTCTTCCCACCCCACCATGTACCATATGCTCATGGGCTTCCCTTCTCCCAGCTTTTCACTCCTCTATAACCCTGCTTCTTCAGCCATGCGCTCTCTTGGCTCTCTCTCTCCCCCCGCCCTCTCTCCCCTCTCTCTCTTTGCCTTTACCTCATTCTCTCCCCATCTCTTTCCCCATTCATGGCCAAGTCCACTCCGCTGGCTATATTCAGTGTACCACTTTCCCTGTTCTGAGATATTTCTGGCTGTGCTCCCCCTCTTATCTACAACTAAACTTTCCTCTCAAGCATACCTGGGAGTAGTCATGTCCTCCTTCACTTTACACATTCACCATGAAACGTCCAATCCCCACACTAGCAAGGGCCATAACAAACTTGGAAAGACCCAGCCACACCAGACCTCAGAGACGATACGCAAAGCATGTTGGCTGCGACAGTGTGTGGGTTATCTTTTTACACCCCTGGGTCTCAATTCCCTGAGAATCTTGGAATAGAAAGAAAACAGAACCGGCCCAGTGCAATAGATGACATCTAAGATCCAATGAATACAGCTGGGACAAGCCAACATTTTTTGACCCGTTAGGTCTCCGGCAGTCCGTAGATAAAGAAATGAGCTCACCCTAGATGCTAGACCGTAGAGGATTTCTGGTGGTTAGGTAAAAGCCAGTGTCCCTGAGGGACTTGTGACACAGGTTTTCCACCCGCCCCAAAAGGAGTCACTTCCCTTGCGTCTGGCAGAAGGAACATATGGCTCCACTAACATGTACCTGTGGTTGTAAATCCAAGCCCCTGCTGGTCTCCATGCCCCTACAGGACCTGCTCACAGGTGCTTACACATTTCGAAGCCTCCATGTTAGCTTCTTGACCCTTCTCACCTAACCCTGGCCCGCCCCCAGCTAAGCTCTCCAGTCTCACTAGTCTCTCTCTTGCTATCTTATTATCGTGCAGTCTCTATGATTCGCTCTTGCTCTCTTGCCTGTTGTAGATAGCTCTGGCCATGTCTGGTATGTTTTCTTTTCTCTCTGCTCTGGGCTCTTCCAGATGCCTCTGGATGTTCACTGTTATATACAATAAAAAAATCTTTCCCATCATGGAGAGGCCACTTCAGCAGTTTCTTTACTGCATCCTTTTGTATACATTTCCAACGTTAAAAATTCTTAATTTTACGGCCTGTCTACAGGTTTGTCGCTGACGGCGTAACTCATGCAGGGCCACTATTCTGACTACACAGTGGGCTTCTGTTCGCTACATTAAAGTTGACCCTTTAGGAAATCTATTATGGGTTGAAAGAAATGTTCTCCACAACACACACCGTGTGTGTATGTGTGTCTAAATATGTATGTTTAGAATGTAAATCATAGAAAAACTCAAAGCTGCCATCACATTTCTAAAAATAGTGATGCTGAAGGGGGAAATAAGCTCCCATCCTTTATTAACAAAATACCCCATATATTAAGATTATCATTGCATCTTCAGTGCTTGGGATGTAATTAATCACTGCTGTTTTACATACATATTATAGTATAACAACAATAATATAATAAAATATAATAACATATAGCAACACAGCTTGTCACAGAAATGAAAACTGTATTATGTACATAGCATAAGCATATTGTTTTCTGTGGCTCTGTGACATGGCACTGCTATCCTCCAGCTGACACTTGACAATCCTTGGATGTCATTTTGAGTGTCGTCTCTCAAAAATAATGCTTTCAGAATTGCAAACACCACGCGTATTCTGTATTACTCCAATTTGGGGAGAAATAAAGGTTTAAAGCTTATATTCATAATGAAGTGCCTTTTTAAAATGGGATTATAATTTAAGTGGTGTTGAGTTTGTAAACCCTTCTCCTCCACAAAACAACTCGTACTTTAACTTGTTGGCAGTCAGATGTTCGGGTTCTAAATGTTACATGTCCATGTTTTCTTAGAGCAGCATTTAAAGCAGGCAGACACTCCAGTGCTTATAAGTATCCATCAAAGTTAAGAACTCAAGAGGAAAACACCAATGCACATAAATTCGAAAAATTAAATAAAAATATTAAAAAAAAGAGGAAAATGTACGCTGAGGTTATGTTAAGAGGGTACATACGATCGTAAGCCGCTTTGGTAATGGCTTTGGCTGCGTTCTTCTGAATATCCGGAACTGTGGAGTTCTCCGCAAATGAGAGGAGCTTTTTGAGGCTCCCTGTCTGCTGCATCAGCACCATTGTCTCCATATCCTCTAGGCAGTTGGCTATGACTGCAAGTGCCTCTACATGAAGGTCATTCAATTCCTAATAATAAAGACAAACACGACTTGAAAGTTGTCCTCTTGGTCGCTTCACGAGCCGCAACAACAAAATACTCTATTTCAGATCGCGGTTCCAAAGGAACACGGTCCATCACAGCCAGAAACATGAGGCTGGCCACACATGATGCAGGGGTAGTCGGGAATCAGAGTGAGAACAGGAAGTGAGGCAAGCCCACCCCCAGTGACGTACTTCCTCTTGCGGGGTTCCACTCCTAAAGGTTCCAGGACCTTCCCAAACACCACCACCATCTGAGGACTGAGTGTTCAAACACATGAGCCTATGGGGGACATGTCACATTTGAACATCACAGTTGTGTTAAAGAAATTACTCTTGTCCCATTTTACTAGGAGAAGTGGGACTCATCAGACTACAGTGTGGTTAACTTTATGTTGACAGAGCCCAGAAGCTCTTATCAACGACTTACCCGCCACCACTTGCCTAATCTTTTCTCACTTCTCTTACTTGAAAATGTTTTGTGGGTAAAAAGTAAAAATTAAAATTAAAATAAAAACAAAGGAAACATCCATTAATTACAGTGAGTTGAAATTGTTTGTATTATCTTCTACTAAATACAAATATAAAATTCCCAAGAAAAAAGTACAGATTTTTAGGGGACAATATTAAGCATGAATCTAGGGCCTTGTCCATGCTAGGCATACTCTCTACCCCTGAGCTGTAACCCCAGGAAGGTAGTTTGGGGAACAAGTAGTGGGAAAAAGCGGCAGGAGTGTGGCTTCTTGCTGGAAGAGTCACATGGCTATGGTTCCCACAGCAGAGCAAGCACGCAGTCTCCCTTAAGGGGGGGGGGGGTGCCGGGAGGAGGGGAAGAGAAAGAGGTGTAGCAGAGATAATCCACCAATGTATTCCACTTACTCACTCGGCTCCTGACCAAGGACTTCGCCTCACTTTAAAAAGTGCATCAGGAAGCCCATGCTCAAGGAATGCCCTGGTCCTACGGTCATTGCTATCACTCTCAAGCAAGCAGGGTGATAGAATTCCGGAATGGCCTTTTGAAGACTTGGTTACATCATCTACAATGCGGCCATATTTTGCAGGGCCACACCGATGTCCTCCACAAGGCTCAGTGTGCTTGGAACCAATGTCTGACATACAGTGCTACTTCTCCCTTAGCCAGGTTCACAGGTCCTAGGAGCAAGGCATGGGTGTTGGCGTGGCCCCTCCCCTCATCACCATGCCCTTTGCAATTTTCTTTTCACTTATTTATTTATAATAAACTAATACAGCCAGAACAGTTATGAAACAAGCAGGAAAGCCATATATAAATAAAAGTTACATTTAAAATGTTTAGCTCATTTGTATTTGGCAACATTGAAGAAAATACCATTTATCCTATCTGGGTGGGTCTAAACTTTTGTACCTAAATCATTCCTTATTGTATCATGTATTTATGAACTTAAAAAACATTTCCCCAGACCTTAAAACATTTTCTTAAATCCTAAACTACTTAAGCCTAATTGTGAAACTATAACTATCTAGCCTTCAACTTCATCAGAGACTTGAGAAGGAATACAATTATTACTTAAGTTGGAAGTGCAAACCAGCAGCTTCTAAAACTAAGAGATGACAGAGACAGTTTACTGCCTGGTCAGTCACCCTGTCTCTCTATATAATGTTGGAGCATCATCTTCAGCCTTCCAAATATTTTTTAAGTCATTGGTATAGAATTCTGCATATTGACATAGAAATAATGTTATTTTTGATACATTGGTATAGAATTTTATATATTGATTCAACTTTAAGGTTATTTTTGATACACATATGTATGCATGTTTCTACTCTGGTATGAGGTATTGGACCTATACAACTCATTTTCAAATGTGAGGTTTTCTCTCCGTCCTTTTAAAAGCTGTTACTACAAACTGTTTAGGATAATTAACTTATACACATTAATGGTTAATCAATCAGATTCATGGTCGTGTCAGACACTAGTCTAGTCTAACATAGAAATATATATCCTAGGTTATCTAGAAACAAGCAGCATTTGTGTATTTAGATTTAAGACGGACAGAGACAGACAGACAGATAGACAGATAGATATGATTGTACACTATGTAAATATAAATATAAATGTAAATAAATAGATTGATGGTCCTCAAAAACTTCAGAGACCTACAGAAGATGACATTTAAAGATTTTTTAAAATTAATTTAAGGCCTTTTTGACTTGAAACATGTCAGCTTCTGGCAACACCCCCAGCCCACCTCAATGAGGGTGATGATCATCATAAAATCTCCTTTTGGAGATAGCTTCATTAATGGTATGCTAGTCACTGGGCAAAAATGCCCCAGCTCTCTCTACAGACAATATGCTGTCCAAAATGGGCAAGACTTGGACATAGGCTGAGTTGACTGCCAAGCTCTGCCATGACATGGTAAGCAGCTCCTTCATAGTTCCTGCTTCACAATCATCACCCGTAAGGACTCACTGGCAAAGCTTTTTGTGCTGGTAACTTATGCTTTCCTGGCCCAGAGATCTTATATCCAAAGGAAGGGATATTTCCACTATGTCACACAACAAATGATTAGAATTAGAAGTTAAGGCTGTCACATGTTACCTTGGGGTCCCGAGCCCTAAATCAATAAGCAACAAAGAGAGTTGCAATGCAAGAGGAAGTTGGGCTGCCAATAAAAAAAAATGTGTCTAGAAAATATTAGATCTATTAGGTGTGTCTCTTGGTATTACCACACTTGTGATTAAAGCCACTGGAAAGGACAATAACCTTGTCTGTTCAAAACTTATAATGAACAGATGGGTGTGGTGGTGCATGCCATATTCCCAGCAATTAGAAGGCAGAGGCAAGATGACTGGTACAAGCTCCAGGCCAGGTCGTGCTACCCAGCAAGACCTTGTTACAAACTCTCTCTCTCTCTCTCTCTCTCTCTCTCTCTCTCTCTCTCTCTCTCTCTCTCTCTTCTCTCTCTCTCTCTCTCTCTCTCATACTCACACACCAAAACCAAACAGGCAAACAAACTTGCAATGACTCAGTCCATTCTACTGTTCAGGGATGAAGATGCATCACACATTAAGAGTTCTGATCAGGTGTCTCTTGTTGAGGACAAAAAGAGCCTACACTGATGAAGGAGGAAGTGATGAATGTCAGTCCTCACCACGTCTCCAGTTACAGCTACAAAAGCTGTAATTGCCCGAGTGCTGCTGCTTTTTGGTACAGAAGCTTGTGCATATGTCTGTTTGTATTCATGCATTCTAAATATATATCTTTGTTTTTCACTCTCCGGTCCTCTTATCATACAACTTGAGATGGTTGATTATAATTTAGGATTTGGGTTTCATTACCTTTACATTATAGGATTTAAGATTCTGAAAGTTGGAGAAGAATAAATGTCACCCATGAACATGAACTTTGCACTCAGTCCAGAGCAAGGTGCAGTGTGTTTTCTGATAGACACAGTATGGTTGTTTTGTATTAGACGGTCCTTGGAAATGATGAAGACAGGGTCTGGTATAGTGGCACACCCCTTTATTGCCAGCACTCAGGGGGCAGAGGCAGGTGGATCTCTGTGAATTAGGGGCCAGTCTAGTCAACACAGAGAGTTCCAGGCTAGTCAGGATTATAACTGAGACTCTTTTTAAAAAAAAATTCAGAAGGCCGGAGTGAGGGACAAGGGGAGGGGGCCAAATCAAACAGTAGCCCAGACAAATTGAAAACAAATAATTAATCCCATGCCTAACTACAACTGAGGCAATAAATCATAGGAGATGTATTTTAAAACTGACATATTAAATTTGTGAAACACCCAGAGGCTTGGCATAGCTCTCTGTGTAAGTCTTCATTAACACCGTGTTGCATTTTTCCATAAATAGATTTTACACAAATTTTGATAATTTAATCTTTTGCAGTCCATGCATTAAGAATATATTGTAGGAGTCTAAGGAAATATTGTTCAGCCAGTAAAGTGCTTTCCAGGCAACTCTGTGGACCTGAGCACCCGTGTGCTTGTGGTCCCAGCACTGAGGATGCTGAGAAAGGAGGAGTCCTGGGGCTTGCTGTCTTGCTGCTGTAAATGAATTTGTCAGCTCCAGGTTGACACACTATCTCAGCAAATAAGGTGGAAAGCAATTGAGGAAGACATTTGATGTTGACTACTGGCCTCCACACACATGTGCCTACCGACACCATAGACACACATATACATACACAAACAAAACCAGTAAACACACACATGCGTGCACACACACACACACACACACACACACACACACACACAGAGAGAGAGAGAGAGAGAGAGAGAGAGAATGAGAATATTTTAACATGAATAGTATTTATTTTGCTTTTTCAATGTTCATTACTACCATTTAAAAAACATAAATTTTAATGAATGAACCTTGAGAAATCTACTTAACAGTTCAACTAGGTTTTTCTTTTCTCTTTGGGTTTTCTTTCTTTCAGGTCTGTTAGGTTTTTGTTGTTGTTGTTGTTACTTTCTTCTTTTCTGACTTTCTTTTTTCTTTCTTTCTTTCTTTCTTTCTTTCTTTCTTTCTTTGTATTGGCCTCATTATCCTGCTGAGTGCACTGGAAACATAATGAATAACCCTTTTGGGCTTTGTGCCCCAGCTTAGATGAGAATGGAAGAGGAACTTTTATGTTTCATTCTATATATTTTAGTATAATTTAAAAGTTTCTAAATGAAATACACATATTCTGAAAAATACTACTTAAATATTTGCACTCTATGTGATTACAGTCTGGTTATTTAGCCTGCTAGTCTCATTTTTCCCATCTGTAAAATGAGATTAAAAATGCAATAATTTATATAGGATATGTAACATAGTTGACACATAAATGATATAGCTATATATGTGCTAATTATATGATGTATATTATACAAAGAGCATACAAATATAGATTTATATCTAATATGTAGATATATTATGAATTATATATAGCCATAATATGATATAATAATTACTGTTATTTTATACACTACCATATTTTGAAAGAAATAAGATGGCAATAAAATCACATATGCAAAAACCTGTACCACATCTATGGCAGAGTAGATCTCTCCATGCCATTTTTCTTGTATTCCAAGAAAACAGGAGACAGAACTGTGACACTATCAGACAAAGCTACATATATCTTGTGTTTAATTACTTTCTACCTGTGGTTCATAGGACAGAGAACCCTCTCTGATTTACATATTCCATTTGAAATAATAGGGTGAATTGACAGGACAAATAGTAGTACCATTAGAGTTCTGTATAATTCTAACAGTGCTATACAGCCTACAGTACCATTAGAGCTGTCTGCCACAAATGTAAAGCTTGGACACACAACTGGTGCACAGGATATCGTGGCATCAGAGGTAAGTGGGTGCGCCAGGCTTGGGCCAGGACAGCTTTTGAAATTTTATTTTATTTTCTCAGTTCTGTATCAAGCTCCGAGGTCTGCAATTTTTTTAGGAGAGAATCTAGTAATTAATTGCTTAGTCTGAAGCTTAATATTAAATTAAGTCAAGGAGCCTTTAACGTCCCATATTGTCCCCCTCTCCTTATTTTCTAAACAGTGCCAAGGAGAGTTTGTTTAATACAACGCCCTGGAGTAGAAGCGGTTGATCTGAAATCTACACATCAGAATGTGGCTCTGGAATTAAGCGTGGGGACTCTTTCAGCTGGTATCTGAGCCTGAGTCATGTCTATACAGCCACGTGGTCTACAGCAGCCTGCTAGATCGGCATTTGCAACTGAGAGACATGAGACACACAGAGATTCTTAAAGTGGGAGCTGCATCCCTGGCAAACCTTGTGGGAACTGAGCAACTCCCTCCCCCCTCATTGCTTCTCAATGTGTTTAGAAGGTAAACCACCCTTCTTGTCTCATCCTACAGAGAACGATGATGGGTAGAGAGATCAGGATTGATTCTAGGTTTTTCAGAGCCATCTTAAGCCTTCACAACCAGACAGCTTGGTTTCTAATAGTTCTAGATGGCCTCTACAACTGGCCCGCAGCGTACCAGGCTACACGGCAATGAATGCATCACTCCTGTAAACTCTGCTTTAGAATGAAGGACACTCAGACTTTAGGACTTCTCAGAGAGAGAGAGAGCTCAATGAACAGAAACACTGCAAATACCTTGGTTTCCAGGATCTTGGTGATCTGGTCCAGCCCTTGATTGTCCTTCAGCATCACTCGGGACTCTTTATCACACGTGATGACGCCCAAGGTTTTGAGAGCCAGGAGCTGAATAATCGGGTACTCTGACTTCAAGAGCTCTAATATCGGTGGGATTGCGTTAAGTTCTTGGAGTGTGGTCCGACACTGAAAGTCCTGCCGGGAAACACCAGTGAGCACGCCAGTCGTTTCTACAACAAGATGCAGTCTCCAGGCTGGAGAGTGCCGTGTTCTGGCAGAAAACTTTACTGCGCCGTCATATCCCCATCTTTGATTCCAGATTCTAAAATAACTCACAAACAAAAGAAAACTTCTCGTGGGCAGTAACGAAATGTTGGCTTATTTATGCAAACACCACCAACAGGAAGTCAAAGGCATCTATGACCTGCAGGACTTATGTTGCTGCAGACTTCTATAAATAGCACTACCTTAATATTTGTGCACAGTAAAATTCCTTTCACACTGCTATACTGTTTCAAATACTATTTGATGAAATAATGACATGGATTCTTTATCTTCAAGAGGTCATTTGTGAAATAGCCGCTTGCATTCGGTACTGTAGGTAGCCCTGTGTGTGCGAACTTACAGCAGGATTATTTCAAACGAACGGTCTTTATTTAAGAGAATCAGCGTGGTTACGTTGCTGAATGTGATGACGCAGTTCTGACGGTGGGAGTCGGGCAAGGGCTGTCGTATTGAGTAGTGAAGAAACTCCAAACTCTCGACTACTACTAAATCATGATTTAAAAAAAAAAAACTCAAACGTGATTAAAATGACATTAAAGGTGGAAAGGGGGCTGGAGACATGGCTAAGTCAGTGGAGTGTTTGCCATGCAAAGCCTGAGGAGATGGGTCTGGACCTCCAGAAGCCATGTAAAGAAGCTGGTGCGGCAGCAAGCCTGCGTTCTAGGTCCAAGGAGACAGAGCAGGTGGGCTCTAGAACTCAGTGGCCGGCCAGCCTCTCTTAACCATCGGGCTCCACATAGCGAGAGGCCTTGTCTCAGAAAAAGAGGATAGAGAACAATTGAAGACTGGACACCTTGATCTCTGGCCTCCATGCTCACATTTACAGCTGTGTGCACACCCATATAAACATGTGTGTAACACACACACACACACACACACGCACGCACGTGCGCACACGGGAAAGCCCCCACATTCAGCTCTTCCATCATCTTTCACCTAACCTCTATATGTTCAGCTTCCTTCAGACATAAAACTTACAGGTGGCTTTTACAATGAGTTGAATCGTGCCCCCCAGGGGCCTCAGCATGTGACCACATTTGGAAAGAGAGTGACTGCAGATGGAGCTAGCTAGGCAAGGTGAGGGTCATCCCGGAGCACAGTGGGGTCCTTGATGGTGTGATTATAAGATAGGACTGATGTCCTCAGGAGGGAGGAGACAATGAAGGCAGAGACTAGAGTGCTGGCTCCCAGCAAAAGCTGGGCACTCGAAGATGCTTCTCCTCAGTGGCTGGAGGATAAGTCAGATTAACACCCCAGCTTTGAACCTCTAGGCTCACAACTGACTCTGTTGTTCTGAGCCACCCCAGCCTACAGCATTTAGCTACAGCAGGCCTAATATCTCCACAGTCCGCAGTGCAATGTTTCTTATATCTACTTGAAAGAAAAAGTAGAAAAACACAACCACAAGGAGCCATGGGGTTAATACCACCAATCCATGCATGGAAAGCTTTGAGCCAGCTGAGTGAGTCAGAGAGATAGTGTTAATTGACAACTACGAATAATGCAAGAGTCCCCAGAAGACAAGCCTGTGAGCGTCCTGAGAGAGGTTCTCTAGACCACGATTAACTTCTGAGATTCTCTTGATTCCATTAACTGGTGTGGGAAGACCCATCTTAAGTGTCTGTGGGGCCACTCACCTGGTGGCGGACCCTGGGCTATATGAAGTGGAGGACGTTAGCTGAGCGTGGCAATCCTTCAGTCTCTGACTGCTGATCATAGATGTCATGTGCCCGGCAGCTGAAGCCCTGCCACCTTTATTTCCCTGCCACGGTGGACTCTTGAATTAGGAGCCAGGTCAACACTTTCTCCCTTAGGCTGTCTTTCACCTAACCTCTATATGTTCAGGTGTCTTATCACATGGCAGCAGGAAAGTAAGGTGGGGTGATGAGGGAAATCCCAGGGAACTGGGACAGTGGATGGAGAAAGGGGCCTGACTCCCTCCAGAGGATGCTTGTTCCTGGAGCACGAGGAAGTCACATTGCAGAGGCAGAGAATGTCTCCTGAGCCCCTTCCCATCTCACTGCCTGGAAACCATCTCACCATCAGCCCCCTTCCCTTCCTCTCATGCCCTGTCTGAGAGGACTTCAGCTGACTGACAGCTTAGCAGGCACGCTGGGAAAGCTTGCAGGAAAAGCAGTGGAGAAGAGGCTGGTAAGTCTGTCTAAACCAGCGTTTCTCAACTTGTGGGTAACAACCCTCTGGAGATCACATGACTCCTTCATCTCCCATATCAGAGATCCTGTATATCAGATATTTACTTTATGATTCATAACAGCAGCATACATTGCAGTTACGAAGTATCAATGAAATAATTTTAGAGTTGGGGGTCACCACAGTATGAGGAACTATACTAAAGCATCACAGAATTAGGAAGGTTGGAAAACACTGCTCTAAACTGACCTGTTGTGGGAGAGGACCAGGCACAGGGAGTAGCGCTGTGGGAGTGGAACACATCCTGCTGAGACAGCATTCTGCTCTTGTGACTAATGAGTTGCTCAGAGCAGACTCAGATGACAAGTTTTTCACCAATGAGCAGTCCAAAGCTTTGGCCACTGGCCATCTGATGCTCTGAGCCCATCAGGGCTGCCCCGGTGGCTTGCTCTCATGAATGAGAATTTCTAGAAAGAAGCTATGTCTGCAAAGGCTGATGACATCTCAGCAGTGATGTGAGAGGTTGGGACACTGCAGGTCTAGAGGCTGATTTCCTCATCTTGTGCTGGTTCCAGCCCCTTGGATAGTGGATGCTTGCTCAATCCCATGTCAGAGCTAACAGGCTAATAGATGAAAGTCTTTTGGTAGACTCTAAGCTCCTACCAACCGAAAGCTAAGACCGTCACCAGATACCCTCTGAGGCCTATAGGAGACATTCTCCTATCTTGCTGTAACCGCATCTATGATGTACCCACCAATGCATTTTTAACTTTGCCTTGATTTGGGATTTTCTTTATTCTGTTTCCTCTAAAAGCCCATGTACCTACTTCCACATGGGGATGTGGAATCTGGGGTGACGTAACTGCTCGTTTTCCAGGCCAAGGTTACTCAAGTTTGGCTTTAGAATAAGTGTTCTCGTTTCCTTTGAGGTGAGAGCTGTGTTTTTTTGTGTTGGTATTTCCCAGATTTGACATGAACTGTAAGCTTTCCATTTTAAAAGAAATGCAGTAGATTCAGATGAATCCCACCTTAATTTGCATGCCATTATGTTCTTTTGAGACTGCAATACATTTCTTTACTTGTGGTAGATAATTACTTATAAAAATGGGAAAGGAGAATGACATCTGCATGAGATTTTCATTATTTTTTCCTGAGTGATAAACACCAAATGTGCTGAAAACAACAATGAAAAACTAGTGAGTTTTAAAAAATCTTTTCCTTTTTAAATGAGAAGACTAATTCTATAATGGGTTTTAAAAATTATTTTATGTGTATGGCTGTTTTGCCTACCTGTCTGTGTAGCATGCACATGCAGGGTCCATAGAGACCAACAGGGGGCATCAAACCCCCCTGACTGGAGATACAGATGGGTGTAAGCCACCATGTGGGTGCTGGGAACTGATCCTGGGTCCACTCCAAGGGCAGCAAGTGCTTGTAGCTCCTGAGCCATCTCTCCATCCCTATCCCCCACAATTGGCCTTTCCACAAACAGTTTTTAAAAAATGATATTGAGGCAAAAACTCAGGGCCTTCTGCATGTTAAGCAAGCACTTTAGTGGAGCCACGCCCCTGCCATCAAAACCCTGTTCAGAAGCTAACCGCACCTGTACCAAGTTGTAGATGCATTCAATAGAATTCTTCTTCACATCTGGATCCGGGCTGCTCAGCAGTCTGATTAGTGGTTCGAGTCCACCGTGCTCAAAGATCTGTATTTTCCCTGTGTACTCGATGGACATGTTTGCCAGACAAAGACTTGCAAACTCATGGATGACCACTTCTTCTGCACCTCACAGATAAGCAAGACAAGGTGTTAGCTGCTTACAGAGGCCTTACTTTACCATCAGCTTGGAGGAGGGGCCAGGATGAGGCATGTTAGTGACCACAACCGCTTGGCAGGCTGGGGAAGGAGGTTTTGGGGTTCCAAGGTTGTGGGGTAGATTGCAGTGATGGAGTACTCTCTGAATATGTGCAGAGCACTGGAGTCAATTTTAGTCACACACACACACACGCGCGCGCGCGCGCGCGCACACACACACACACGTATGGGGGAGGGGGCCTTGGAAAACAAAGCTCTATAAATCTTGTCCACATCACACTTTCTTTAAAAAGTTAAAAAGTCGATCTGTGATTTGCAAGATTATAATGACAGTTCGCAGCTGATGGCTCTTAAGTTCTTCTCAATAGGTAGTTGGATGAAGTGTAAAAAAGCAATCAGTTCCCTTTTGGAAATCAATGTAGAATGCCAAGTTACCTTCTGGAGCGAGCTGAGCAATGACAGAATTCATGACTTCCAACTCCCTCAGTAACTTTTTAACATCACCTACAGAGGAAGAGACAAAATAGGCATGTTCGCTGAAAAAGTGGCAGTGTCTGCTAAGCGTTTCCTTAGGAGACAGGTGCGTCTACCTAATTTCATGAATAAGGTATTAAGGTCTAAGCACCAACAAGGAGGTGGCAGGTATCATAGGAAGGTCAGTTTACTCCACTCAGATGCCATCTAGCCTCTGCCTCTTCCTCAACACTAACCATGGCAACAGCAAAGTGCCAGATGCGCCTGGAACACACCAGGGAAGCCAACTTACAGTGCCCTGTACCTGTTTAGTACATTAATTTTGCTTTGCAATTTTTATACATAAACACTATGTTTGCATCATTTGCATCCTTCCTAACCCTCTGATTCCTCCCATATCCCCACTCCCTCTCAGGTTCATGGTCGCCTAAAATTACTGTTACGTCTCTCTATCTCTGTCTCTGTTTCTCTCTCCCTCCCTCATCCCCCTCTCTCTGTGTACAACTTACTGCTACTCACATGTACATATATTTAGAGCTGACTATTTGGGATTGTATAACTGATCATCTAAGGGTGGAACATTGTCAATTCCCACATCCACACTGGCACGCTGATGGTTGTCGTTATGCAGGGTCTTGTTTAGGAAACCACACTGTTGAGATTTCATCCGAGCCACTTCTCTGCCATATCTAGAGGAGTCTGTTTTACAGATCTTTCTCTCCTGCTCCTTAGTTTTCCTAAAGCCTTAGCTTACATTGCAGGTCAGCAGTTGAAGCTGCGTACCTATGCTCGCTTAGTCTCTCCATTTTGAAATTGTTTTTAACTTTGATTTTTTTCACAAGCTTGTGGAGAATGTAAACAATTGTCTTAACATATTTTGACCGATGTATCCAGCTTGCTCACATTCCATTTAATTATTGAAGATGTCAAAAGTGCTTACAGAGAAATGCAGTTTTCTGTGGTTTCTGTTAGGTTAAGGGTAGCCAGGTGTGTCTCTACTTCTTGAAGACTTAACTCCAGCTTCTTGAGGAAAAAGAAAAGATTCCTGTGCTTTTTAGTTTTGTGACTTCTCCACGCATTTCCTTTATCTTTAAGGAAAGATTAGCCCTACTGAAATTGGAGGAAAGGTCACTGTAGCAAACTAGCTCTGACGAATTCATCCTTATTAACTGCTGAATATGTTTGGTATTCACTAAACACCTTTTCCTGAGAAATTTGGAGCTGTGGCTTTTCTTCAATATGTCAGAACTTCTGATTTCTCTGTTTCTGTTGCAAGTGACTGAAGGCCCAGCAAATGGACAGTAGCCTTTGTAGGTGGCCAGACAAGATTTCAGGAAACGCAGTGTCCCAAGGAGGTGGATGATAGGAAGCAGAGGAAATCCTGAATGGATGTGTGTTACTGACAAGGACCCCAGTGCCTCATGGGAATTGACAAAGCTTCCCCCCAGATCAAGTGAAGGAACTGGCAAAGCCTTCCTCTGGTCCTGGTGTGAAAGCTGACAGAGTTTATAGAAAGCATTGGCTATAGCTTCCTTGAAACTACTCTCCTACAAAGACCTGCTATGAACCGGCTCACCCCTCCTCCAGTACTGCCCATAATAAACTCACTGGAGTTCTGGGTTCTGTGTGTAGTAGTTGCATCAGAGATAGTACAGCCCACCTGATGCCAGCCTTTCTGTCTGTCTGTCTGTCTGTCTGTCTTAGGGTTCTATTGCTGTGAAGAGATATCTTGACCATGGCAACTCTTTCAAAGGAAAGTTTGGGGCTGGCTTACAGCTCAAAGGTTTAGCCCATTTTCATCATGGCAGGAAGTATGGTAGCATGCAGGCAGACATGGTGCTACAGAGGTAGCTGAGAGTTTTATATTTGGATCTGTAGGCAGCAGGAAGAGCAAGTGAGCCACTAGGCCTGGCTTGAACATCTGAGACCTCAAAGCCCACCCCCAGTGACACATGTCCTCCAATAGGGCCACACTTGTAGTGACATCTCTGAAATTTTGCTTTTTTTTAAATTCCAGAAACATTATAATATGTTTTCATTTTAATCCCAGGTGTGGGGATATGGGACTGCTTCAGACTGTCTGCAACCACTATGATTTGAATCATGCTCCAGCAGAGATACGGTTTTGCCAGCTGCCAGTAGCTTCTGAGATGTTTGGAAATCTGGGAACTTTTCAGGGGTTATATAAATGCTAGGGTCCCAGGAAGTGCGGATGGTTGTTGGTCACTCAGTGGGGGATTGGTTGTGGTTTGTTAGTGGTCATGCTCAAAGAAGAAGCAAGAGAAAAGAAATCTGATTCAGAAATCTTTATCTCTCTTCTCTCTCTCTCTCTCTCTCTCTCTCTCTCTCTCTCTCTCTCTCTCTCTCTCTCTCTCTCTCCTCTATCTTTGTTTCTCTCCTATCTAGTGATGGAGGTAAAACCAGGGGAATAAAGAGTGGGGAGAAAAAACACACAAAGTAGCAAAAGTTCAGTTATACACACCTACTCCAACAAGCCTCACCTCCTAATAGTGCCACTCCTTATGGGCCTATTGGGAGCATTTTTATTCAACCCACTGCAATGTCCGTCATTTCTTCATCCCTACATCAGCTCAGTTGGGTTTTCAGGCCCAAGCTGTGGTAGATACAACAGGGGATGCCATTTACGGTACAATAACAAGGTTTTTTGAAAAAACTTTTAAAAAATATTTATTGATTCACTTTATATCCTTGTCATAGCCCCATCCTTCCTCACCAGATTTTAAAGATGCATTTTCTCCACTGATTGGCAGGTAACAGTCTCTCAGCATGGTACTTAGATGCTTGTGAGCTTCTGGGAACCAAACTCTGTGCATCCTTTTCTCAGCAAGTACTGTTCTCCTGATGCCAGTCTGCATAGTTCAGAACAATTTTTGTGACAACTGTACTAAAATTCTTTATTTTTATGTGCTTGGGAAAAAAAAGCCTAGGATCTATTTCTGGGATTTTAAATCCCCATGTGTAAAAAAACACCCCAGTGCCCTTCAAATTTTATGACTTGTCCTTGACCTTAAGGCAGACCATGCTGCCACCTGTGCAGCCTCCAACCGCTTTCTTTCTGTGTGATTGGCAGCCACACGGAACACCCACAACTGCGAGGTACGTGGGCTCAGGCTGACACTGCCCCTTGCTTTGCCCAAACTAGCTAAAAGTCTTCATCAGAGAGTCTTATGCCGTAAAATTTAGGCTAGTTGAGCAGAGATGTGCAAGAACTGCTCTGGGGTGGTGACGGTGGTCCATCCCATCTGCTGACCCACTCCTCCCTGCCCCATGGATGGTTCCAGTTTGCTTCAGCTCTGTGAACTGGCAGCCCTGGTTGATGGATTTATAGTTCTCCTTTTGACTCGGGACTGTTGAAAGAATTTAATCTCTCTTTTTTCCTTGAGGTTAAATTAGCAAAAATAAATAAATAAATAAATAACAGGCAAGTTAGCCTTTCAAGCACTGTAAACACAATACTGGTCTCTGTTCCTTCTTTTTTAGTTGTGAATTTCCGCAGCTCTGGCCACTAGACAGAAACTCTGACCCGTGCTGTGGCCAGTGAGCAGGGTCTGATTAAGCAGGGTGCCGCCTAGGATTTCTGGTTGAGGCAGGTCTGCCAGCAACTTTAATACCACTGTATCAGGCTCGATTACTTTTTCAATCACCATGTCTTGGATTGACCATTTTAATTCATTCCTGACCTTTTTGCCGGTTTACAGCTCCATCTTTCCACCGTGGCTTTGAGTGGCCCAAAGTGCTGGTTTCTGATGTTGCCTGACACCTGACCTGGGATTTCTGGTGAATGCTCTGTAGCTGTCCATAGTCACTGTATCTGCTGCATGCTCTCAGTGACTTAAATACAAATTGGCAGGAGAAAAAAGACAGAGGCAGCTGTGTTTGGGCCAAAACTGAAGATCCAGGAAAGTAACTTCAGTGTCTTTTTTAATCACTCCAGATTGGCACAGACACACAGCTAGGTGACTGCCAGAAGAGGAGGGAGGGAAAGGGAGGGAGGGAAGGAAATGGAAAGAGGAAGGAGAAAAGAAATTGAAAAAGAAGGGGCAAGAGAGAATAAAAGTGAAGGAGGAGGAAGAGAAAGTAGAAGAGGAGGAAATAGAAAAAGAAGAGGCAGGAAACAGGAAGAAGGAAGAGGGGGAGGAAGGGGGAGGGGAAGGGGGAGGAAGAAGAGGCTGTGAAGTGAGTGCTGTCTCCTCTGGGATGTTTCAGTATCCAGCATTCTGCTGAAACATCAGTTCCTCTGCCATGAGCGCGCATGAAGACACGTGTTTCTAAGGAGCATCCCCTGCTGCTGTTAGACCAGCCAACCCCACTCTGTGACTGCGCAGCATGGGGGTGCGGAGCCTGGAGGCGTAGCTCTTCTTAGCTCCAATGGCTTCCTGCTTATCTTCTAGCCAAGTTTCCTAGGACATGTGTAGAGCTTTAGTGGTGAACGTGTTGACCCTTCCAGGCAGAGGAGGCCTTACCAGACAGTTGGGGATGCCACGTGTTAGCAACATCATCAAATACAGAGCAATCAATTCAAATAATGGGGTTTTCCTCCCCATCTAATTCATGGAATCCAAATAAAGCTTTTAGTATACCACCATTGCTCACCATCCCAGATATGTACTCATGACCTGTTATCATCAATCATTAAAACAGGCCAGAGAACAAGGTATTCTCTGGAACTCTGAGGAAAACAGCACTCTCCCTGTTGGACAAGCAGATATGATGTGTCATCTGAGCACTCATCAAAAACAGCTCATAGGGTGGGATCCGAGGCCTGGGAGGTCTGAGAGAACGCTTTAACACACAGATGTGAAAATATTTCTTTAAAATTATTTATAAGTGTGTGTGTTTGTGTGTGTGTGTGTGTAGATGCAAGAAGAGGTGAAAGACTATGGATCCCCCTTAATCTGAAGTTACAGCTATGCTGGAAGATCCTGCTATGAAGGTCACAGTCCACCATGTCTAGATAGCTCTCGAAGGCATGATGCAAAATGGAGAACTTGCTTTCTTTGGGCATGGGGGGAGGGTGTGTGCTTCCTCTTCTCTGCCTGACCTTACCTGGAGCATGTTTCTAGGCCCAGATGCCTGACCTGCTTGGAGAACGAACCTGCACACAGAGCCTCTTGCAAGTGCTGTGAGATGTAGCACATGAGACCCACTCCCTTCCCCTTGTCCACGTGATAATTAGGTACTGTGTTCTGGCCAGCCATTCCTTCCCACCCGTAACTCTAAGGACCCTTAAATACCTCACCACTGAAACAATCATGTGAGCTGTCTCTCTGGAGCTGACTCTTGGGAGACTTGCCCATTGTACTGACCCCAGTGCAAACCCCATTCATCAACCCTGCTCCCTTTGTCCCCTTGGGTCAATGACTCTGGAGGGGGAGGGGGGGAGGATCACTTAGGCAGTTATAAGCCACCTAGTGTGGGTGCTGGGAACCAAATTCTGGTCCTTTGCAAGTGCAGTATGCACTCTAGCCACTAA
Organism: Acomys minous; assembly: GCF_964271855.1. Lineage (NCBI taxonomy): Eukaryota > Metazoa > Chordata > Mammalia > Rodentia > Muridae > Acomys > Acomys minous. The sequence continues at coordinate 21,557,808 of NC_140494.1, read as the reverse complement.
TTCTTAGTAAGTTAGGGTAAAAAAAATCCTCTAGAGACCCATAAAATGCCATTTACATAATCCTAAGCTGAGAATTTTCACCAACAATTTTGAGAGTTTCAAAAGAAGTAAATACCTTGCATATTAGAAGACGGATGGATAAGTAGGAGGAATGAAAAAACAAAACAAACAGGAATAAGTCATTGAAAATCCAAATCTGTATATATCATACACTGCCTATAAAAAACTGCAAGTTGGGGACAGGAAGGAAAGAATCCATGCTGTGACTTGTGGAGGCCATAGCAAGGGACAAAGTGATGACTTTAGCCACATGCTGTAACTGGGAGATTCGGGTTGTTTTTGAGTACCCTAGTTCCGTGACTGAATTCATTCTCCATTAAAACTATCATTGAATCTTGGCTTGTATTTTTGAAGGGTTTTTTTTTTTTAATTTACAAAGTTTGTAATTCAGAAACTAACCTAAGGCACAGAAATGTGACTTATGCCTGGACAATTACACGCAGTCCACAAGTCAGAGACTACCGTTGTTGGCATGGCTCTGCCAAACTGCTAATTAAAAAAACAAAAACAAAACCCTTTTTATTGGTTCTTTGTGAATTTTACATCATGCACCCCAATCTCACTCATTTCTTCCTCCCCTCACTCCCAACCTTCACTCTGGCTTCCTCTCCCCCAACAGAGAAAACAATCCTACAGTACACCCACTTGTCTGCTTTTTTTTTTTCTTGCAGATGTTCATTGCATTGACTCCTTGGTCTGGTTTGAGGCCTCTGGCTTCTGCTACTCTATCAATACTGGAACCCCACTGGGAGCCTGCTGTTGCCCTGTGTCATGGAGATCCTGTAGTTTTGGATCTGTAGGACTGGCCCCTCCATGCACTCCAGCAAATGGGGTAGATGTCAAGATGGGCCAATTCAAAGCCTTGGTGGATCTGGGCCTGAGAGGCAGCTGAGATGGTCAGCCCACCAGCTCCTCTGCTCTTCTGCCCTGCTGCTGGCTCACTTGCCACCCTCCACAACCAGGGCCAGCTCTACCCTGCTGCCCAGGCAAGGTGCAGGACCTGCTCTCTGGAGTGCTGCAGCGGGTGAAGGGCAGGAACAGATCTCCTGCTCTTATGACCCCAGGACCCACCTGGCACAGGTGGTGAGGGGTGGCAGGGGAGAAGGGTATCTCTCCCTCATCCATGTGCCATCACATGGAAGATGAGTGCCAGGGACCCACTCTCCCATGTTCATGCGCTCTGCCAGCTCACCCGCTACTCCCACAATGTACAGGCTGCTCTCTCAAGTGCTAAAGCTGGCTGAGTCAGCTCTCCTGCTTTTATGCCTCTAGGATCAGCTCTCCCAGGAGAGCAGAGGGAAGGGGTGGGGCCAGTTCTGTACAGACGCCCTCACCCGTACAGCACCAGATTGGTAGTCATCCTGAACACCATGCTCTCCAGGACCCACCCAATTGGCCCCATTTGAGTGGTATCCCTTTTGAGCTCACACTTCCCCTGCACCCCAAGGGCCCAGCAGTCCCAGACAGGGTTCTTCTAGTCTCTGGCCTCCTCCCCACCCTGGGAGCCCATCCGGGCCTGGGTGTACCAGATGTGTGGTTGCCTCGTGCTCCTGTTTTTCAGGGAGCGTTAGGCTACTAATCATTCAGATGTTTGCAGGTCAGAACACTGGGTGCAGTCATAGCCTCTCTCTCCTCTCCGCCACCTCCTGACACATATGTGACATGACAGTCACATCTGCAATGCCTCTAGGGGGGCTATTCTAAATGCCAGAAGATCACGTTTTAGCCAACACTCCTAAATATATAAACATATTTGAATCAAATGATAGAGCATATATTTATACAACCAATTTTTTATACAAGCAAAGTCAACTTATCAAAACTCTACTGTGAGCTTCATCGACATAGGAAATTTCTATGAAGCTTAACTGACGTGTGTGCAGGCAAATTGTACTACACTAACTTGAGGGGAAATCGTTTTAACAGATAATTTCTATCCTAACCTGTTATATTAGAACATCATCACCTATTTGGAGGTGAGATTTTATACTTATCTGCACCTTTTTTAATATATCTGTTTAAAGTCTATTAACATATGAAATCTGTCTGCTCTTTCAAAGGTCATGAATTCAATTCTCAGCAACCACATGGTGGCTCACAAACATCTATAATGAAATCTGGTGCCCTCTTCTGGCATGCAGGTGCACATGCAGGCAGAACGCTGTATAATAAATAAATTAAATAAATTAAAAAAAAATGAAATCTGGGCTGGAGAAATGGTTCAATGCTCAAGAGCACTTTCTGCTCTTTCAGAGTACCTGAGTTTGATTCCCAGCACCCACCACAACCACTTGTAATTCCAGCTTCAGGAGATCCTGTGCCCTCTTCTGGCCTCCACAGGCACCTGCACTCACATGCAGGTACACATACAATAAACAAGTACATCTTTTTTAAAAAATATGAAATCATTTGCTACACTGCATTCCCCACCCCAACTCCTCTTTCTTTCCTTTCTTTCTTTTTTTTTTTTTTTTTTTTTTTTGTTTTTTGTTGTTGTTGTTGACTTCAAAGTCTGTTTAAATAACACTTAGGCAAATCCCTTGAAATTAAATTTGAAAGGAGGAGAATATGGTCATTTCAGAGCATCATTACTCACTGTTGGAAGCCAGGATGCCAAAGATCATCATAGCATTTCTTCTTACGATTTTGTCTTCGTGCATGAGCAGCTTGGTCAAAGGCTCCACAGCTCCAAGTTCAAGGAGGGTTGCTTTATTCTCCTCGCCTGACACCACAGGTAAAACAAGACTGTGCATGAATGCCTGCAATCTCCCTGGAGCGCTGATGTGTTACTTGTTTCTTATTTGCCCTTTCCGTTTTCATCCCTCTTTGCTTTCTCTCACAACAAGCACAGGGCTCCAGCACCCTGCATATTCTCTTCCCCTGATGTCAGTAGGCTCATCTTGTCCTCAGCTCTCACAATGTACCAGCTCAGAGTGGTGTCCTAATATTGTCACCACATCCTAGACATTCTTATGTTTATCTGTCTTTATTTTTTAAATTATTTTATGTATATGAGTATTTTTCCTGAAAATATGACTGTTTAGTGTGTGTGCATGAGTGTGTGCATGTGCATGTGCGTGTGCATGCGTGCGTGTGTGCGTGCAGTGCCTGAGGAGGTCAGAAGAGGCCACAGAGCCTGGAATTGAAGTTATACAGCCAGTGGTCAACCACCAAGTGTGTGTGCTGGCAACTGAGCCCAGGTCCTCTGTGACTATAGCAAGTGCTCTTGACTGCTGAGCCATCTCTCAGGCGCCTAGATACTGAATCTTGTAAAAGAAATGGGAAAATTTTGAATGATGATGTTTTTATCCATCAAAAGTGCTGTATTAGTTTCTTATAGCTACTTTAATGGACTCCACACACCCAAACAGAAATCAGTGAAGTTTTCATCTTATGGTCTGAAAGGTCTCTCTGCAGGTAAAAGCAAGTGTTGGTAAGGTGGTCTATGTTTCTTAGAGCTCAGTGAGAGACAACAATTCTTTTCTTTTATCTTTTTTGGGCGGGGGTGAGAATGGAACCCAGGACTTTATGGATGCTACGCGCATTGAACCACTGAACTGTTCTTCCAGAAATAGGACACCTATTTCTTCTCACTATTCCTTGGCTTGTGGGCACCTTCCACCCTCAATGTCACCAGCCACGTATTTCTGACCTGTTTTCCCACCACATCTTCTCTGGCTCTGAGCCTCCTTCCTCCTCCTTTCAGCAATCAGGACCTGTGAGACTGTGTTGGCCTCACGTGGAAATAATCTCATCTCAAAGTCAGTTGATTGGCAACTTTTATGCCTGCACTCTCATTTCTTCTAGCTAGGTAATGACATACATTCACAACTTCTGAAGGTCCCATGTGGATATTTTTGGCATGTTTTCTGCCTATCACATAGGATAGGATTCCTTGACTAATTCTGTGAACTTAAACAAATCGTGAGGTCTTGGCATGAAACTCAGTTGTTGGGTTTAATTTGCTAGTGCTTTCTATGCAAATTCCATATCCACATTTAAGAGGTATACAGAGCTGAAGACTGACTCATTTTCTTTTCTGCCAGCTCACGGTTTCTGCTTGCTTTTTATAATTGTTTTCTGCCTTGTTAATTTCTTTTCATATATCTATTGTTTTACTGACTTTAGTTTCTCCTTTACCACTGTTCTTTCTTTAAAAGGAAGCTGAAGCTACTGGTTTGAAACTTTAAAGAATTTCTTTCTTCTTGTGTATATGCGTGTGTATTTTGCATTTGTGAGCATGTGTATTGATAGAAGTCAGGGAACAGGTTTGGTTTTGTTTTGTTTGTTTGTTTGTTTTGTTTTGTTTGTTTTGTTTTTGTTTTTTGCATGAGCTCCAGGGATCCAAACTTGGGGCATCATTTTTACCTACCAAGCCACCTCCCTGATGCTAAAATGTGTTTTCTAACATGATGCAATACAAATTTAATCTGAACACTCATTTTACAGCATCCTACAAAGTTTTGTAGGTTGCTTTAATTTCTGCTTTTATCCCCCTTGTTCTTCTACTTATGAGTTACATAGAAGGAATGTGTGGCTTACTCTCTAAGTCTTTAATGATTACCCTGAATATCTGCTATTATTGGTTTCTAATGCAATTCGTCTGTGATGTGGAGATACATTTTTTTAATAGTTTAGAATCCCTTAAAAATTTTTAGTCTTGTTTTGTGCCCTTAACCCAGTACTAGGTTAAGGTCGTTAATACTGATGGTCAAGTCTTCCATATTTTTAGATGTGCTGTCTATTTCTCCCTTTACTTGCTGAAAGGCTTTGAATCCTCTCTTGAGGGGCAGTTCTGAGCTGCTTATTTCTCCTCGAAATACCGGCTTTACGCATCTCAAGGGTCCTTTGTTAGGTCCATAGCTGTGGAAGAGTTTCTGCAGCCGTTTGATTTGTTGACCTCTTTATCATAATGAAGTGACCTCTGGCTCCTTTTACTGTTTATTTTTCTTACATTAATATAAGAACACCGGGTTAATTTTGATTAGCCCTTTTATGACGTATCTTTTTTCATCTTTTATTTGAGCCTTTCTAGTCTAAGAGTTTTTCTTGAAGGCAGCATGTAGTTTAGTTTAGATTTTTAATTCAACAATCTCTCCCTGTTGATCATTTAAATTGTATTGAATGGAATTTTATTCCGAATAAGACAGATTTATAGAATTAGCATGAAAATATAAGGAACTAGAACACCTTAAATGAGGTAAGCCAGGCTCAGCAAGACACTAGGGTATGCATACTAGGCTCTGACTGTGAAAAGTGCACATCCAAGTGGGAGGAAATATGGGTAAAGGCAAGGAAACTAGAAAAGGGCCACTGAAACTGGGCAAGTGGTGGCTTTAAATGAGATGGTATGGGAGACAGTAGAACAAAGTGGAAATGGGGAATGCTGGGAGTGAACAGGTACTGTGAGGAAGGGAGCAGGGAAGTGAGTGTCAGCAGCCTTGGTTTAATCTTTTTATATCAAACATTGTCTTACACATGGATATTTATTTTTATACTTTAGGTTATGATTCAAAACAAGTTTATCTTACTGCTCAAATGGGGCTCTTTTTGCATCTGTGGCATTTGTTTTTATTGGTTGATTGGATGAGTGAGTGAGTGGGAGAGTTATGGGAGAGACAAGTGTATTTACTACATAGCCAAGGCTAGCTTTGCGTTCACAATCCTCCTGCCTCCACCTCCCCAATCCTGAGTTGACAGGCCTGTGCCACCATGCCTGACTCCTTTGCTTTTCCCACAGTGAAGTGGCCTAAAGGACCATTCTACATTGTGACAGACCCTTGGGAGCTGAGTAAAGCAGGAAGGAAGGCACACTGCCTTCAGACAGCTCATTGGGTGTTATTCACACAGGAATTAAGCTACATCCTAGTGTAGGAAGTGCCTGGTACCTAGTATATGGATATGAGTTGGAAAGAGAAACTGAAAAAATCCAAACCTTTCAAAGCAAACTTATAAATGGCTTCGCATGCTTTGGCTAAAATGTCTTCCTCCGGAGAGTTGAGCATCAGCACCACGGTGGCTGCTTTTTTGCTTTCAATCGTGAGTGGGTCAAACTGAAATGTGCAAGAAAAGGCAATCAGGCTCGCATAAATGTCACATAAAAATGAACAGTGGCTTGAAATGTAAAGCAGCCACAGTTGCGCAAAAGGATGTAGTCACGGGCTGGAGGGACAGATGGCTCAGTGGGTAAGGGCACTGGCTGCTCTTCCAGAAGTCCCGGGTTCAGTTTCCGGCACCCACCGCGGTGACTCACAACTGTCTGTAACTCCAGTTTCCAGGGGATTTGATGTTTTGTTCTGGCCTCTGTGAGCACTCCACATATGTGATGTGCAAACATGCATACAAGTGATACACTCATATGCATAAAGTTTTAAAACCACAGACAGACAAACTGCATTCAGCACTGACTGACAGACAGCCCTCTGATTCCTAGAGAACACAGGAAAGGCAAGAAAGGGTTTTGAGTTGCAGATGCAGCTTCTCAATTCATCTCAGACAAGTTGCTGAGGCATCTGGGATGCTAATTTCTTTTTCTGTGTTCTAGCGATAATAGCACATATCAGAAAAGATCCAGCCGAGGGTTTGAGAGGTTACAATGAGGCACTTAGCCCATTGTCTGCACAATCACAGATGCTCAGTAAAATAAATATACTTTGTTATCATTCTAAGGCAACACACAAGAATCTTTGAGAACATCTGGTGCCCTGTCTCAAGCATCAATATGCCCAGTCCAACTACAGGACTCTTAATGGAAAAGCCCGAATTACATATGTGAAGCAAGGACAGTGATGAAGGGATAGAAAAACGTATATATCAAGTACAAACTTAGGTTCCAGAAAAAAGGTAATAGTAGCCTAGTGTGGAGGAAATGCGTAGATCTCTGAGACCAGGATCATGCTGAATTTGAACCATTTTTGTGTAGCTAAACCAAACAAGACCAAACTCATAGCATTGGGGCTTTTTGTGGGCAAGGAGCAAACAAATTATGACACTGTTTTCTTTCATTTCCAGAGACAAATGGAGGAAGGCATTCTCTTTATGATAAAGGCAAATGGACTTCCAAGTGTTAGCTGGTTCTTTGGCTTGACTCTTCCTACATCAACATCTCATCATGTTTGGAAAAATAAAACGACATCATTGTGTGGAACTAGAAGGTTAAAAAAAGGAAAGGGCAATGGATGATGGATGCAGGCAGTGACCTAAAAGGCCATATCTGGAATTTTAAAAATCCACATAGAGAAAAAGAAGCCTATTAAATTTTTGAAAACTTATTACATTCTTAATTATGTGTTTGCCTGCACATTTGCATGGGTGTGCACATACATGCACGTGCATGCATACACATACATGGGAGTTCAAAAGAACAACTCAGAGGAGTGGGCTTTCTCCTTTTATGATGTGGGTCCTGGGGAGTGGACTCACGTCATCAGGCTTGGTGGCATGCACCTTTACCTCCAACTGCCTTCTGCTGGGTTTGAGGACAGTATTGTCGCAACATTGATCAAGAGCTTCTATATCTGAACACCCAGGTGAAAGAGAGGAGTGCAGGGGTGGCTGCCTATAATTCCTGCTCTGGAGAGGCAGACACAGGAGGACCCTTGGAATTTTCTGGCCAAATCAATGCACTACATGTTCAGTGACAGGCCTGTCTCAAAAATAAAGGTGAAGAATGATTGGAGAAAACATCTCATGTTGACTTCTGACTTGCAAATGCATGAACAATATATGTTCATGCATCTGGACACACACACACACACACACACACACACACACACACACACACTTCTGGCTTGATGTCAAGTGTGTGTTTAACTTCACAAGAAAATGTCACGTTTTCCCAAAGTAATTCTACCGTTTTACAATCCTGCCATCAATGTACCTGTACTCAGCACAGGTGTCTGCTTCATTACACTTTTCTTAATTTGTCTCTGCAATGCTTCATAGGATATAGATATTGGTTTTTGGTAAAAGTAATATGTTTAATGTTTCATATTTATGCAATGGAATAGCCCCTTTCCTTCATATTTTTAAAATTTGTGTTACTAAGTTAACAGCATTGAAGACCATTTCCTTCTTAAAAAGTGAAATTTTTTATTATTATAAAAAATCCCCTTGTTTTTCTGTGATAAAAGTATCCTATAATTATATTTTTTGTTTGTCCTATAATTATATTTTGTTCAATACACAGCCAGCTTCTTATTATTAGTGTTTGCATGGAATGTATGTCTGTTTTCACTCTTAACCTATATGTATCCTTAAAGGTTTCTTGAGTCTTTTCATTAAATTTCACAATCTCTTGCCTTAAACTATTTCAACATTTATATCTAGTATGATTATCAATATGGTTGGCTTTTACTGACCCTCTTGTTGTCTCTCTCCACTTTCCCTATCTATTCTTTTCCCTGTCTCCTTTTCTGGTAATTGAAATTTTTTTTAGCTTCCTATTTTATTTCCTCTAATGGCTTATTGATTGTTTTCCTGATATGGGTCACACTTTCTTTTCTTTCTTTTTTTTTTTTTGCATCCTTAATTATTTTTATTGGCTACTTAACATCATGAAAACTATGTAGTTGAGTGTATAGATTATTTTCTTGGTAATGGGGATGGAGGGAATTTAAAGGATATTGAATTTTGCTATGTCAAGCAATTATCCACCGTCTGGTTCAACTTTGTCTACTTCAAGCCCATTTTTAAACCTCTCTCCACCAAATCCAGGAGCGTCTTCCCCATAGGGAAAAGCTAGCCGTACTGCAGAAGCAAGGTTTCTGAAGTTCTGCCTAAGACTGTCCAAGATCTTCAATAAAAGCCTCTTACCACAATTACAACTCGCTGACTTGTGTGCGCTCTAAAAGCTATTCTGCTCACAGCTTTTTAGCAATTCGTGCATGTTATTGGTCACATGTAATTCCACCCAGACAGCTTAGAACTTAAAGTCTCCAGGGTCCTTTAGCCAGATGTCTATGCTGCCAACCCTTCTCTGTGCTATAGACTCCAACCAAATCTCTCTCATTTTCAAACATTAACCAAACGTTCTTTACATACTATTCAGCCTCTGTCCGTCCTTCCCTTTAGCGGTCAAAACCACGATGGAATGGTTCCTTCTCTCCACTGTCTACTGACTGTCCATATCCAAGTTGAATTTAGCCTTCATCAGTGCCCAAGGTAACCACTTCTAAGGCCACGACCAGTGACCACCATGTCACCTGCTGCCAACCACTTCTTGATAATTTAATTTCTTTACTTCCCTTAATAAGAGTTGGAGCTACAAAGCTCTGTGTTTTCTTGGGCTTGCCGGGTGTGGTTTGTGGAGCTGAGGTGGCCTTGTGATGTCAGGGAACCCAAACCATCAACTGGCTCCAAAACATCCACGCTGCTACTGAACTCAAGGCATAAGAGTCTGGAGTTTCTGTCCTTCCTTCACAAGGCCCCTCGACTGCCTGTCATTCTCTGGGAACCACAGCTTTAGACACCCTGAGACTTCAAGCCCTGTCCTGATAGCCCAGCTGCTCACTCTTCCCACCGGCCCACACGCAGACAGGATGCGAGCCTCATTTCAGAGCTTTAATTTTCTAATACAACCCTTTCTCTTTTCTTCTGTCTCCCTCCTCTTCTCCTTCCTTCTTCCTATCTCCCTCTTTCTATCTCTCTCTCTTTTTTCATCTGTCTCTCATTCTCTCCCCCTCCCTTCCCCTCTCTCCATCACTCTTCATCTCTGTCTCTCTCTCTCTCTTCCCTTCTGTCTCTGTCTGTCTGTCTCTCCCTCTCTGTCTGTCTCTCTCTCTACCTCCCTCCTCCCTCCCTCCCTGCCTCCCTTTGTTTGGGTGGTGTATACTTGTCACTGTGAGTGCATCTGGAGGCCAGGGTTTGACATTAACTGTCTTTTATTGCTCATCTGTCACTTTTCGTTCCTTAATTTTATTTTGAAACAGGTCTCTACTTTCTCTGAAGCTCACTAATTTGACTAGACTGGCTGGCCACTGACCTTCAGGGATCTGCCTGTCTCCCCATCCTCCAGTGTCCCCCCCTCCTACCCAGCACTGGGGTTACATATGAGGGTCACCATGGCTAACTCTTTTGTGGGGTCTGGGGATCTGAACTCAGGTCCTCATGCGTGTGTGCCGTCACCAACTGAGTCATCTCTCCAGCTCCTTTGTTGTGGTTGAGATTCCGCAATGTTTCCCACATTGGCACTGAACTCCCAAACTCAAGCAACCCTTCTGCCTCGGCCTTCCAAGTAGCTACAACTACAGTCACACCACATAGTGCAAAAACCTAAATTAATATTTGAACATATTAAAGCTCATTTTATGAACACATGACTAACGTGTGAGAATGTTATGGTAACTACGGTCTTGGAAGAGGAAGAGTACATAAAACTCTGCCGAAACAAGAGTGATAAATAAACACCACTTAATCTCTCCTGGAGGTTCAGTCAACACTCTGCTACGTTCCTGTGCCTTGCAGTCATCATTAGGAGCAAGGCAATACAGATTATGAGAAGCATAAAGGAAGATGGAGGCCATAAGAGCCACACGCTAAAGAGCAGCTCTGCTGTAGGAGTGTCAGTGCCTGGCAGACAGTGGAGGCACTTGGCACGGCATTTGTTTCTCCTGCAGGGCCTACAGCGTCATAGTCATTTTTTATTTAAAAAGGTGCTAAGAATGAAACGATGGCTGTAACAGAATGCCACGTGACTGAATAAACAATGCCGAGCTGTAATCACACAGCCCATCTGCTTCCCCACGAGGCAGTCAGTCGGCAGCAGGCTTGTTGTGAGACGGCAGTGTCACGTTCTGTACAAAAGGAACGGTGCGCCAAAATTACTGACGGAAAGAATGAAAGTAAGGAGAAGCATGCTGGCTCTGCTCAGAGACCAGAGGCTTACAGCGAGAGGCAGTCTCCAATCTCAATTAAGGAAATACAGCTTTGAGAAACTGCTTGCCACAGAACTCCAGAGATCGCAGTGTTCCTGATTCTGTCTTTCCAATATGGCGCTCACAGGCCACGTTTGTTTGCTTAGCTTTGCTTTTTGCTCTTCCTTTTTGAGGCAGGGTCTCACTGTGTAGCACAGGTTGGCCTTAAATGAGTCTCCTTCCTCAGTCTCCAGAGTGCTGACACTGTAGGCACGCACCACTATGCCTGGTTCACATGTGGCTGGCATGCGCTCGCTCTCTCTTTCCCTCTCTCTCTCTCTCTCTCTCTCTCTCTCTCTCTCTCTCACTCTCTCTCTCTCTCTCACACACACACACACACACACTGACAACCATTGAAATAGTTGTTACTTTATGATAGAGTTATGAAAAAAAAATATAGACGTTTCTGTCTGCCTTCATCTAGGAAACTTGTGCAGAGGTAGTCACTGTGGACTTGTGACAGTTTCCTCATTTTTTTCATGTGGTAGACTTTTTCCCCCCCTCTGTGTAGACTTGGATGTCCTGCACATGGACTTTGTAGACCAGGCTGCCCTCGAACTCACAGCATTCCCCTTGCCTCTTCTTCCCTGAGTACTGGGATTACAAGTGTGCGCCACTGAGCCCGGATGACTTTTATTTAATTAGTTCATAAGGCTCACAGTACCCCCACGTAGCACTGTTGATGCTTTTAAGGGAACTTACAAACACAGTGCTTAGCAACAAACAAATGATAATTAATTAGAATCAAAAGACTAACAATCAGTAGGCATATCAGTCTGACGTACTTCCTGCAATCATAGTAAACAGTAGCCCTGTCTAATACAGGCCCTACAGTGTTCTAATGTCTGGCTGTCCCTGAGCGCTGTGCTTCAGCTTTTGAGGGCACATAGAAGACTTAAGAACTGGAGCCCTAGCACCGACACATATACATGCAGCTCTTACTTTCTCAGTTCACCGTAAGCGAGGGGTCCACCGAAGACACATATAACATCCACCAATGGTCCTTGTCTATTAATATTTTCCCAGGGATTTCATGTCTATAAAACTGGTCCCGTTAAGAGCCCTAATCTTCCTTTAGAAAGATTTGTTATTTTCACTTCTGTGTGTGTGAGACTGTGTGAGTCTCTGCATCACTTAGCAGCTTGCGCCCCGGACATTTCTTTTGCTTTAATTAAAACAAATAAAGAAACAAACAAACAAAGAAGCCTGAGCAGGGTGCAGTGGTGCTGTAATCCAAGCACTCAGGGAGGCAGAGGCAGGCAGATTGCTGTGAGTTCGAGGCCAGCCTGGTCTACAAAGCAAGTCCAGGACAGCCAAGGCTACAGGGATTAAACCCTGCCTCGAAACCCAAACCCAAACCCAAACCTGATTTCATAAACTATTATTACCTCCCCCACTGAGAGTGTGTGTGTGTGTGTGTGTGTGAGAGAGAGAGAGAGAGAGAGAGAGAGAGAGAGAGATCATTTACTGCATTATACATCAAGCACTGAGAACATCATGTAATTTATTTTGGTTTAATTAACACAGCAATGCAAATGAGTTGGAGAGTGTATTCCCATTTCAAAGATAAAGAAAGCTGCAATGGTTTGGCTAAACCTGGCAACTTGGTCAAAGTGACCAACACGGTTTAGGAGGAGCCATGCTGGCACAAAGCTTGAAAGCTTGACTGTAATGCTCAGATCTGGAGGGCAACTTCCTACAGATCTTTCCAATTTTTGCAAACTTGGAAAGTCCTCATTTCTGTGTGTATTCTTTCTGATGATGAGCGCATCAAACATCTGGGATGCCAAAGTCAGAATCATCAAAGATGCTCTTCTATCATCACCAACCCTACATCTGACAGGGGGCTAATATCCAAAATATATAAAGAACTCAAGAAATTAACCACCACCAAACCAAACAACCCAATTGAGAAATGGGGCTCAGAACTAAACAGAGAATTCTCAACAGAGGAATATCGAATGACTGAGAAACACTTAAAAGAAATGTTCAACGTTTTTAGTCATCAGAGAAATGCAAATCAAAACGACTCTGAGATTCCATCTTACACCCATCAGAATGGCTAAGATCAAAAATTTAAGTGACACCACATGCTGGTGAGGATGTGGAGAAAGAGGAACACTCCTTCATTGCTGGTAGGAATGCAAACTTGTACAACTACTTTGGAAATCTATCTGGCGATTTCACAGAAAACTGGGAATACAGCTTCCTTAAGACCCAGCTATTCCACTCCTTAGAATATACCCAGAAAATGATCCACCACACAACAAAGATATATGCTCAACCATGTTCACAGCAGCCTTATTCATTTAGCCTGGAAGCAGCCTAAATGTCCCTCAGTTGAGGAATGGATAAAGAAACTGTGGTACATTTACACTACGGAATATTACTCAGCTATTAAAAACAAGGAATTCCCAAAATTTGAGGACAAATGGATGGAACTAGAAACGATCATACTGAGTGAGTTAACCCAGAAGCAGAAAGACTCACATGGTATATACTCACTTATAACTGGACACTAGCCCAAAAAGCATGTCCCACAAAAGTCTTCACTTACCAGGAGATTGGGATAGATGTGAGGACGTCCTACTGGGACTCTAGGTAAGAGAAATATAGGAGATGGGGAAATAGAAAGATCTAGAGGGTCCTTAGAAACCTACAAGAAGAACATCGTGATGGGTGGATCAGGGCCCGGGGGGTCTGCTCAAACTATTATACTAACCAAAGACAACACAACAGTAAACATCGAACTCCTACTCTGATCTACCTAATGGACAGGACATTGCCCACAGTTATGTGGAGAGCAGGGACTGACTCCAACATGAACTCTGGTGCTCCATATTTGACTACCTCCCCTTGGTGGGGAGGCCTGGTGGCACTCAAAGAAAGAATAAGCAGGCTACCAAGAAGAGACTTGATACCCTATGAGCATATAAAGGGGGAGGAAGTCCCCCTTAGACTCAGTCATAGGGGAGGGGAATAAGGGGAAAATAGGAGAGAGGGAGGAATGGGAGGATACAAGGGATGGGATAACCATTGAGATGTAACAAGAATAAATTAATAAAATAAAAATTTAAAAAAAAGATGGGACTTGATAGCCTATGACCATATAGTGGGGGAGGAGGTCTCCCTCGGTCACAGACTTGGGGAGGGGAATAGGGTGAAAGTGGGAGGGAGGGAGGAACGAGAGGATACAAGTGGTGGGATAACAATTGAGTTGTAATCTGAATAAATAAATAATTTTAAAAAAGATGCTCTTCCACTGTGCCAGCCGTCTTTCAGTAATTGATTAAGGTGAGCAGATAAACCACACAGTTAGGGGTGAAAGGGCATTCTGTAAGGGACTGTGCTTATGCTCAGCATTTGGCAGAGAAGTTGGTAACCCCAGATTACTTTCAAACTGGAAAATACAGGACATCTCATGCCCTAGACCATCATCAGATGCCATGCATGAGTGTGCACGAGTTGTGGCGTAGCTTCTCGTTATTTTTGAAAATTCCCTTGAATAATTCATATTAATGAGAGGCCAGTGAATATAAACTGGAAGTATTTAAAAGAACACAACAAAACTATTTATCCATTAGCTACACTGTAAACATGCTATCTATTACTAGAAAAGCTAGTAATCGCCATCTAATTGTGCTAATTACATAATGACAACGTTGTAAATGTTTGCTGATATCCTGTTAGGCTTCTCTGACTAATATTATCATTAGTCAGACTTTGGACTTCTGCCACCATGCGTTCATGTATACCGTGGGCCATGCCAAACTGTTGGAATGATTTATTTTTAAAACTGGTGGTTAAAGTGTTGCTGGTGTCGGTAACAGAAACTTACCACATCCTTAGGGGGAGGTTCAACTTCCTTCTTTATTTTTTTACCCATCCTAGGGAGAAAAAAAAGATGCAGAAAATACAATTTGCACATCATTCTTACGCAGTCTCCTTCTGTCTGATATCTATGTTCTTGGGGGGGGGGCGTCATTTCCTCTTCTTATCTTACTCTATTAAAGCATGCAATTCATGTAGGGATTACTGCACATGCGTAAACTGTTACAGTGCGTCTCTATTGGAAGCACTGATTAGGAACTTACTGATAAGCTTGTCGAGCAGTGGTGTTTTGTTCGGTTTGGAAAGGCAACCAGTATTTGTGACCTAACTTCTGATTAAACTAGAAAAAGCACAGTAATTTCACTCACTGCCTATGTTGGACTTCAGATGAAATCTTTGAGATCCACAAGATCATAGGGACTGTGAGGAACAGGACAGGCTTATCCTATAGGCCACCTTTGGCTAGCGTCGAGTTATAAGTGAGTATATATCATTTGAGTCTCTCTGCTTCTGGGTTAACTCACTCATTATGATCATTTCCAATTCAATCCATTTGTCCACAAATTTTGTAAATTCCTTGTTTTTAATAGCTGAGTAGTACTCCATAGTGTAAATGTGCCACAGTTTCTTTATCCATTCTTCTACTGAGGGACACTTAGGCTATTTCTATGTTCTGGCTATTATGAATAAGGCCGCTATGAACATGGTTGAGCACATGTCCCTGTTGTGTGCTGGAGCATCTTCTGGGTGCATTCCACTCCTAAGAAATTCTTTAAGGGCAACTTCAAAATATTTCCATCTCCATTTATCCTCCCAGTGTCTCCAGTGGGTCTACATGTCATTTAAATAACGCTTTAAATACACTACACATCTAGCCCCCCATTTCCAGTTTTCTGGAATTACGGCCAAGGTTGTAATGAACGTCCTTGGATATAAAAAATTAAACAAAACAAAACAAAACAAAACAAAACAAAAAACCCAAAACATCTACCTTCCCGTTTCTTTAGGAATACAGATACAGATGGGAGAAAAACAAAAACAAAAAACGGAACGAATAGGTACCGAGTTCATTGTACTGATTATGACAATGGGTTTAGCTCAAATTCATACCTTTCATAGCCGTATTGTGGCCTTATTTGTCATTTGTTTCCCCATCCTCGCCTGCTGCCCGCCCAGTCTCTGAGCTTCAGATATTCGCTAAGGCAGAAGTGGCTTTGAGCAGACTTAAAGCAGCAGAGGAGGACTGGAGCACGTAGGTGCTGTTTAAAGAGTCACTAACAGTCAAGTACAGGAGATTAGACCCTCATGGCCCCCTAATCCACCCGGTTAAGTGAGTTTGTAACTGCAGATGCAGGCTGGGACAGCTCGGTGTCCTCTCCCCTTATCCCAGCGCACCCCCGCCCCTCTGCCCCGTGCACGGGGTTCCACAGTTTGTCCTGTCCTTGTCCTCTCAAACCTTGGGGTAGGTGTGAAGCCATGTCTACCCTTACCTGCACGCAGGCTGTAGAAGCAGTGGCTTCCTTCAACTAGCAAACTGCACTGACCTCTACGAGTCAGCGTTGTTGCTGGTTGCTAAGCGACACTGGGCTGCGCCTGCGTGCTCTGCCCAGAATTGGCTCTCAGCTCCAAAGGCTCCCATTGTCCAGCGCCAAGGCGATCAATCCTGCAGGAACCATAACCGTGCCATAGCAAGACTAACAAGGCTCAAACTCTCCTCCTCTCCCTCCCTTCCTCATCTTCAGATAGCCTTTTCAATGGCCCGAATAAAGAAGATCCTGTTTGCTCTCTCGCCCGGTTCCCCGCCCCCCTCCTTACTCCATCTCCCCCTCCACCCCTCCCCAAGTCAGCAAAGAAGCCATCAGCTAAGTGTCTCCTTCCGTCACTAGATCTTTCTCCTGTTCTTACCTTACCTCCATCGCGTCTGGCCTTGCAGCTTAGGACTCTGGTTTCCCCTCCCAGTTTTCCTACACACCGTAGGTGTGCTGAACCACCTGAAATCGTTTTTCTGGCCTTGTCGACAGACAGCTTTCTTCGAAAAACACATTGTCCCGAATCTGGCTGCCTCTTCGACCCCATCAGCGCAGCCTAATTTCCAGCCTCTTTCTCCTCCTTCCCCGCAGGTCCCTCAAACATAGTCTTCTAGCGTCTACTCGTTCTATCTCCTCATTTCCTTCCCCAGAAATGCTTCCCTTAGCATCTTTTATCTGCCAGGTAGTATGCCACTCTCAGAATGTTCTTTCATTTCTACTTAACTCGACCTGTGCCTGTGGCAGTCACCAGAAAGGATGTCTCAGCTGCCCTTAGGAGCCAGATATCTCATGTGATTTCTATGTTTTTGTTAGACCTTGAACTAATATCTTAACTAATATAATTGATTACCTTCCTTTCTGCTAGACCACCCCCCATGTGTATATAAATATTATAATCTCTCCCCAAATTTCCCTTGGCGTTTGGCAAAATGGCTGAAATGGTAAAAGTGCTTGTTATGCAGAATTTGATCCCTGGAATCCACATAAATATGTAATAGGATGACTACCTCCATAAAGCTTCTCATCTGACCTCCATATATGTGCTGTGGTACACACGGGATCCCAACCCACCCACACAAGATGGAGGGAGGAAGACAAAGACAGGGACAGAGAATAGAAAGAGAATAAGTAAAAATTGTAAAACTTCCTTGATCTTCCTTACCCAGCTTTCAATTACTATAGCAAAATACCTGAGGCAGTAAGTTTATAAAAAGGTAGATTTTGTTGTTTTTTGTTTGTTTGTTTGTTTGTTTTTCGAGACAGGGTTTCTCTGTGTAGTCCTGGCTGTCCTGGACTTGCTTTGTAGACCAGGCTGACCTCGAACTCACAGTGATCCACCTGCCTCTGCCTCCCGAGTGCTGGGATTAAAGGTGTGCACCACTCTGCCTGGCTAAAAAGGTAGAATTATTTTGACTGGAGGCCCTATCCTTTGCCCAGGATAGTACATTATAGAGGAACACATGAAGAACAAGACACTTTAGAAGCTAACAGCCAAAAGCCAGGCAGAAGATGGCTGGGGTCCCACTATCGTCCACTTCTAAACGGTCCATGGGACTCTCCAATAACATGACAACCACGGAACCACGGGCCTTTGGGAAACACTCATACAAGCCATAGCAACCCGTGTCTCCTCCCACCCTGCTATCTCTTGGCTCCTGCTCACGGCATCCCAAGAAGGTACCTGCACTATATACTTGCACGTTTTTAAGTTTCTCTTCAAGTCTGGTTTTGTCCCAGAACTACCACTGCCTAGAGCCACAGGATGTTTCCTCGTCTTTCTCTTCTCTGGTATTGCTGTGCACAGGGCACTCTTAGCAGCTCCTTTTGGAGACTTCCTGCCTCCTGTGCTGTCCCTTTTGCCTTCTCCTAGTTTCAGGACCATTACTTAAGGTCTCCCCCCACACACACCCCACACACCCCCGCCCACTGCCATGATGGTTGGTACTTTTTAGTAATCTGCTTCTGGCCCTCTCCTTCACCTTATGCTTTCCTGGGGAGATCTTGCCTCTGTCTGTGACTTCAGTTGCTATACCTCTCCGCCGCTCCCTATCTAACACCGATAATGAACTCTAAGGCTCAAATGTCCTCTCACTTGCTGGATCGTTCCACCTGATAATCACAGACACCTTAAACATCCACAAGACTCACCTAAATGCAACAATATCCACCCAAATGCATGGTTTCCCTGTACAAATGTGTTCTTGTCTTTGTCAAGGGCAGCGACTTAGGGTCACAGCCTCTTTGGGTTGTGGGAGGTCAAACACTCTTTCACAGGGATCGCATGTAAGATATCCTTCAAATCAAATATTTGCATTACAATTCATAAACAATAGCAAAATTACAGTTATGAAGTAGCAACAAAATAATTTTATGGTTGGGGGGCGGTCACCACAACATGAGGAACTGTATTAAAAGTTTGCAGCATCAGGAAGATTGAGGACCACTGCTCTGGGGGCACTCCTAACTCTGCTCATCTGTGAAGCCTGACATTCATTCATTCTTCATGCTCAGCTATCAGATGCTGAGTTTCTCAGATCTACCTTGGCACTACTCCATGGTCTATTTTCAGAGTACCACCATCCTTTCCCTGGGTTTACTTACAAGCCTTTCAATGTGTCTCGAGTCCTGTAACTTTGTCTTTGCTTCGGCTGCTCCTTTCCAGGATGATCAAAGTCACCCTTGTAAGATGCAAGCCTATTTAAGTTCTCTTTCTCTTTGCTGGCTCCCTCCCACCCCACCGCAGGATGGGATGCAACGTGATTGGCATGCAAGACCCTCTGTGTTCTGACTGACTCTTCCCTTCTGTATTAGGTTTTCTTGGCTCCAAGAAATAGCAAAATGCTTGTCATTCTCAAGCCCACAGTGACATTTTCTGCCTTTCGCTTCCCTTAGTTGGCCCAAAACCCACTTACTCATTTTTCATATCTATTGTCAAGATTTCCTCCAGAAAGTCCAAGTCTTCATTAGCTCTTCTAGACACCACAAAGCACCTCTCACTTTATACATCATTACTCTTCCTCACACGTGTGCTAGTTTCGATGTTTTCTTGTGACATTATACGTTTTCTCTCTCTCTCCCTCCCTCCCTCTCTCCCTCCCTCTCTCCCTCTCCCCCCTCTCTCTCTGAGGCCACTTCTAAATGGGCATTTGGTGAATATTTATTCTGAGCCTGAGACTTAGGAATGGCTAACATGTGTGTTTAATCCCCACCCTAATCTTCTGAGGTCTGAGCTAAATAATGGTCATTTTTCTAGTAAACAGCAAAAACAGATGAGTTGAGATTGGTTCAACTTTTATCGGCGCTGTTCTGAGTCAGGACATCACACACAAATGTCTTGAAGACACAAGATTACAACAAATCATAGAGATTTTTTAAAGTGAAATAATTTAAATCACTGGTTTGACCTTTTCATAAACCTTTTCTTGACTCTATATGTCTTCTGCCCATTTGGGGAGGGTGTATTTTTTTTTAATTCAGTGGTGAGCTTTGACAAGGGTTTACAGCTGTGGGAGCAGAAGCCACCATGAATATAGATCATTTCTCTCATCCCAGGTGTCCTTCTTGCTTCTTTAAAGCCAAGCCTTTCTCTCTCTCCCTCTCTGCAACTGGCTTTCCTGGAGCTTTGTTTTCTCTGCCTGTAATTCTGCTCTTTCTGGAAGGTCCTGTAAATGAAGACATTCGGTGTGCGACCTTTTCTGTCTGGGCCCCTTTAATCTAACACCACACTGTTAAGAGCTGCCCCTGGTGTCATGTCATTACAGACTAGTACTATTGAGCCTGGATGGCTGCGGAATGTCAATCCAATCACTTTCTAATTTGGGGATGATATAAATCTATCCTCTCTGGGCATTTATACACAGGCTTGTGGAGACCATGTTTGGGAAAATATCAGGAGAAGAATTTCACTTCCAGGTCCTTAAGGCAAGGCTGTGTTTAGTGGCATGAGAACCTGCTAAATTGCTTTCCCAACACCTGCACTGTGTCTGCAAATAGGTGAGAATTCCAGTTGGGCCCTGTGCTCCTCAGGACTTTGTCAGTCCTTCCAGTTGTAGTCAGTCCTGAGGGAAAAGTGGTATCTCTTCTGGACTTTGTTTACATTTTATTTCTTCATTTTCTGAGGAGAGGAAACATGGGCCGTGGTGCTCCTGTAGAGGTCAAAGGTCAGCACATGGGAATGGGCTCCCTCTTCTCCCATATGGGTTCTGGGGATTGAACCCAGGTCTCCAGGCTTGTGCAGCAAGCTCTTGTACCCGCTGAGCCATCTTGCTGGCTCTCTTCTCCTGGATTTTAATGTACACTCTTCTCTTGTGGAATAATGATCGTTTTCTACATTCTTTGTGTGTCTTCAGGGTTCCTTCAGTGAAGTACCTGTTTGGATATGTTTTCCTACTTTTAAGAGAGGTCTTAATTCTCACCAAGTTGTGAGAATTCTTTCGTATGCCAGTAATTTGTCAGAAATGTAATTTAGAAATACTTCCCACCAATATGTGGTCTATCTTTTTTATTTCCTTTTTAATTTTAATCTTATTTTTTTATGTTATAGGCATGTTGCCTGCTTGGACGTCTGTGCACCATGTGTGTGCAGTGCCCGAAGAGGCCAGAAGAAGGCATCTGATTCCCCGGAGCTGGAGTACAGCCAGTTATACGCTGCCATGGTGGAAAATGAACCTGGGCTCTCTGGAAGTACTCCTAGCCACAAAATCATCTCTGCAGCCTTCTCTTTCATTTCTTAAATGCAGCTTTAAAGTTAGAATTCTCTTGGCTCATTTTAGATTTTTGTTTTGTTTTGTTTTGTTTAAGTTTCTTTGTTACTTAGAAAAATTACTTCTTAGTTACTTAGACGCCCTACTTGCTATTGTTGGTTTGGTTTTGTTGTGGTGGTTTCGGTTTTGGTTTCATTTGCTTTTGTTTATAAGGCTCATAGTTTTGGTCTTACATTTAGGCTCACAACCTATTGACTTTTCTAGACATTGTGCGTAGGTTCAGCATCACAGTTAGCGTATGATGTCCACATCTGCTAGGATCACTCGGAGAAAATTTTCTGCTTTATGCATTCAATTACATTGGCACCTTTCTCAAAAATAAACTCATCCTTTGTAAGCAGGTCTATTTCTGGGCTTTATTCTGCTTTTGATCAATATCTCTATCCGCTCAGTAATAACTACAGTGTCTTCATTATTTTAGCGTTTCAGTTAGTCATATAAGCCTTTTCAAGTGGCTTCGGCCACCCCCATGTCTTTTTACATTTCCTACACATTTTGAAAGTAGTTTGTCAATTTCTATAAGAACCCTGCTGGGCTATTGATTAAGATTGCATGAAGCCCATAGATACATTCAGGAAGACGTGGAAACGTAATGATCCTGCGCTCTCCAGTTCACAAACACAGTACCTCTCTCTCCCTTCGTTTGACTTCTCCCTGCACCTACAGATGTCACACTTGTCTAAGCTCTCTGTGGATGGCTTTTTATGCCATTACAAAGAACATCTTTTTGCAATGTTGAAATTTTCTAGTAGAAGAATAAATCTGGGCCTTGCATATTGATCTTACAGGATGAGATCCTGCTAAAGTCGTTAGTTCCAGTAAGTTGTGTGTAGATTCATTAGAATATTTTTATCTGAAAATAATCTTACTTCCTCTGCTCCAATACAGATGTGTTTGTCTATTTAGGCCCTTTGCTCTTAGCTACTTTACTTGTAAGAAGCACCCCTGTGACAGAAACCTCAGACAGGAAATACTATGGAATATACTTCATACGAGAAATACAGGAAGTAGTGTAATAGAGCGCACCTCAAAGGGAAAAGTTTTCTCAGAGCAGGCTGCTGTCCTTGCACCTCCAAAGATAATGAATGCATTCTTGCTGTGTCTCCTTTTCAAATGTCAGAATAAACATATGAGCTCCTAGCATGTTACTCGGAGGGAGGCTAAGTCTATTGCAGTCACCACTCTTTTTTTTTTTTACATTTCATTCTTAATTGCATTTTACAGTGGGAGCCCCTTTGAGTTGATCACTATGCCCTCTGGATAAGATCCATGTTGTGTTTTATAGCTTGTATGTTTTCTGTATATTTCCTGTCCCCACACTTGAAATGAAGGAGTTCAAACTTGATAAGGGGAGAAGACTGTCAGAACACAGGCAAAAGGAATGAGCCATGGCGGGTACCGCCTTGAGGGTTGTAACAGAGGCTCCAGGAAAACGACAGAGGGCCTTTTACCTCAGGTGCACTTTGTTTCCACGATTGCTCTTGGGCATGACTTTGTGCCTGCTGTATAAGACATGTTTATTCTTGTTGGATGTTGGATCACAGCTATAGAACCCAGTCTGGTGAAAGCGCATGCTGAGAGCTGCCCTCGGTGTGCCCTGAGCCTGGATAGGGCCTTCCCTCGCTCTCACGCTTCCCCAGATATTATCTGTGGTATGTGCCAGGCAATTGTGTGTAAGCCGGTCTGACCTGAGAATGTTCTGGCAAAGGGCTGCTCCGTCAATATTTACTACGTGCTTACTGGCGCTTGTTTACATGTTTTTTCTGGGTTCAAACCACCTTCCTTGGATCACTGCTTTCTTTGTTTCATTTGTGTATAAAAATGCACTGAAACCGAAGTAAAATGAAAACCATCAATAGCATTAGACGGTAGCCCGCCCCATTCTTTACGGTCCTCAGATCCCAGGTCTCTCAGAAAGGTCTGTAGAGTTTGGTGAAAGTCAACAGAGGACCATTAGAAACCACAATCTAGACTCAAGGCTGTCCATGACTGTTGAGTCGGCTGTGTTCTTGAACACTGTAGACCAGAAATTCAGATGGCCAGGATGTAGATCCAAGAGGCAAGATGGTAGTGGTGTGGCCCTCTGAAAAACTTCCTGCTTTCTAACCACTGGTTTCTACTAGAGATTTAAAACTCTAAACCTGTTGTTTTCTACCCTAGAACGACCAGCTGTAATTAGAGGTAACTTGTCCTGCTCTCTACCCCATGCCTTCGTGCTCTCTTTATTCACCACACTGCGCTTGGGTGGTACCCACTGGATATGTCAAAATTGTCTCCAACAGATCCTTTTCCCCCTCAGACTAGAAGGAAAGGAGACAGTCTTTAAAACAGGGGTGGGTCACATGACCCCTCTGGGGGTGCATCACCAGATAGCCTGGGGGTGCATCAGGTATGTGATTCCTAACAGTAGCAACATTAAAGTTATGGAGTAGCAATAAAACAATTTTATGATTGGGGGGCCACCACAACGTGAAAAACTGAACCAAAGGGCTGAAGCATTAGGAAGATGAAGGACCACTTTAAAAAAAAAAAAAGTAAACAGATCCTTACCAAAGCCAACCAGGCTGGACAGACTTTGAACTTCCAAGGTAAAAAACTGTTTGAAAATCCAGCTTGAAACACAAACCCATGCTAGCTAGAGGGAACTTAGAGGCCTGCAGTGCTAATTTAGAGGCTAGAAGAATAGGCTCTCAGCTTCTAGAAGCTTTGGAGATAACTCTGGAAACAATACAGTAATGGCCAACCAAGTAGCTCGAGGGTAGAGGAATTCTAATTCAGAACATGGCTGCTCTGGCAAGAGATCATATACAAAGACCTTCTAGATCTGTGAGATCTGGCTAGAATGCAAACATGCTGGGCAATGCTGGATTCATCTTTAATCCCAGGGGACAGAGGCAAGCAGACCTCTGAGGTCAAGGCCAGCCTGGTATAGAGCAAGTTTCAGGTAAAGAAAAGCTACATTCTGGACACACACCTTTTATCCTAAACTATGAAGGTAAAGCTACTTTGTAGAAGGAAGCACCCGTGTTTAAAAGTGATGTTTAAATGCATGGCAGACAAAGTGACAAGTCAGAGAAAGATTTGACAGAATAAGATATGCCCAACTCTCAGGAGAAGAGAGGGGAAAAGGAAGCTACTTAACGGAGCAGCGCAGAGACTGAGAGAGAGAGGAAGCAGTTTTACCGGGAGGGTTTTAAAGAGTCAGGTCGACATGTCCCCTCGATGGGGAGGCCTGGTGGCACTCAGAGGAAGGA
Source organism: Acomys minous (assembly GCF_964271855.1). Taxonomy (NCBI): domain Eukaryota; kingdom Metazoa; phylum Chordata; class Mammalia; order Rodentia; family Muridae; genus Acomys; species Acomys minous. The sequence goes on along the minus strand of NC_140494.1, from coordinate 21,533,458 downwards.
TAGCAGGCTACCAAGAAGAGACTTTATACCCTATGAGCATATACAGGGGAAGGAGGTCCCCCTCAGTAACAGTCATAGGGGAGGGGAGTAGGGGGAAAATGGGAGGGAGGGAGGAATGGGAGAATAGAAGGGATGGGATAACAATTGAGATGTAATATAAATGAATTAATAAATTTTTAATAACGAGAGAGAGAGAGGGGGGGTAAAAAAGAGAGAACAAGGCAGACACAGGTGAAGACAGAATGGGCAGGAGAACTAGAAGGAGCCAGAAGATTATAACAGATTGCTGAGTTAGTTTGAGGCTAAGTGGAGCAATTCAGAGGCTCAGAGAAAAGCTAGTTGAATCAGACAACTTGGAGAGGATTTTGAGCCAGAACAGCTGAGTTGAACCAGCCAGCTAGCTAAAAAACAAAACAAAACAAAACAACAAGAAAGGGTGAGCTTATTAAGCTGTAAGTCTCAGAGGCTGAAAACATTCTAGGCCTAGGTTAGATTGTATGAAGATAAGAAGCTTCCAGAACTAGGCCTAGGTTAGCAGATGGGGGCAATAAGTCCCCAAAATGATTTTTTCCCTCAGAATTTTACCAAACTTTCAAAGAAGAGCTAATATTAATACTCCTCAAACTATTCCACAAAATAGAAACAGAAGGAATATCGCCAGACTCATTCTATGAGGCCACAGTCACTCTGATAACTAAACCACACAAAGACTCAACAAAACAGATAATTTCAGACCAATTTCCCTTATGAACACTGATGCAAAAATACTCATAAACCAGATCTAAGAAGACATGAAAAATATCATCCACCATGATCAAAAAAATCTTCATCACAGGGATGCAAGGATGGTTCAATATGTGAAAATCCATCAATGTAATCTACTGTAGAAACAAACTGAAAGAAAAAAAACCACATGATCATTTCATTACATGCTGAAAAAAGCTTTTGGCAAAATCTAACACCCCTTCATGTTAAAAGTCATGGATAGATCAAGGATATAAGGCACATACCTAAACATAGTAAAAGCAATATATGTCAAGCCAATAGCCAACATCAAATTAAATAGAGAGAAACTTAAACCAATCCACTAAAATCAGGGGCAAGACAAGGCTTCCACTCTCTCCATAGCTATCCAATATAGTACTTGAATTTCTAGCTAGAGCAATAAGACAACTAAGGGAGATCAAGGGGATACAAATTGGAAGAAAGAAGTCAAAGTATCTCTATTCACAGATGATATGATAGTATACACAAGTGATGTCCAAAATTCTACCAGAGAACTCCTATAGCTGATAAATACTTTCATTAAAGTGGATACAAAGTTAGCTCTAAAAAAGTCAGTAGTCCTTTTGTATACAAATGATACATAAGCTGAGAAAGAAATTAGGGAAACAGTACCCTTCACAACAGCCATAAATAATATAAAATTATCTTGGTGTAACTCTAACCAAGCAAGTGAAAGATCTATATGATAAGAACTTCAAGTCTCTGAAGAAATAAACTGAAGAAGATATCAAAAGATGGAAAGATCTCCCATGCTCATGGACTGGGAGGACCAACATAATAAAAATGGCCATCTTACCAAAAGCAATCTACAAAGTCAATGCAATTCTCATTAAAATTCCTACTCAACTCTTTACAGACCTTGAAAGAACAATTCTCAACTTCATATGGAAAAATAAAAAAACCCAGTATAGCTAAAACAATTCTGTACAATAAAAGAACTTCTAGGGGTATCACCATTTCTGATTTCAGGCTGTAACATAGAGCAATAGTAATAAAAACCACGTGGTATTGACATAAAAATAGACAGATTGATCAATGGAATCAAATCAGAGACCTAGAAATGAATCCATACACCTATGGACACTTGATTTTTGACAAAAAAGAAAAAAAACATACAATGGAAAAAAATAGAATCTTCAAGAAATGGTGTTTGTCTAACTGAATGGCTGCATGTAGAAGAATAAAAATAAATCCATATTTATCATCCTGCACAAAACTCAAGTCCAAGTGGATCAAAGACTTCAACATAAAATGATATATACTAAATCTATTAGAAGAGAAAGTGGGGAAGAGCCTTGAACTCATTGCCACAGGAGACAATTTCCTGAACAGAACACCAACAGCCCAGGCTCTAAGGTCAACAATTAATAAATGGGACCTCATGAGGCTTAGAAGCTTCTGTAAGGCAGAAGACACTGTCAACAGAACAAAGCGACAACCTACAGACTGGGAAAAGATCTTCACCAACTCTACATCTGACAGAGGTCTAATATCCAAAATATATAAAGAACTCAAGAAATTGGACACCAACAAACCAAATAACACATTTTAAAATGGGCCACGGAGCTAAGAATTCTCAACAGAGGAATTTCTAGTGTCTGAGAAAAGCCACTAGAATGTTCAATATCTTTAGTCACCAGGGAAATGCAAATTAAAATGATTCTGAGATTTCATCTTAGACCTGTCAGAATGGCTAAGATCAAAAACCCAAGGGACGGCACATGCTGGAGAAGACGTGGAGCAAGAGAAACACTCCTCCATTGCTGGTGGGAGTGCAAACTTGTATAACCACTTTGGAAATCAAGCTAGCAGTTTCTCAGAACATTGGGACTAATTCTACCTCAAGACCCAGCTACACCACTCCTGAGCATATACTGGAAAGATGCTCCACCATACAACAAGGACTTTTGCTCAGTTATGTTCATAGCATCTTTATTCATCATAGCCAGAAACTGGAAACAACCTAGATGTCATACAACCAAAGAATGAATAAAGAAACTGTGGTACCTGTACACAATGGAATGGCTATTAAAGATCAAAAGACATCATGCAATTTGCAGGCAAATGGATGGACCTAGAAACAGTCATTCTGAGTGAGGTGACCCAGACCCAGAAAGACACACATGGTATGTACTCACTTGTAAGTGGATATTAGCCATATAGTACAGGATAACCAGGCTATAATCCACAGACCAGACCCAAAGAAGCTAAGTAACAAGGAGGCCCAAGGGAGGATGCTTGAATCTCACTCAGAAAGAGAAATAAAATAGACACCTGAAGTAGATGGAGGGAGGGAAGTGGGTAAAGAGGCAATGAGAAGGGTTACTGGGGATATGAGTCAGGTGTTGGGAGGGGGGAGGGGACTGAGTATCTGTGGGAGTGACCCTAGCTGGGACTCCTGGAAGCAGAAGATACAGAGCCTGAAGTCTGCCTGTTTTCTTTTTTTTTTTCTTCATTTTTTTCTCCTTTATTAATTTATTCTTGTTACATCTCAATGGTTATCCCATCCCTTGTATCCTCCCATTCTTCCCTCCCTCCCATATTCCCCTTACTCCCCTCCCCTATGACTGTTCCTGAGGGGGATTACCTCCCCCTGTATATGTTCATAGGGTATCAAGTCTCTTCTTGGTAACCTGCTGTCCTTCCCCTGATTGCCACCAGGCCTCCCCCTCCAGGGGACATGGTCAAAGGTGAGGCACCAGAGTATGTGAGAAAGTAATATCCCACTCTCCACTCTACTGTGGAGAGTGTTCTGTCCATTGTCTAGATCTGGGTAGGGGTTTAAGGTTTACAGCCTGTATTGTCCTTGGCTGGTGCCTTAGTTTGAGCGGGACTCCTGTGCCCAAATCTGCCTATCATAATGTTCTACTTGTTCTAGGACCCTCTGGATCCTTCTACTTTGCCATTCTCCCATGATTTTCTCATCTAGAGTCCCACTAGAATGTCCTCCCCTCTGTCTCAGTTTCCTGGTAAGTGAAGGCTTTCGTGGGACATGCCCCTTGGGCTAATATGCAGATATAAGTGAGTATATACCATTTGAGTCTTTCTGCTTCTGGGTTAACTCACTCATTATGATCATTTCTAGCTCAATCCATTTCTTAATGATACTGTTTGTTTTGGATATTACTTATCTAAGTAAGAGGTATGGACCTTTGGCTCCTGCTTTCTATTAAGGATGTCATTGCTCAGCAGGAGCTTCCCAGCTGCGTATAATTTGTCTGTTTTATTTTCTTCTTGTTTCAAGGGGTAGATTCTGGTATTCTCTGTCAGATTAACATCATCGAGGGTTTCCTCCTTGTATTTTTCTTATAGTTAAAAAAAATTAAGGCTTACACTCCAATCTTTAACTCATCTTTAATTGATTCATATATGTGGGATCAGATAAAGGCTCATTTTTTCTTTTGTTAATGGGTACTCTGTCTTTTTTAAACACCATTTATTGAGGACTACCATTTTTTTCACTTTTTTTCCCTTTATTAATTTATTCTTGTTACATCTCAATGGTTATCCCATCCCTTGTATCCTCCCATTCTTCCCTCCCTCCTCTTTTCCCCTTATTCCCCTCCCCTATGACTGTTCCTGAGGGGGATTACCTCCCCCTGTATATGCTCATAGGGTATCAAGTCTCTTCTTGGTAATCTGCTGTCCTCTGAGTGCCACCAGGTCTCCCTCTCCAGGGGACATGTTGAAAGGTGAGGCACCAGAGTATGTGAGAAAGGTTTTTTTTGTTTTTGTTTTTGGTTTTTTTTGGTTGCGTGTCCTTATCTCCTGTGCCAAAAATCAGTTTGCCAAGCCGGGCGGTGGTGGCGCACACCTTTAATCTCAGCACTTGGGAGGCAGAGCCAGGTGGATCTCTGTGAGTTCCGGGCCAGCCTGGTCTACAAATCAAGTCCAGGACAGCGAGGGCTACACAGAGAAACTCTATCTCGAAAAAACAAAACAAAACAAAAAAATCAGTTGGCTGCAGATGTGGCTTTATATCTAGGCTTTCCATCCCTTCCATTGGTCAATTTCCCATTCTAGTTTTTAATGTCAGTAACATGCTGTTTTGATGATTGTAGCTTTGTAAGAAATGTTACAATCTTTCTGTGTGGTACCTCCAGCTTTGTTCTTTTTTCCTTCTGTCCTTTCTTCCTTCCTTCCTTCTGTCATTCCTTTCTTTCTTCTATTCTTTGTTAAGGTTACTTTGTCCATTCAAGTTCAATGAAATATTTAAAGTTTTCCTTTCTTATTCATTTCTAAAATAAATTTTAATTGACTTGGATTGAATCTGTAGATTGGTCTAGCTAGCATGGACACTGACAAATTACTTCTTCTGATCCACAGACACAGGGTATCATTCCATTTCTTTCATTAGGATTGTTGTTGAGGGTGGTGATGGTGGTGGTGGTGGTGGTAGTTTTTTTGGTTGGTTGATTGGTTTTGGTTTAGGTTTATGTTTTGTTTGTTTGTTTTTGGTAGCGTCTAGTATACATAGTTTTCACTACTTGCTTAGTTTTAGTTATGGTTTCATTTCTGTGAAGAGACATCATGACCACAGCAACTCTTATAAAGGAAAATATTTAACTGGGGCTGGCTTACAGTCTTAGAGGTTTAGTTCATTATCGTCATGGCAGCATGCAGGCAGACATGGCGCTGGGTAAGGAACTGAGAGTTCTACATCTTGATCTATCTGTCACACTGGTGTACCTTGAGCACATATGACCTCAAAGCCTTGGCTCCACAGTGACATGCTTCCTCTAACAAGGCCATGCCTCCATCAATAAGGCTGCACCTCCTAACAGTGCCGTTCCTTATGGCCAAATATCCAAACACAAGAATCTGTAGAGGCCATTGCTATTAAGTATTTCATTGATTTTTTTTTATGCTATTGTAAGTAGGATTCTCTTGTTGTTATATTATTAATATAAAGAAATTCTACTAATTCCTGTATGTTGGCTTTACATCCGATGACTGTACTGAATGTAATGTGTTTATTGATTCTAACAGACTTTTTCCATTGTTGTCATTTCAGTGTGTGTGTGTGTGTGTGTGTGTGTGTGTGTGTGTGTGTATGTGTGACTTTAAAACTTTTTTCTTTAACTAAGATCCTGTCATCAATAAAGACAATTCTTCCTTCCCTACATGGGTGTGCTTGACTTCTCTTTCCCACTTAATTGCCATAGCTAAACTTGCCGTTTACATTGAACAGAAACAGTAAGAGTGAGGATGTTTTACTCCCATTTCCCAACACAGGGTATCACATTAGGTGTGACTTATTGTATCTTTGTTGTGTTTAAGAATATCCCTTTTGTGTTTAACTTCTCAATAGTTTTTTTTATTATGAGAGAACATTGCTTATTGTGAAGTAATTTGATAGAGACAGCCATATAGTTTCATCCTTTGTTGTGTAATATGGAGACTTAAATTAGTCTATTTCTACATATTGAATGATTCTCTTTTAGGGCTTTATTTTATTTTATGTATATGAGTATTTTTTCCTGCAGGGATGTATGTGTATCACATGTTACCTAAGATGTTAGAAGATGTTGGATCCCCTGGAACGAGAGTTGTGCATGGTTCAGAGCCATGATGTGGGTCCTGGGTATCGCGCCTAGGTCTTCTGCAAGAGCAACAAATGCTTTTAACAGCTGCTCCGTCTCTCCGGCCTCATACTAAATGATTCTTACACAGCAGAATAAGGCCCAGATGGTCAAAATGAATGACTTTTTAATGCACCACTGAGTAGGATTTGCCATGCCAAATTCTCACTGACTTAGCCTAGGAGTCTACCCTAATCTACCCATCATAAACTGTGAGTCAACGGTACGTTTCATATGCATAACTACTGAATGTCACATTGTTTGTTTAATCTGTGATTACATAGGTGAAAAATGGCATCAGTGAAGATGTCACCATCTAATATCCCACATCACTAACCCAAGAAAACTGGAATTCATACTTTGCAGTACAGCTTCTCCTAAATGTACATGGTTTTCCTTCACACACTCATTAAATTGCAACATCCTAAGTCAGAGAATGGTGATTTGGAAACTGTCCATATTTTGTTGAGAAGTTTTGTGAATATCTCCATGAGTGATTTTGGCCTGATGTTCCTTTCCTTGTGTGTGGCTTTGGTATTTGGATATTGCTGGCCTTTTCCAAATGAGCTTGGATGTTTTCTCTCCACTTTAATTTTGTGGGAGAGTTTGAAAATTGGTATTAATTTTCTCTAGGTTTTTGATAGATTTCAACTGCCATGCCACCTAGCCCTTTCTTTTTAAGGGAAACTTGAAGAAATGACTCAACATCTTGCTCAGTATTGTTCAGATCCTAGTTTGGGTGGTTGTATGTGCCCATTAATTGACTTGTTTCTTCTAGGTTATCAATCTGTTGTCATCTAATTGCTCATGGTGGCTCCTTATGATCCATATTTTTTTTGTTTTTAATTATATGTCCTTTTCTCCTTGGTCTAGCAAAGAGTTTGCCCTTTTTTCCCCCCAATCTTTTAAAAGTCATCTTTTGGGGCTGGAACAGTGGCTCAGTGGTTAAGAACACTAGCTGTTTTTCCAGAAGACCCAGGCTCACTCCACAGCATCCACATGACAGCTCCGAAGTGTCTGTAACTCTAGACCCAGGGGAACTGATGCCCCCTATTGGCCTCCATGGGCACTGCATGCATGTGATGCACAAACATACACAAGCAAAACACTCACGCACAGAGGATAGTAAAACAATCTTTAACATCGTCTTTTAGTTTCATGCATCTTTTCTGCTGTGTCTGAACCTGTTGTATTTGTTTCTGCTCTGATCACTATTCCCTTCCTTCTGCTTCCTTGAACTTACTTTGTTCTGTTTCTAGCTACACAAGGTACTGCAATGTTGCTTACCTGAGATGCCTTTTGATTCAAGAACTCTGTTTGTAAACGGTTCCTTGTGACTGTTGATGGGTAATGACTGTCTGGGGCCACTTTGCTAATTGTCTGCAGGTTGTCATGCGGATCTGTGGCTCCTCTCTTCCTGCCTACCTTTTCCTTTCCCAATTTGTGGTTTCTGCTGGAGCATCATTGGATGTGTTTCTTGTGGTTACTCTGAGCCCCATATAAAATGCCTGACACAGACTGTTCGAGGCTAACAGCAATTTCGATCATATTACAGACTACACTTCCAGACCCCTTCCCTTCAGGTTTATATTCTCTTGCCGAACTGACTTACGGATTTTCATAATTTGCATACCACTGTAGCTGGAGATTCTTTTATGGGTCTTGGTGTTAAACTCTGGGACTAGAGAGTAAGCCCATCCCCCCCTCGAATGTGACGGTATCTAGGTATATGGAGTTTGAGGATGCACTTAGCCTTACCAGTGAGTTCTGTAACTTTTTATGCCTCCAGCATCCTCTTCCTTCAGCTCGGAGACAGCTTTTTGCCACAATTTTGGCAAGGTCAGTCTAACAGTGATAAGCCCTCTCCACTCCTGAGAAAGTCATCATGTTGGCCTTAATTTTTCAGAAATTGAATTGTCGAATAAAATATTCCTAATGAAGCTTTCTTCTCTCAGGGTTTTGAATTTTTTATCCGACTCCCTTTTGGTACTCAGGGTTTTTGCTGTACAAAGAAGTTCTCATACAGGAGATGCCAACTTTCCATTTTTCTTATTATAAATACGTAATATAAAAACATTTAATCACTGTTTCACACTGAGATACCTGTTGACTCCACCAAATCCTTTTCAGGTCACTGAGTGTGACTCCAAGACTGTGAAAAAAAAAATGTTTTGCTTACTGCGTCCAGTCTGTTCTATTTGTTAGAGCAACCTGAATTCAGACAATCTTCAGTAAAGAAAGAAATGGCCTATTTTTATTCTATCAGTATACCTAAATCTTATTCAAGTAAGGGAGTACATTTGTATCTTAGATAATTTAATCAGACCGCATTCCTTTTTAATGGACCGAATTAGAGTCCATTCAGCTTAAGCTAGTCACATAGCTGATTGCTATACATCAGTTGAAATTGGTTAAAGATCAATAATAAAAGTCACGTTTCTGTACCATCTAGTGTAGTGTAAAGGAAGCCATAGACTTCACGGAAGCCTTTCATTCTTTCCAGAGTGTAGGCACACAGTTTGCCAACATGTTCTGGGAGAAGCTCCTCCATCCCGCAACAGTAGTTTTGCCACAGGCATTTTCTGCTACCACATCGTGTTATTTAAAAGCGATTTGCTTTTTTGGCAGCCATTCAAGAGAGTTCTTTGCTTGTAAATCCTCTTTATCTCATGCTATGGTTGAAGTGAAATCTTGGCACAATTTCAGTTCATTTGTCTTCTTGTACCAGAGAAGAAGAAGAAAAAAAATATATAAAGGCTCTAGAGACTAACACTGTGTGCAGGTCCCCAAAACAGTGGGAAGCCTTGTTGGCTATTCAAGAGGGTCATGCTACTAACTAAGCATCCATGGGATAAAGTAAGATCCCATCACAGGAGAGGCAGCCACCCTGGCAAAAAGACTGTTTGAAAGCCTGAATGGTAGAATTTCAAAGTAAATAGTGCTCATTGTGAACTTGACTCCAAGCCCTTCCAGTCAGCTTAACTTAGTAGGCCAAGTCCACAAGGACCAGTCACTTGGTGCTTAGGCTGGACTTCCCATTCTTTTGGCTTCTGTGATTTGCACTATGGGCTTATCAGCTTGTTTGCTGGGGTTGTGGAAGTTTAAAAGGAAACAGTGTCATCCCACTCAGAGGAAAAGGGTGATACCATGTCTGAGCCAAAGCATCTCTTGGAAATGACAGAGGGTGATTTCCCTGCCCACGTCTGCTGTGCATGGAACGTGGAACCCATGCTGCTGGCTAAACATCAGGGAGAGCTTCTTGATGGCAAACAATTCCTCTAGTTTGTCTCTGCACATTGAACTTGTCTTTAAACAGATGCTGAACACTCTGCCTGTTTAAGGAAGGAGCCTTGTACCTAGACAGTGCAGACCGGAACCACCAGAATGACAAACAATGGGTGATTATGGGGCTGCACCAAGACAGACAGAGGTTGACATTAGATGAAGGGACCTTCCCTTAGTATGTTATTTAGGCATGAATGTGAACTTGTCAAGATCACGGCTACTGGGAAACTTCTTGATGGCTGACATTTCTTGATGGAGCTCTGCTGTGCTGTACCATGATGTCAATGTCAATTAAAAACCTTAAATTTAAATCCAATAAGATGTTTATGCTTTAATTTTGTAGACCTTCCTATGCCTCAAGAGAAACAAAGGGGCTTTTCTTTTTGTATTTGAAGATTTCATATGTACATAAGAAAATAGCCACTGTAAGTATTTCTAGCTGGCAAATAAGAAGCCAGTGAAGTAAAAGTTTAAGTGGTTGTGTAAAAATAGAATCTACTATAGCCCTTGGATCATTAGCACTGCTGGTAGGAATGAATGCGGAGAATAAATGTGTTGAGCACATCAAAGTGAAGGCTATGTGTCGTGATGGTGTATGAAGAAGTCGGGGACAAACAGGTGACTCACTGTGGAAAGGTGCAAGTTTCAGGTGATCAAAACGTAATGCTAAGAACACACAAGCTAAGATTTTTCTGAGTAAGAATTTCATGTCCCTATTAGTTTCTCCAGTTTATTGGATGTAATTCAAGAAATCTGGAGTACTGGCCTCCTCATCTATCCCAGAATACTGATGTTACTGGGACTGTAAAAAAGGAAGTAACTTAAGACCACAGGGAGAAAAGCAATAAAACACCATATCATATCCCCAGTCCTTTCTCTTTTTCCACAAACATCTCTGTCCATAAAATCAAATAACCTGTTGTTTTCTTTGCTGGGAGCCTGAATCTTCCACTTAAGATTTCTACACTGTGTTTCTGTTGTTCATATTTTGAACGGGAACGTCTTTGTCTCTGCTTTTATTGTTGTTTTAATAAAGGCTGCAGTCGTCGTTCTTTTGCGGGGACAAGGATTAGATTTACTTATTTAATAAGTTGAGTATGACATTTTTTTAAAAAAGAGAATTGTTTTGGTAGATGAAGAAGGTGAGCAGATATTAAAGTCATTACTTATTTCTATTTTAAAATCACATTCAGTGAATCCTTACACTTGCTTAGAAGATATGAGCCCCACAGAACAGTCATTTTGTGTGGTACACTTACTGTTCTGGGCAACCCAATTCAGACAAAAATCTATATCTCAAGACCACTGGCCAGGAAGTGGAGAATTGCCAGATAGGGAAGATTGTTTTCTGTAGAAGCAAATATTTATCAAAAAGAGAAAGTATAAGTGTGTTGTTCAGACCATCTTATTTATTTACTCACTCTTAGAAAGGAAGGAATGTAAACATAGAGGAGACAGCATATTCTTCATTTCTAAAAATTTGAATACTAATATCATGGAGACTACAGCATTGGTTGCTAATAATTTAGGCCCAGCATTTAACTGAACCCCAGGCCTCAGTGCAAAAACACTAAGGGGGCAGAGTGGGCATGGAGAGAGCAACAGAGGCTATGAAAACTTCAGCTGAGCATGGACTCCTCCTAGACTAGATGAGATCCTTTCCAAATAGGGAGAAGATGAAGAATGGCTGACCTTGGGTTATCAGCATTGCAGATGGGATAGTGGTTTGAATGAGAAATGTCTCCCATAGTTTCAATCATTTGAACACTTAGTCCCCAGTGGGTGGCACTGTTGGGGTACAGCTACATGGTACAGCATTCCTAGAGGAGGTATGTCATTGGGACCATCTACTCAAGTTTCATAAAAAGGCTAAGAAATCACAGAATTACATGTCATATGGAGATGAGCACTTAAATGTATTGATTAGAAGGGATACACAAGAAATCTCTGTGGTGCAGATATTGTCCTGTGTCTTTACCTGGCTGGTTGCTAGGATTATTATATATACATATGCTCTCAGGAAAGTTGCAAGATATGAAATCAACATATAAAAACCTAAAATGTAGACCGTAGCCTTTTTTCTATAAACCAATAGGGAACATGTGGAGAAAGAAATTAAGAATATAAGCCTGTTTACAAGAGGTTTAAAAATAGTCCTAGGAGCAAACCTAATCAAGGAAATAAAAGATCACCACAATGAAAACTAAAATACTGAAGAAATAAATTGAAGAAGACACCGGAAGATCAAAAGGCTACCCTCATGTTCTTGGATCAACAGAATTAATATTGTGAAAAACGATCATATTACCCAAAGTGATGTACAGATTCAAGGCCATCTCCCTCATACATGAGAGAAGAATGACTGCTTTTGAGGGGCAGGGGACCAATGGAAGGAGGGAGGAGGGATGAAGGATGTGTGGGAATGAGAAGGAGCAAAGTACAATAGTGTGCACGAAGGAAAAAGTGAATATAAATGTGATTATTGACTTATAACAAAAGAAAAAGTCCAGCTCACACTATGTGGTATATATTATATAACATGTAAAAATCACTACAAACTAAATAATAATAATAATAATAATAATAATAATAATAATAATAATAATAATAATAAATTTAACATTTAACAACATTTTGGAGATAAGAGCCACAAATGTCCATGGAAAAGGAGGAACATGTGGCTTTCAGCCTCATGAAGTTGAAGTTAACTTCGCTCCAGCCTGACATGGAGCAGGGCCACCCCACTCTTCAAGAGAGGATTGTTCATATCACACTACTGGAATATGGCATTATTTTGTTGGAATGTCAAAAATCAAATTTGATAATGCCCTTTGTTAACAAGAGTCCAGTAAGAGGAGACATTTCTCAAGCTGATGGGATTTTAAATATGTAAAAACTCTATAAAATAAATAGCTATTAGCAAATATCAAATGTACCTACTTACACATATAAATATCACCCATGTCCAAGAATATTTACTTCAGCATTATCTGTAATTTCAAGGGAATGAAGTCAAAATAAATGTTCACCAGGAAGGAGCTAATTTAGTGAACAATGGTTTACTCACTTATGAAATAATGTTCTGATGTTTAAAAACACATTATATACAACCAATCACTGGCCTATCTTGAGACCCATGCCATGAGGGAGAGCCTACCCTTGACACTATTAATGATAGTCTGCTATACTTCCAGCCAGGCACCTAGCACAACTGTTGTCTGAGAAGCTTCACCCAGCAACTGATGGAAGCAAATGCAGAGATCCACAGGCAAACCTTTAGACAGAGCTTGGGGAATTCCATGGAAGAAGGGAATGAAGGACTGAAGGATCCAGAGAGGTCAATGACATCACAAGAAAACATACAGAACCAACTAACCTTGGCACATAGGGGCTGAAAGAGGCTGAAGTACCAAACAGAGAGTATACATGGCACGGACCTAGGCCTTCTGCACATATGTAACAGTTGTGCTGCTTGCTCTTCATGTGGGACCCCTAACAGCAGGAGAAGGCACTGGATGTTACTCTACTGCCTGCCTTTGGATCTTTTCTCCCTAACTGAGCTGCCCTGCCGAGCCACAACAGAAGATGTGCTTAGTCTTACTACAACACAATATGTCACAATGGATTGATATCCATGGGGTGCCTCTCTTTTTCTGAGCCTCTTCTGAGGAGAAAGGAAGGACTGGAGGATGTCAGGGAAGGGAGGGGAGAGGGAGAGTCTGAGAGGAGAGGAGAAAGAGGAAGCTGTGATCTAGATGTAAAATAAATACATTACTTAATGAAAAAACAAAAGCAACAAAGAAACAACATCTATGTATTGATTTTGGCTAATCTCTAATTGACATCAAGTGTGATCAAGGTGAGCTGTTTGTGGAGATGCATGTCTAGAAAACACACAAGCAGGTATACCAGTTGTCTGACCTGATAAGATGCACTGAATGGCTAATGAACAAGAGCAGAAAGGTCACCAGCATGACAAAGCACTCTCCTAGTTGCACAAGAAATGTCATTTGTCACTCTTTTGGGAGAGGAAAGCTAAAGAAAAATCAACCTTGGGAGTTGCTCTGCCATGGAAAAGCTCAGACAGTGACTGACAATGAGGAACAGAAATAGGCCTTCTCTTGTATTGCCACATGGTTTTCCTGCCAGATGAAGTCATACTGAACTGAGACAGAGTCTTTATTTTTACAAAAATAACCTTTGTGAAAATAAATAAGGAAGCTGTTCCTACCTGAATGTTCTAGTGAGCGTTCTAAAGAAGCCCAACACCGGAAACACTACCACGAAGACTTTGTTGTTGCTACCTCCTCACCAGAGTCATTTGGGGAAACCTTGCTTATTCCTCAACATGGAAGAGTCTGAGCCCTCTGCCCTTCCAGGTCTTGCAAAATCTGCAAACCCAGACTCCATTAGGGTGTTGAGAGATGCCTTTTTGGCCTGACTCTGAGAGAAAGCAAAGAGGCTCTGATTCTTGGGGTGCTCAGTAAGGCTGCTGGGCTTTGGATATGAAGCATACCAACATGCTCATGAGTGAAGGCTTGGTCTCAAGCCAGTGGTGCTATCTAAAGGAGGTGGAAAGAGGGGAATGGATCTTGATAAGAAGAATTATATCACTGAGGAATTCTCTGGAAAGATAGAGCTTGTACTCAGGCTCTCTTTGTCTCTTGATTTCTGTTTTCCAGGCACTATGGGATGACCAGTCTCCTCTTCTAACACGTATCCTGCTGATATAATGACATGCTTTCACTTTAGCACAAAGCAATGGATCCTGCCAACCTTATTCTGAAACCTCACTGAAATCCACAGATACAAGAATATTTTCTCAGGATTCAGGGATGTCTCTCCTTTCCCTTATCTTCCATTCTTAGGTTTGGAGATAGGTGTTGAAAAGAAAGAAGGGGGAGTATAGAAATATATAGAACAAAAAGTAGATTAGTGAATCTACTTCTTAACTTAATTCCTTAATTGTCACTCACAAAGTTATTTTTAATTTACTGGTATAGAATTTTGCATATAGATGAAAATAAGTTTAATTTTAGATACAGCAGTATAGAATTCAAATTTAAGATTATTCTTCATACACATTATATACATTTCTACTCTAACATGATGTATTGTGCCCATGTAATTCAATTATAATACAAGGTTTACTTCCAGTACTTTGAAAGTGCTTTTGCAGGCTGTTCAGGATAAATAAGTTATACAAGTTAATTGTTTGTCGATCAAATCATGGTCCTATCAATTACTAGTCTACTTTTATCACAAGAATATACATCTTAGGTGTGGCAGGTAGATGTGATTCTATAGAAAGATAAGGTAAAATAGTTAGATAAGATCATCAAAAGCCTCAGACATGCAGAATATGGCATTTTAAAATATTTTTATTATTTTAAAGATTCACTGAAAATGAGACAGGTTAACCCTTAACAATACCCAGCCTACCTCAAAGAGGATGATGAGCATCAAAGAACCTCCTTATGGAGATGGCTTCAAATGTGGCAAACAAGCCACTGGGAAAAATGTCCTCATTTCTACCACAGACAGAATTCTGCCTAAAAAAGGGCAAGCTTGGATGCAGGCACAGTCAATGGCCAAATTCTGCTAAGACAGGATAAGCAAGTTCTCAATAGTTCTTGCCTCACAAATATGTCTGTCAGAAGGCTGAAGATGATGCTTCAACATTATAAAGAGTTTTGGGTTACTCTTCAGGTAGTAAATTGTCTCTGTCATCTTCTCAGGTAATCAATTTTATTCATTCTCAAGTCTCTGATGGAGTTGAAGACCAGATAATTTAGTTTTATAATGAAGCTTAGTTGTTTAGGGGTTAAGATGTTTTTAGGTCTAGATAGATGTTTTAGGTTGACAACAACAAGATATGATAGATATTGATTTATGTTCAGAATTTTAGACTCACCAACATAGGAAAGATGTTTCTTCAAGGCTGCCAAGTACAAATAGCCAAAACATTAAGAATGTAACATTTGTATAATTCCTGATTGTGTCATGGTTCTTCTTGCTGTAGGTAGCCTATTGTATATATGTGTAATAATATAAATGTATATGTAAAAAATAAAAATATTTTTAAAATAACATTTTCTCCTTTAAGTTGCTTCTCTCAGGCTTCCATCACCATGAAAATACTTGGCTAGCGCAAAGATCAAGAGAGGTCAGTCACCTCAGAGAGAGCTTGCAGCTCATATCTCTTGACCTAAAAAGAATTCTTGTTCTTTGGGAAACCATAGACACTGAATTGATTTAGGCCATGCATCTTACAAAATTGTACCTGTTCTTATGCTTCATGAACACTGGCCTCCACCTAGACTGGCTTACATTCAAATATGTTCTCAACTCAAATGACAACTTTCTCAGTTGGTTTCACTTTGATTTTTAGATTCTTTTTGTGATGTGAGAAAGGAAAAGTCTCAGGTTGAATCCTCCAAGGAAGCCATTGAGTTGACAGAATTAAGAATGTAAAATTTTTATCATGAGCCAAGTTATGGAACTGACCTAATAGACCAGAAAAAAAAAAGAAGCAAACTTCAAAAAGCAGTAAATATACACAGTGGATCTTTATTCTGTCATAAGGAATAAAATTATGCTTTATAGGAAAATGGATGCCCCTGGAGCTCCTCACAATAAGCAAAATGAGTTAGATGTAGAAAGACAAACACTGACTCTTTTCCCTCATACACAGAATCTGACTTTTCAAAATAAAGCATGAAAGTAGAAAAGGGACTGTTCGAAAATAAGGAGACAGCAAGAGGGCGTGGGGGACAGGAGAATGGAAACAGGAACGTTCAAGGATTTACACTGATGAAAAGGTCATAATAAAACCCATTATATTGTATATGAGTAAATATATGCTAGTGAAATAACTAAAATTCATTTTTATTGGGAAGCAAATTATATACAATGAGAAGGAAAAAGAATCAGCCCCGGGGGCTGGAGAGATGGCTCAGTGGTTAAGAATGCCACCTGCTCTTCCAGAGGTCCTGAGTTCAATTCCCAGCAACCACATGGTGGCTTACAACCATCTATAACGTAATCTGATACCCTCTTCTGCAGATAAAGCACTCATATACAATAAATAAAATAAATAAATATTAAAAAAAAAAAAAAAAAGAAGAATCAGCCCTGGCCGGGGAGAAAAGCAGGGCTGTGTCTGCCATGAAGGCAGAGCTCTGGAGCAAAGGCATAGATTTCTTCTTTCAGACGTGATTAAATGCCTGGAAATGGCTTAGCCATAAATAACAAGAGGACTGGGCAATATTATTTGTTGGAGGGTTTTGGCATTGGAAACAGTAAGGACTGTGATATCAGAGAGAAGTGAAAATACAGGAAGTGAGATGAAACTGATGGCCGCCACTGGTTCTGCCCAGAGGCAGTTACCATACTTAAGTAGGGATGTGACCTCAGGGATCCAGCCGAGCTCAGGAAACAGGAACTGGAGTTTGGAAATGGCAATTCAAGTGGGACTTGGAGGTCAGAATACTGAGGAAGTAGAAACTACAGGGAGCTGGCATCCCAGATCCCTAGAGATTGCATGAGGGTCTTATATTAATCGGTTTTCTGTGGCTGTTACTAAATACCAGAAATGGTCATTTATAAAGAATAAAGTTTATTTAGCTCATAGTTCTGGAGGCTGAAAAGTCCCAGAACAAGATGCCAATATCTACTCCAGCATCAAGTACAGGCACAATGTGGCAGAGGGCCTCCTTGAAGAGACAGAGCAAGCATATGGTGCTTAGGTCTTTCTTCCTATCATAAAATGGTTAGTCCTATCACAGGGAATCTCACTTTATCTTATCCAAACCCTATTGCCTGTCAAAACACCAACTTCCAAATGTCTTTAGCATGTAGGAGATTGATTCTCCACATGAGATCCTTGGGGGACATTGGACCCATGACAGCTCTGTCAAGTTTTTGAAATACTTGGAGGATCCAGATTCTATGAGGCTATGTATGGGCGCTGTGAACAAAGAAATCACCAAACCTCATATGGGGCTGAGAGTTTTTGTTTGCTTGTTTTGTTTTGTCTTAAACTAGCTAGCATGGAAGGGCCATACTGAAACACTGCACCATTCGGTTGAGATCACCAAAAGCCTCCACTTAGTAACAGTGGTAAAGTGTCCCATATCACAGGCAGCTAGGGGCGTCCCTTCCAAAGGCTTGTAAACAAGCACCAGAAGGGCCATGCTGACTCACAAATACCTGTCTGTTAGTCATAACTAAGCCCACATCCATTAAAAGAAGATGTAGGAAAGATTGAGTCACTTGTTAGGGCTCAGGGGAAAGAAAAAAAAAAGATAACCTCAAAGATTGGAGGTAAAGCTCAGGGCTAGAGCACTTACTTAGCATGTATGAGGCTGTGAGTTCTATCCCCAGCACGAGAGAGAGAGAGAGAGAGAGAGAGAGAGAGAGAGAGAGAGAGAGAGAGAGAGAGAGCGAGCGAGCTCATCACTATCTTACCAAACAGGGAAGTCTAGCTCTCAGGAGAGATGGCTAAAATTAGCACCACAGCTGGAAGCAGGATGAGCTCGGTCCCAGGCTAACACCTGTTCTATAGGCCCATTCATCACCTCCTCTCCAAATCATTTACTCTTCTCCTTAAAAAGTAAAAATTTACTCTTCACTGCCACTTCCATTTCTTCTCTAGAAAAGATCTAGAAGCTTCTAAACATCATTGAATCATTTTATACCCACTTCCTGCCTTATCCTAGTATATATAACAAC
Source organism: Acomys minous (assembly GCF_964271855.1). NCBI lineage: Eukaryota > Metazoa > Chordata > Mammalia > Rodentia > Muridae > Acomys > Acomys minous. The sequence goes on along the minus strand of NC_140494.1, from coordinate 21,515,072 downwards.
TCCGTGTGCTTTCTCCTCCTACTTTTGTATTGTCAGTTTATTGGAGCAGTTTCAACTACCAAACTTTCAGAGGCCAAGAGAAAAGTTTCGATATTCTCTGCACACTCAACAACATAGTGTTGATAGCATCCAATACCCAACAAATAGCTACTAGATGTGCTAGAAAGGGTACAGTATAAATGAAGAAAATATATGTTAATCTAAAATAGGCCACAATAACAACAGTAATGAAGTTAGCAGAAAAAGACTGTAAAAATTGCTTTTAAAACATCTCAAGGGAGGCAGAGGCAGGCGGGTCGCTGTGAGTTCGAGGCCAGCCTGATCTACAAAGTGAGTCCAGGATGGCCAAGGCTACACAGAAAAACCCTGTCTTGAAAAACAAACAAACAAACCAAAAAAAAAAAAAAAATCTCAAGGAATACATTAGCACAATGAGGAAAGAAACAAAACTACAGATAAGAAATTCTCCATGATTAAATAATACAAAATACAAAATCTGAAATTAAAGAATAATGTTAGGTGGAACTAATATCCATTTGATTTTGTTGAAGAAGAGATCATTGCTTAAGACATAAGCAATAGGAACTCTCATAAACAAGGAGAGAAAAGTGTCTTGACAAAGAGTGGATGAGCTTAGTAGGTCCACTTCGCAGATGACCAATGGGGCACAATTGGAGTTCCCAGGGGACAGGGAGAATAAAACAATATTTGGAGAGACAATAATTTCAAATACATTAAATATCATGAAAACTGTAAATGTGTAGCATTAGGAATTTTAACAAATCAGTGAGTATTAGCAAAGCTTAAAGCTCTAAGGAAAAGCTTAAAGAGAAAAACTTTTAAAGAAATCAGAAGGACAAAAGCAATTCACACATAAGAACAAGCCCACGTAGAGCACAGGCAGGGAAACCAGCATGTGTGCAGGTCAGAAGGCAACATGTAGGAGTCAGTTTGGGAATTTAACTTAGGACGTCAGGATTGGGGTACACACTCTCCTCATCTTAGCATCACTGGTCCCTATTTATGTAACAAAAAGGGTTATAATAGGATCATGATGTTGGAGTCTTGAAATCCTAGCAATATTGTGCAGGCCTTTTAAAGACCCTGTGGCAGGCAGTCATAACACCATCAAGAGAACAATCAGATCTCAAAACAGGAAGTCCAGAGAAAAGTGGGCACAGCTTGCTCCTTTGTGTGTTTTCCTAATTGAGTTCCCATGAGTATTATCAAGGGTTTGTGTGGCAGTTTGAATGGGAAGCCCCTATATATTTAAATGCTTGGTCTCCAGTTGATGGAACTGTTTGAGAAGGGTTGGGAGGTGTGGCTTAGTGCAAGGAGGTGTGTCACTAGGATGTGACTTTGGTGTTTCAAAAAATTATTCCCTGTGTGTTCCCTGTCTCCTACTTGTAGTTTGAGGTGTGAGTTCTCACCTGTTCCTGCCCCTGTCTCTTCACTCGGCCATCATGGACGCTGAAAACATAAATGCAATTAAATGCCTTCTTCTATAAGTTGCCTTGGTCATGGTATCTTATCACAGGAATAGAAAACTAACCAAACAGCTTGCTTGGGGGAAATGCCTTAATTCTTTCCTGGGCCAGGAATTTGATGATCTCAGGACTTTCCGCTAAGCCCTGTCTCTTCAGGGTCTCATAGCCTTACCACCATAGGAACTAACCTCTCAACACATGGACCAGAGGGCAGCAACCAAACCACAGTGATGGATAAACATTATGTACAACTAGAAAACAGCATCCTTCTGATGAGACAAATTCCTTCATCTCATACTGTTTGATTTTTTTTTTTTAAAGAGGAAAAGCAGAGCAAAAATACGCTATCCAATTGTTAACTTTCAAATTCACGAAATATCATGAAGTTTATTAACACAGCACTGTCACAGCAGATTTCCAAGATTAATCTTAATTAGCATATCAATTTTTATGTAAATCATGCTTCTGCTGTGCTGGAGAAAATGAATTCTAAGATAATTTAATTCTTAAATAAAACCAGTTGAATAATCTTTTTGGCACCGTTAATTGCCACTCAGTTTTTGAATTATTTATACTTTTTTAGTACTATGGCTTAATCCAAGGGGTAGGACAGCTACAATACTCTGGGAACCATAAATCTTTAGGAACAGGTAGGATGATTATTGTATTCTTTGAATTAAATTCTGCTTCATTGCTCACTATGACATTGCCTTCTATTTTTTCAATCAGTAATATTAACTCTTACCCCTCTCTTTGTGTTTCACATTCTTGGTAGAAACTTATACCATGAAGCAAACAAAAAACAAGATAAGCATGTTGATAGAGCTTGCCTACTCTAATCTATTTTTCCTTAATCTCTGGCTTTTATGTACTTAGGGAAATATAGGGGCAAAAGAACATTTTTCCACACCAGAAACAATATGGGAGCATCTTAGGCCAGCAACACACATCAGGGGAGGTGACATGACCCCTTAACCCATGGATCCTTGGTTCATAAGATACCCCCAGCCCTGGGTTTTACCTTTTGAGCTTTTTTCAATAACTGGTCCTGATCTGTGTCTGTTGCCACAATAAACCTATAGTCAAAATTATAGTGCCTTCGTGAGCTCCCTATTTGTCCCTCTGACCAGTGACCAACTCTAAAGGAGTTTGAGGAGACCCTTACATTTGTAGCCAGCTTCTCTGAAGTGAGGGTGACTGTGGCTCTTCCTCCTGCTAGGGATCCTTGGCCACCGGTCCCCAAGGACAAAGGGAGCAGAAGCAACAAACAGGCATTCAGAAGGCCAATGGGTATGACAGAATAACTTTTTGGGACCAGCTTCAGTGAGACTCTTCAACTTTACTTGGGGTGAACAAAGGCTATATAGTTCTTGAGTAGTGGTTGGAGGTTTCCCAGGATAGATGCACACCATTGGCTGGGGCTAGGAGTGCCAGGAATGCTTTCTTTGCATTTGGCAGCATGGTCCTATCATATGAGCAGAAACACAGTACCTAATTATTCTATGAGCAGCAGGGGGAGAGCGTTTTTGCAGAAACTTTGTGTCAAAGGTCATATTCCAGATACTGCTAGAGGCGTCTGCACCTAGAAACACTCTCCAGACGAGGTCAGGAAGAGAGTTAGAAGGCCTTGCTGGAGCAGGAGGGAGTCCTCCCCTTAGTGCCAAGCTCCAAAAGGGATCCAGACGTGGTGGACTGTGACCTCAAAAAGCAATGTCCTCCAACAGGGGGCCTAGAGGCCCTTCCCCCACAAAAAGCCTGTTTAGTGTTAGAGATCTTGAGCAGAGATGCTATGGTGGGTATCATTGTCTCCAATGTCAAGTTTTATTAGGTCTAGGTTGATGCCTGGATCCCAGAAATTGATTACATCTTTGCTTAGGGGCCTTCTAGTTCTTCTGGGATGCCTGGTTGGGTTTTCACACATTGCTGTATTCATTCATTCATTCTTCAGCAAACTTTTACTTATTGGGTCTCTATTTTATGCCCGGCCATATACCACAGAGCTAGAATATGACACCTTTTCTCAGCTATCAAAAAGATAATCTGGGGTGCTGGCTCTGGTCTAGGGGAGTGCTGAGTTCATTCCCTGATGCAAAAAAACAAAACAAAACAAAACAAAACAAACCCCATAGTTTAGGAAGATATTAGATGAAGCCAGAGGAGAATAAAAGTAATGACATTATTCCTTCAGGAAGAGAAAGGTCCTAAGTGCAGAGTCAGCCCCGCAGAGTCTGGCTTGCGCATCTTGCAGGGCCAGGTCCTGTCCTTTCTCTCATTGGTTCTATTTAGATACCCATGTGTGTCTTTCAACTGCTTCCCCTCTCACTATCTCCTGGGAACAAGAAACTGCCATTTCAGGGAGCGCCCCTTTCCTTTCTCTGTCTGCCTCTATTACTCTAAACCTGCTTCAAGTCAAAATGTATAAATACATGATTATTTATAAATAAATACCACGAGGCATGTGAAGAAAAGAAAGTGCTTCAAGGCTTGCCTGCTCAGAGTCCTCCTGGATTTTCTGTATAGCAACACTTTTTCTCCCACATGAGAAGACCCCTCTGAAACAGGAGTCGGGGGAGAAAGGAGATAGTGACCTATCTAGATTATCTCCTCTGCCTGGAGGGAGAGTGGTTATGGTCTCTATGCCCCACTGTGGGGGAGAAAGAGATGACTGGAGTGAAAAGGGCAAAGTCTGGGGATCCTTGCTTTGACGGCTTTGAAGGCAGGTCAACCTAGCTCACAGCACCATCTGGGAAGCCCCTATTCCCATGACTCCTACTAACCAGAGGGAAGATTTGAACAGTGGCACCCATGCCGGTGTCTGGGATCTAGGAATAGAGATGTTTCCCTAGAAGGGCCATCTAAGCAGATGGGCCAATATACACAAAGGCTTGTGGCAAGAGAGGAGCTTAAAGGGCCGACAATGGCTGGGCAGAGGAATGCTGGGTAAGGGGCAGGGCGGGCCATGTAGAATGGGCCACTTATACACAGCCTGATGTAGGCCACTGAAGGTGTTGGAGTTGATTTTAGAGAAACAGAAAGCCTTTGATGGTTTCTAAGCTGTGACAGATTGTGTTTTTCCTAGTTTCTTAGTGTGTTAGTAGCTTTCCTGTCACTGTTACAGACTGGCTGACACAAACAACTAAAAAGGAGGAAGACGCTATTTCGGGTCACAGTTACAGAAGCTTTAGTCCATAGACCTTGGCTCCGATAATTCCAGACCCATGGTGAGGCAGAACATCATGGCAAGAGCACCTCGGTACAAGCATTGCTCACATCATGGTAGATGGGTAGAGAGAGGAAGAGAAAGGAACAGGGGAGGAGGGAAAATTCTGAAGGGTATAGGAGCAACGAGACTCAACTTGAGCAGGAGCAAGGCCGGCCTGGCAGCACATATGTGCAGAGAAGGGTTGGTGGGGGCTTATGTAGAGTTGGCCTGAGACCTGCCTGGACATGCCCAGAGACTGATGACATCATGATGGGAAGCAAGGAGAAAGAGCCTCGGCAGTTTGGTGGCCAATGGGACACTGGGGGGGGGGGGGGATATAAAAGCATGCCCTATAAACTAATCTGTGTCGTTGACTCTGCACCAGCTCACCTCTGTCCCCAAGGGGCCTGGGCCTGGGTTCCAGCAACAGAAGGGCCTGAGTTCAGGGTTCTACTTCCTCTAGATAGACTCCCCTCTGCTAAAGTTTTCACCTTTCCAGACAGTATCACCAGCTGGATGGAGACCAAACATGCCACTGACTTGAGCTTCTGAGGGACATTTCCCGCTCAAACTGTAACAGTTAGTGTGCATGAGGAGGCCCCACATCCAGTTCAGGGATGGTGGCTAGTAGAAAAGAAATCTCATTCTGACATGATATTAGCACAGTCAGGAGGAGTCGAGAGAAATAGATGGATGTAGAGACATGAGATCTGGATCCAACAAGATGGGTGAGTGACAGAAACCAGAGCCCTGACATAAGAGATGCAAGGACAGCTAAGGTGTCACACTTGGGTAACTGGCAACTAGATGTAGGTCCGCTTGGACGAGAGCAGGGTTGTCAGGGAAATATACCAGCTCAGTTGGAACTGGTTTTTGGTGTATTTGGAAGCCACATGGGTGAATTCCTGGCACACAGCTATCGGTACCTATGAGTCTGACTGTCTGTGCAGCTCTAAGAGCGGCTGGCTTGTAGATGGTTTGGAAATCGCTGTGATGAGCTCAGCTAGAGGAAAGTGCTCTGTGCCCTCTGCTTGCTCTCCAGGGCTTTTGTCAGTAAGTAAAGCAAGACAAAAGGTGAGAGAAAAAGCCTCCTTGTTTGCTTGTAGTACACACAACCTCCCTCCTACTCCTGTGGGCGGGGGTGGGGGGGGGTGTGAGGGGGCGGAGAAGCAGAAACATTTGCCATGTAGGCTGGGCTTCAGAACGTTATGCCCAGACCAGACTCCTGCCACAACTGCACAGCCTCCACCAAGATAGCCCTCTCTTTTCACTAAATGCCAACAACTTAGCTCTCCCCTTTTCTGTTGCCCTACCGGGTGCTCTCGCAGCTGCCAATGCCCTGCAGCATAATAGGCTTTTATTAGCCAGCATTTTATTTTGGTTAAACTAAATTCAGCTCTGTCTTGTCTGAAAGTCTCCTTCGCATATAAATGTTATTATTATATTGGCTCATTTTAATCCTGGGTGTTCTTATTCAACTCAGAATTCTCTAGAGGTCTTTAGTCAAGCAATAGCTACCCCCACCCCTAAGAGTTTTGTCTAGAACTGGAAATGTTTAATACCCTGGGCTCCCTCAAACTCCTCACTGCATCCAGACATGGCAGGGGTTAAGACATAGTCTGTGAAGCAGGACACGGCACGCTCAGCCTCATTCTCTCTTCGCTAATACTGTAGCATCATTTCACTTTTCCAGAATTGGGTGTGGCAAAATGGTCACAAAGCTACGGAAAGACTGGGCCCCCGCCATTCTATCTTTAACCACTTAAATGGCTATGTGGCAGACCAGCCCTCATTTTGTCTTTCATTCCTCGGGTGCTTGAAAATAGCTCCAAAGAAAGTCACTCCGGTAGGAAGGATGAGCCAGAAAAAGATGGGGGAGCCGCGCCCTTCACAGCGGAAATGAAAGTTTCTACTCTGCTGAAGTGTGTGCTCTAGAGAGACTCCTCTCAGAGGAGAACAGTTCTCGAGGCACACCCTCACAGAAAGCTCCAGGAGGGAACAGCAGAGCATGTATAATTTGATATGTAACTTGGCAGTGTCTCCTCACTGCTTTTTTTTTTTTTTTTTTTTTTTTTTTTGCTTACTCACCCCAATCCTTCCTGCACCCTTCTCTAAAGGAAAACGTTGCATCTATTCCATTCTAGAAAGACTTTGCCTCCATAAACCTCAGATGTAGTCAGTCTTGCAAACTTTCACAAACTTTTGGATGCTTTCTCTCCTCCTTTACCACCTCACCTACGAGAAATGTTTATCGGGAACACAGTGCATACCCAGTTCTTATTACAAGAGGAAACACATCTGATTAAAAGCATTTAGAGTCTTCACAGCATCCCATGAAAGTTGATATAGCTGAGAAAGTTGTCATCCATAGATTAATGACGGTAAAGAAAAAAAGCAGATTAAGAAGCTATTTGAGTCCACATTATCATGTGCTTAAAATTGAATAACAGCCAGGAAAAATATAGATACCACATGTGTTCTCTCTCTCTCTCTCTCTCTCTCTCTCTCTCACACACACACACACACACACACACACACACACACACACACACGCACACGCGCACACACACAGAGAGAGAGAGAGAGAGAGAGAGAGAGAGAGAGAGAGAATATTTAGCAGGACACACAGACATACATGTGCTTTCACACACATACATACAGTTAGAGAAAGACAGAGAGTATGTGATGTGTTTGTGTTTGTGTTTGTGTTTGTGTGTGTGTGTGTGTGTGTGTGTGTGTGTGTGTGTGTGTGTAGGATCTCAAGCACACCAAATTTTTGAGTAGCCAATGATGTCATTTCTCTACCTTCCTTTTCTGGCATAGTATCACGAGGATTTTTTATATTTGTGAGGCGCCATTATCCAAGTTCATGGCCAGAGATGAAATTGTACCATAGAAAAGGACTGGGTTTCACCATTCTAGAAATATCATCTTTCTGGTTACATAAGTGGGTCTGGCTTGGAAGTGGGTACAAAAGCAAACAGGAAGAAAACATCTCAGTGTCTACGGCTTTATCAGAAAATCTAAAGGATAGGAGTGTCACTCAGTTTCTCTTAATAAACTAAGTTTGTTATTTTTTAAACTCATTTAAATTTTTTATTTATTTTATTTTATGTACTTGTGTACATGTACTTGCCTGCATGAGTTTAAATTCAACATGTACATTCAAGAACCCACAGAGACCAGAAGAGGGTATTGGATCCCCTGGGACCAGATTTACAAGCTGTTGTGACCCTACTTGTGGGTTCTGGGAACTAAACCTGAGCCTTCTACAAGAGCAGCAAGTGCTCTTAAGGATTGGACCATCTCTCCCACCCGACAACTGTGTTCCTGGTGAAACATCATCCAACACACCTGGGATCTTAAACCTCAATACAATAGGCTTTTTTAACAAAAAAAAAAATCTATTAATCTACTTTGTCTTCAAAAATTTTAAGAAGCAGGCACTCCAGCCATTGGGACACCTAGAGCTGGGCTTTCTAAATGTGTTATCCACTCCCCACGTGGGGCATTTGAGTACTTGAAATGCAGCTAGCTATTAAGGTGTGCTAAAAGCATAATCCACATGTTGGATTTTAAAGACACAGAATAGCTTGGATACTTTTAGCCCCAAAGAAAGTCACCCCAGTGGGAAGGACAAGTGAATTAAATCATAATGCAAAATAAATTATTGATACTTTCATGGTCACACGTGTTTACATAATAAATGTTAGATATATTGGGTTAAATGAAACCTATCACTGACGGTTATCTCCACTGTTTCTTTAACCTTAGTGAGCATGGTACCTAGGAAATGAGAGATCACATGGGTGGTTCTCACTGTCAACTCTTGAAGAGCACAGCCCCAGGGGCTAGAATCTGGCAATGAGGTCAGTCCTCACAAATCCTGTCCCCATTGCTCATATCTATTAACATTCCAGTTCCTACTGAGGCTGCACAAAATATTTTATATTCTGGGTTTGTAAACCTGACTTAAATTACACCCCCGACATATACATACATATGCTATTTGATGTTTTATGATTGGACAATACATTAGATTCCTGTCATGTTGATAAAAATGTCTAAATGATGTGTTTGATAAGAAAGAAAGGCTTAGTTTAGCTCATGGGTTTAGAGGTTCTGCTTCTTCCCTGTCTTACCCCTGTTGTGTTGTAACTGGCAGCCCAGGCCACCATAGTGGGAGTTCATAGTAGAGGAAAATTGTTCATTTATGATTTCTGGGAAGAAAAAAGACAGACAAGAAGGTCGCACACACCCGTCAAGTGTGTACGGCTAATGACCCATCTTCCTGAATGTTCTACCACCTGACAATAATAGTGCCATAGTCTGTGGACCAAGCCTATAACGTGGGAACTTTCGAAGGACAGTCACCATCCAAGCTATAACAAACACTGCAGTAAGCTGTGCACTAATAACAGTGAGTAGTGCAAATGGTTTTCGAGTTAAAAATGGCAAGAAGGGCAGTGGCCAAGGCAGACAGATTTGAAAAGTTTGGGCTCAATTCTAATCCGTCCTTTCCTGTGTTTCTTTTCTGTAGTCTTCCTCTTCGTCTAATACTTGTGCTTTCAGTTGGGTCTCTTTTCAAGATGGGTAGTCAGGCAGTGGCAAACACCGTTCAGTGAGCTGGCGCTGCTCTGTATGCAGCTAGCTGGCTCTGCTGAAATTCACCCTGGGCTTGGTAAGTGGTTTGCAGCTGAATAATGACAATTGCTGACGTCCCACCGAATGCGTTTGGAAAACACTCACAGGCAAGCATTCCTTTGCAAATTACAATATTCTGTGGGTCATATAATTAGTACATTATAAAATATATGCTCTCTTGTATATTATAGTAATTGAAAATTTGATAATTATATAACAGCACACCAACACAAACGTAATTACAGAAAAACACTGTTTGATGCACATTCCAGTTATTGGCAAACCTAGAAACTAGTTATAAATTATTTCTGGAAAACTAAAAATGTGTCCCCAAAGTGTTCAGCTCAGGCGAGGCTAGAAGTGCTTAAGTAGGCTTAGGAAAATTGCAGTTTTCTTCCATGACAGTCACCGGGGAAACAGCTATCACTGGAAATTTGAGAAAACAGTATGCCAGAGTGAGGTAGGAGTCACAGCAATTTGCAGTCTTCTGTTTGTAGAAGCTTTTAATCCTTTCTTTCTTAAACAGGCTCTTTCACAACGACAGAATTTCAGTAAGTGTGCAAAAACACTAACTGCCTTTACATTGAACAGTTGTTGAAAAATACAGAAGACACAGCATTGCTACAACCAACTTATTCATGTGTGTGAATAAGTGTGTGTGTGTGTGTGTGTGTGTGTGTGTGTGTGTGTGTGTGTGTGTGTGCACTCGCATGCATGTACATATGGTGCCAGAGGTTGATACTGAGTCATTTCCTCAGTTGTTTTCTACTTTATTTTGTGAGACAAAGTCTTACAGCCAACTGGGTTCACTGGCCAGTAAGCCCTAGCATTACAGACACGTGACGCCACATCTGCCTTTTACGTGATACTGGGGATCTGAACTCAGGCTCACACCTGTGCAGCAAGCACTTTATCAGCTATGCCACAGTCCCAGCCCCAAACACGCATCTTTTTGTCTTGACATCTCTTTTCATATCACTTTATACAAACAAGTGTGCTGTCTTTATTATTCACAGGAGGTGTTCGCATACTCCCTGACCAAAGTTTCCTTTCCACAGAGAACCTCCAACTTAAAACCAGTTTCCCTAGATAAATATAAAAAAGATGAGGCTAATGAATCAAGAGGGCAGTTGCAGTGTGTAAATCTTTCTCCCAGCACGTGCACAATCTCCAACCCCAGAGCCACCTTGAGCTTGAGATTTCCCCACGTGACCTGTAGGACCCTCCTTTCTCACACTTGTTTCCAGCACCATTGTTTAAGGAAGTCTCTGTTGGTGACAGCCTGTAGCAAGCCCTGTTAGAGTACACTTGTGTTACAGAAAACTGCAGATGGAATCCTTAATTGCTCCATTTTTCTTTTACTTCCTCTTACTCCAAGACATAGTAATCTCTCCAGATCTGATCCGGAGAGTGTTAACTAGAGTGATTCTTCTCCATGGGTCTTCCCGCCTTTATCTTTATCTTTGCGAGATGCTACAGCTTGTCTATAAAAATCTCTTGCCTCACTAGTAAAGTTTAGAAACTCAGAACTCATGTTGAATATATACCACTTTTTCTCAAGGTTTTTTTTTTGTTTTTTTTTGTTTTGTTTTGTTTTTTTCTCCCCTCGAAGACACACACACACACAAACAATAGCTATCCCGCTCTCTGGTTAGCTGCAAACCTTTAAATGATTTGTCTTTTTTTAATTTAAAAAGAAGTGATTTATCTGAGAGGAATTGTCAACAAATAAATGACCCCAGGCCACAGGCAATCAGGTTTACTGAGAGTCAGAAGAATGTGCTGTTGAACTGAGGGCAGAAACATGTCCTGGTGTATGTAGCACCCTGTCTCTTAAACTCAACGGATGTGTGATACTGGCATAGCATCGGTCTCGCTGATCCAACTCATCTGTGCAAGGCAAGGTTAAAATCTAATACATGTTTGTAAGGAGCAGGTGGGAATTAATCTACACGCATCTGTATTTACTCACTTACTCACTCATTCGTTTGTTCCCTTTGGTGCTTCTCTTTTATTATTTATCATTTCAAAAATACGATTTTAAAGAGAAACTTACACAAATTCTTGCAATGATTAATTTTAATCCTTTTGGGAAATTAAGTTGATAAAAAATTAAAATAAAAAAATGTTCAATATAGAAATTAAAGCTAGATTTATCATCCATGTTGAAGTAAATTACCTATATTGGCCAGATAGATGCTTAGAAAATGTTCATTACCTGAATAAACTCATGAGATGTCATTTGAAATAAGTTTTATTACAAATTTTGTTGTTTCTAACATGGGAAATAAGATGAAAAGAAGTCTCCTTCTTCATAAATGTTTGCCCAGGAACCCCAACATTGTGTAGAACAACAAAGGGCCCCATCACCTTTGTGTGATGCCTTTAGCGCTGACTTCAATTATAATATCCAGGAAACCACTCATATCTGTTCCTCAATCCTATTTCAGACACACTCTTATTAAATTTCATGACATCTTATATTTTGGATTGGCTGAGAGCAAATCACTATCAATAGCAGAGTAGTTAACTAGACTCTGCTACATACAGATCCCAGATGCCTGAATCTGAAAAGGATTCCTGTGTGCTAACACAGCACGGGAGATTTGGGCCTGATTGGTGTAAAATGAAAAGCGAAGTGTAGACTCTTGTATCAGATGAAGCCTTGTGTATGAGAAGGGGCTGTTCGAAATCATGTAAATCTATATTTGCTCCATTTACATAAAATAGTATTGGAGAGTATAAAAGGAAAAATCCCTGTTTTTATTATGGAAGAGAACATGGTGGGAAAGCACAAAATTAGATCGAGTTTTAGCATACACATTTTCATATCATCTTTGCTTTTCAGGGCACAGTGCAGTAACTATAGAAAATTATATGTAAAGGGTTATGAGAATAACACATACAACAAAGTATTCAGTGGAAAAGTAAGTTATTGAAGAGTGTAAACAGCAAGATGCTGTGGTTTTTTTTTTTTTTCAAGTGTGTGACTTGGGTACATAATGATTTTATTTTTAAACCAAAATTGAAGTGCATGGTAAAACGTTAGGATATTTTTGCTTTCTTATACTGTCCTGGATTTTTGTGAACACCTGTGCTTTTAAAAACAAAGTACTTAAAAATTCTGACGACAAAAAGTCAGGGGCAGGGAGCTAAAGAGATGGCTCAGCAGTTAATAGCACTGGCTGCTCTTCCAGAGGACCCTGGTTTGATTCCTGGCACCTACATGGTCGCTCACCACCTTCTGTCATTCCAGTCCCAAGGGATCCGATGCCCTCTTCAGGCCACCAGAGCACCAGGCACACATGTCGTGTGCATAATGCAGGTAAAACACCCATATAAATAAAATAAGAAACTTTTTTTAAGTCAGCAGAAAAAAGAAAAAGAGAGAAGGGGGAGAGGGGCTGAAAGAAGGAAGAAAGGAAAAGAGGAATGGGGCGACATAGGAGAGGAAAGGGTAAGAATATTGTCACTGTTAAAATAGGAAGTATTTAATAACTCCACACCCAGTCTCCGCCCCACTCCACCGTCTCTGATGCCATCACTTTAACTGTGATCTGTGTTCTCCTAAAACGTGGTCATACCTAATAGGTTGATTCTTAACTGTATTCCTGCATAGCACAGCTGCCTTCTGAGCGCTGTGTTTTTAACCTGTTTTTAAATGCATAGAGGGAAAAGGCCTCACATGGAACAGCTGTCCAGTATATATTTGTTGAATGAATAAATGAGCTAATAATTGTCTGTACAGAAAATCAATGCACTACAAAATTATATGACAGAACTTGTCGCACTGACTAGCTACACTCATGACCAAATACAATTCTTCTCACTTTGAGGGTTGTTTTTTTTTTTTCTCCCACAAAATCATGGTTTATTCCTTTGGGATGGTTCAACGGTAGAGGAAGTTGTAAATGCATGCTGAAGGCTAGCATGTCACTGAGGAAATGGTTGTAGGGCGCCAAGCCCCCTGTTTCCCTCCATTCCTGCCATTTTCTCTCATTTCCTCATTTATCTTTACATTTGGTTTGTTTGTTTGTTTTGTTTGGGTTTTGCTTGGGGTTTTTTTGTTTGTTTGTTTTGTTTGCTTTTTTTTTTTTTTCCGAGACAGTGTTTCTCTGTGTAGCCTTGGCTGTCCTGGACTCACTTTGTAGACCAGGCTGGCCTTGAACTCACAGAGAGCCTCCTGCCTCTGCCTCCCAAGTGCTGGGATTAAAGACATACACCACCACACCCCTGGCAGTTTCATGCAACTTACTCCATTTGTATTTGGAAGTCAGCATTGCAGGACAGGGGAAGATGTGGAAGCAGATGTGTTTGGAGCTAGAAACTGAAGCCTTTGGGTCCAAAGGGGCACAGCAAAGACCAACTTGATTCAAGCAGTGTGAAGTCCAGAGATGTATCAGCGCGTGTCCTAAGTAAGAGATAGTAGTCTACAGAATCCGGATCCCACGGGCTGTTAGTGTAATAATGTGATGTAGAATCTAGCTGCTGCTCAGGACACAGTATACGCAAAGGCCTTTTCTGTATTGGATATAAACATGTTTTTGTTTTGATCCCAAGTATGGGATGGGAAACAGACTTGTGAGAGAGCAGGTGATGTTTATTCACTTAGAAGTCAAACCACTTCATGGGGGGAGGGGTGTTTGGCTTTTGCCAGTTGAAACACATCCTAGTACAGACTCTGAGAGGAGAATATATATATGTATGTGTGTATATACATATATACCCAAAACAGGAGGCTGTGGCTTTTTGGGTCTTAGTATTGTTTGTCTGTTCATTGCTCCACTTGAAGTAGAGAGGACCGTGCCAGAGGATACTTCCATGCTCTGGGCTCTGGCTGCTGTTCCTGGTTCCAGCAACAACTTTGATGGAATTGCTGGTCTGCTGAAATCCTACTGACTACTCCAGGGGAATCGCTCCCAGGAACTGAATTCAACAAGGTCTACTTCTCCTGTTCCCCTTAAACCTCCTCTCTCTCCTATCTAGGGTAGGAGAGAGTTGGAAGGGAGGTATAAGCATTTAAAGAACCCCAAATAAAGTAGGTTCGGAAAAGGTGAAGCCAACACTTGTCCCTGTCACAGATACCCACAGGCACCTACTGGGAGTCCCTAGCTGACAGATATCTAGGGATCCGGGACAGTGGGTTCACATCAAGAGGCTACTGGTAACCACACTGCTAAGCTTCCCATCCACTCAGGCCTGGAATCAGAGAGCCTGGCTATGGTTTAGTCTCTAAAGCCTCCCTGCTAGAAAGATATAAGAAGAGACCTCCACTTAAGCCACGTGGATCCTGAGTTCCTCTCTTCAGAACTCTCCTCCCTGTGCTCTCTTGCTATAGAATTGAGGTCTGAACTCTCCTTAGAGTCCTCAGTTGCCTGCCTGTCTGCTCGCCTGCCCTATCTACCAGCTGACCGACCACACTACCGCCTACCTGCCTATGGTGTTTATAACTCTTCCAATGAACTCACTCCCTAACGGCTTGTCTTAATGTCCCCTTGAACCTCAATCCAGACCCTTCAGTTAGCAGACTTTACTAGAACAGAAAGTTCTTCACGCTAACCAGCCAGGAAACGTCAGGGTAGGTGCAGTTTCTCTACCGTCAGGCTTTTCTGAGCCCTTGGGATTCTTCTACTCTAGGCTCTGAATCTCTGAGTGTGGTTTTTCACTGCAGCAGCTCCAGTTGGTCCGCCCCCAGAACCTACCTCTCGAAAGAATCCTTGCAGTATTATTATTCTCCCACTACGTCTATCTTGGGTAAAGATAAAGACGGATGCTTAGAAATGAGTAGGGCCTGGTGTTTTGAGAGCCACTTGAAAACCCAAGTCCGTACTCCATTGCCCTAAGGCCCAAGGTGCCAGCCCTACCATCCGTTTAGAAAGCCATGGCAACAAGGAGCTGCAGGAGATCGTGACTCTAGAGATCTTTATCCCTCTCCTGGTCCCCAGCATTTTGCAGAGCATGGACAGTATCAAGAGGGTGGTGCCTCTCATACCACGTAGTGAGCGCATGCTGCATTAACAAAGAAAGTTTATAAATTCTGAACGGAAAATACCAAGATATATACAAAAGAGTCCTACAATGCTGTTAACCCTTTGGGGGCAGTGCACTATACCAGCTGGTCCCCCCAAAGGTTGCTCACTAACAGGAACAAATATCGCATAAGGTAGTTATGCTGGTGACAGCTTTCTTAGCCTGCTCTAGATAATGTAGTATAGCGACGGTCTATAAACTATCAGATATGCACAGTGAATCAATACAACTTTTCCTGAGTAGTCTTATTTATGTTTTTTTCCACATAACATTTTTTATTGAGTCTCTGAGAGTTTCATATCATGTATCACAATTCCTTCCCAGCCCTTCCATGTCTGCCCCCCCCTTCGTTACTCACCCCCAAAGAAGTAAAACATAAAAATAAGAAAAAAAAGAGTCCACTCTGTGTTGTCTATATACTCACTGGAGCGTAGTCAAACTCTCATTGGCCTGCGCCTTAAATAGAACTGCGCCCTTCCCCTCCCTCACCTCTGCCAGAAGCCACCAGTTGTAGAGAGCTACACTTCAGCCTCCCCACCTTTAAAGAGTTCTCACTGGAGGCTTCCTGTCTAGGCTGTTACATCTTGGGAGGAAAGGGTGGGGTGGAGGTAGGGGTTGTCATAGGAACCTTCCGCGCCCCTCCCTCTCAGCTGTGCATCAGCAGTCATTGATGCCGCAGCAAAGGCAGCCTCCTTGCCCTTCCCAGTCGGGGTAGCACTGGGTCGTGGGCCTCCACGTGGTTTCTGGTGACAGCACAGACCATAAACATGGCCTCTTGCTGCAGTAGGACCAGAAAGCCAGACAAAGTCTTCCAAGGCTGTCTGAACATCAACATGGCCTCAGGTGGCAGCGCAGGCCACCCACATCACTATGGTTCCCAGAAGCAGTACGGCCTATGGCCATCAGCGTGGCTTCAGGCTGCAATACAGACAGTGCATGTCCCTTGGTGGTAACACGTGCCACAGACATTATCCCGGCTCCTAATAGGGTGCAACCAGGCTGGGTGCCACATGGACCCATCTTACTTATTTTTTAATTAAATGTACTCTATTCTTAAGAGCTGACTTGCTTTTTTTTTTTTGCCTGCATGCCCTAAGACTAACTAGAAATACTTAAAAGGAGGCAGGCAAGGCATCCAAGTACGTGATCCTCTCTGACCTGGTAGTATCACACAGGGATCTATTGGAACAGCCAGGCAGTCGGTTCAACCTTTTGTTCAGAGTTGAGACAGGAAGATAGAGGCATCACTGCCAGACCATCCCGTCATTTCCTAAAGGAAACGCACCAGGTTTCCCCTACTCCCCAGATCATCTTCCGTTCTAGACTTACCAAACAATTTTTAATTTTAAAGTGTTTAAGTCAAAAGTTATTACTTACAAAGAAATATGAGTTCAGTTAGCACCATCCTAAGAGTCGGGTTCTGAGAACTCAAATCCTTATAGTTTATTCGCATTAACTTGAAGATAGCCCTTTTGAGGGAAAAATACCTACCAGTTAGAAATGAGAAGGAGTGAGTCTTTAAGCCCACCATTGCAGTGCCCTTCTGCAAAACAGCAGCCAGCGAAGCTGGAACTGTTCCTGACCGTCCTCAAACACAGCACAGGCAGGAAGAGAGCTCAGCACACTGGCCACTGCCCCGTGAAAAGGAAGGCTCTGCTTGCCAACACAGAGCACTTTAAAATAACCCCTACTTAAAAAAGAAAGGCAGCCAGGACACTCTTTCAGGATAAATGCAGGGCGGTAGTATATTTAAGAGACAGAAATTCGCCATGCAAGTAGTTGGTGTGAGGTGCCTGACTGGGGCAAGTTAAAAAAAAAAAAAAAAAAAAGAGTCCACAATGCAAACAAGCTGGAATCAGCCCTGACACCTTCTTAAAACTTGTGTAATGCTGGATGAGTCTAGAGGAAAGGTGAGGTCACCCTGCCACGGTACTTGGAAAGCATCAGATGTTTCCTAGACTACTGAGTCTGCTGCTGAGTTCCATACTTAGAGGAGCACCAAGAACTAGAAGAACGTTGTATCTCTAAATGCAACCCAGATCAGAAAATGACACCCAAAACAACAAGAAGTAAAGAGGGGGAAAAATAGGGGGGGTGTGTGATAAATTTGGCATCTATACTTGCAAACTAGGGATGTGTGCTTGAGGCCTATCTCTTGCCTTCCTGGTTTCTTCCAGGAACCCTTTCTCCCCCTCTCCGCTCTCCCCCTCTTCTCTTCTCCCTCCTCCTCCCCCTCTCTCCCTCTTTCTTTCTGTGTGTGTGTGTGTGTGTGTGTGTGTGTGTGTGTGTGTGTGCGCGCGCCCGCGCCCTCTCACATACACCCACACCTGTGGAAGGGTGCTGAGGCCAGAGGAAGGTGTCAGGTCTGCACCTCACTCTTTTGAAGCAGGATCTCCCCTTGAACCGGAACCTGGAGCTCATGCTCTCTTAGCTAGGCTGCCAGCCAGCAAGCCCCAGCAACCGTCCTGCCTCTTTCCCTCTCAGTGCAGCCTTAGAGGCGTGTATATGACCACGCCTGGCTTTTTAGATGGGTGCTGGCATTTGAATTGTAGTCCTCATAGTTGCCAATCAAGTCTCCTAACTACTTAATCATTTCTCCAGCCCTGCAAACCTGTTGATTAATATGTTTGCTCTCATTTTTCTTTACTAGGACACAAAAGTTTTTAAGGTACAATGAGAATGTTTGGGAAGAAATATTAAAACTGTATTAAAATGGCACTTCCATGCTAGTTCAGCCATATTAACCGCCAATAGATCCTCCCACCAGGTAAGGCTCTGTTCTTGCCTCGGTTTGGCTTAACACTGGTGGACTAATGACCAAGAGCTTGTTTAGTTCGTTCTGTTACATTTCAATTTGTGTGTGTGTGTGTGTGTGTGTGTGTGTGTGTGTGTGTGTGTGATATTGAGAATCAAACTCAGGGCACGAGCACGGAAGGCAAATGCTCTACCGCCAAGCTACATTCCTAACCCTCTGCAATTTTTACCTTGATCCAGGATCTCACTAAATTTCCTAAGGACTGCCTTGAGTTCACCGTGTAGCCCAGACCGCCCTGGAACTTGAGATTCGCCTGCCTCGACCTCACGAGTAGCTGCGATGGCGGACCTGTGCCTCCACACTATTTTCCCATATGCGGTTGAAGGCGTTTCCTACTGCATCCCTGAGTCTATGGGATGCGCTTTCCTGCCTGGGTTGATAAACAGCGAACCCTGGGCTTCTGGCTTTGTTTCCCAGGCCCTTTTCTGCCACAGAAGAAATCCTCCGAGCCTCCTCCTTTCTCGAGTTCTGCTCATTCCTTCTCCCTCACAGGGAACTGCCTCGTCTCCGTGGCACTTCTTGCTGCTGCCTTGTGCTCTCTACCCTCCCATCTGTGGCTCCATGCTGAGGGCCGTCAGCTCTGTCCTCCTGGCTCTTGGTTTCTGCCTTTCCTGTAAAAGTCCTTCTTCGGCTCTATCACTCCTCTTGTCGTTGTCTTTTATGTGACCCCTGGTCATTCCTTTTCCTGACACCCATCAGCCTTAGCAATCTGGCCTCTGAACCCCTCAGTCACCCGCTAGGACTTCCCTGCACACATGACAGTGCACACGGCAGTAGCCTCGGGTTGCTCGGGTTGCTCGGGTTCTCGCTTGCATTGCTCCTTCCGCCTCCTGCAGCCGTCCTCGAGAACAGATGCACTGGGTCTGACTCTAAGCCCCGCCTCCGCATTCAGAGGTGCCGATGCGGATCATCCTCTCAGCCAGGCTTTTTCCTCTTGCCTGCCTGACTCAGATCCTGCTGCCTGTGGTGATTCTTCAGCCCATCAGCCCATCCTCAGGGTCCGGGTGTTCTGGCCTTGCTTCGACTCCCAGCAGAACTCAGGGTTTAGCAATGTTACATATAGATAGCCCCTTGACGGACGATACTTGAGGTTCTCTTACTCTTTGTGCCTTTTTGTTTCTCTTTTGTGGAAAAATCTCACCCATGATGGATCCAACTGTATACATCCCAGCTGTCTACATCCTCCAAAGAGAGGCACACAGCAGTGCAGACCAGCATCACCGTGCAAGCATAAACCATGTTAGTTCAGATAACATGTATGTTCATATCACATATCAGCTAGCGTAATGGTTCTCTGGGCTCATGGGATAGGACTGCTATTATGCAAATCTTAAGTGTCCTCCTAAGGTGTGTGTGATAGAAGCCTGGCCTCCAGAAAGGCACTGCTAGGAGGTGGCTTCAAGAGGTGGGATGCAAAGAAAAGGACTTTCTGCATTCTTGGTGGGGATTGTATAGCCACAAGCACTTCTGTCTCCCTTACTCTCCCTGGCCATGAAGCAAATGGCTTTACTTTGTCACACGCTCCTGCCTCGACCCACAGGCTCACCACGGCCCCTGAAACAAGTAGGGTCAATTGGTTCTGGACTGGCTAAAGCCTGCAACCCTGAGTAAGCTAACCTTTTCCTCCTTACATGTTGGTCAGCTCGGGTGTTTATTGCAGTAACAGAAAGGTGACTCGCACAGTGATGAAACTGCCTCGAGACAACTTCTCAGAATGCATGTGATGTGAAGCCACATTAGCTGTGTAGCAATTTTGTTTATGGATTCTCTAATAGTTTGTCTTATTATTCCACTGCTGTGTAATTTGAAATTAAAGGGATATTTGGGTTTTCAGTTAGCACCATTTAATTTCTCTTCCCCCCCCCCCCACCGTTCTTGTTGATCTCCATTTAAACTTCTTTCTCCCAAATTTCTAGACTGTGATGCAAAGGCCACTGGTGCCCAGCCAGGTCAGCGTCACACCATCACAGTGACTGCATTGTCTAGGGTAGCTCCTGTTGCTGTCAGAGCCCTGCCGTCCCCTGTCCCAGCTTGGGTACAGAGTGTCCCTGTTGCTGTTTGTCCGAGCCATTGTTTCCCAGATTCTACATTTGGCTTTAGGGTCTGAATTCTATCCTAGTTTCATCTCACACCTGTCCAAACAGCCTAAGCAAGTTTGTCGCTGCTGTGCAAGCTGGCCTATGCCTTGCTCCCTCCACGTGGCCCATGCCTTTCCAGCTCTGTGCTCCAAGACAGAAAGAGATACTCTCTGGGGTACTGAGATGCACACCTGCACAGGCTTACAGGCTGCCTTGCCCTTACTATCTCTTCTCATGGTGCGCTCATGCTAACTTCCTTCTCTTCCTCCTAGTAACCTCCCCCTCCAACTCTATCCCTGCAGCAGCAACAGCATCCCCCCCCCCCCACTGGTTTGGAGCCTCTCTGAAGTTTCCTTCTCTGTATAGTCACACCCACATCTGCCACATCCTCTTCCTCTTCCTGCTCCACTATTCCCCACTGTACCACCTAACCCACTGTCTTTGCCTTTTTCTTGCCTGTCTTGGGAAATCTTTACCTTGAAATTCTTAGCACCAGTTCAGGTGCTCATCAGACCATGTATACCTGGTACCTAACAGAGGATGGTCCCACTGATGAGTTTTCAACCTGAGGATGGTGCTAAAACATACTTCTGCTGCTATTCTGTCCTTGCTTTCGTTGTGGCCGTCCATCAGTGACTTACAGGAGATTGACAATACTTTAGCATGAAGTAGCCTTTGTAGTAGGTGATTTTGTCCAAGTGTGGCTGATGCAGGTTCTCTGGGCATATTCACAGTGGCCCAGGCTAAGATGCAGAGTTACATAAATTTTTATCTTAAGCATTTTTTAAAAATTGTAGTGGATTTCTTAGAACACAACCTCACTGTAAAGTACAGGCTATCGATAATCAACACCCACTATCAGAGTCAACCAGGCAAAATAGGTTGCCAATTCCATAGGAAGCTGGTAGGAAAGATGCTTCGGAGGCAGAACCTTGCCGTGGGTTCAAGTCCCACCACATCTGGTCAATTTGACTGTAGTACAGGCTAGGAGAGGCTTCCTCTGCAAAGAGAAGGCTACACTCATGGTGCAGTGACAGCTATCAGAAGTGGCAGGTGACATTCCTGTCACACCAGCAGCATGGCCAGGATATTAGTATGAATGGTACATTCATTGGTTATATTACTCTTCTGAGATTTGGAAAGATAGAAGAAAAGTCTTATGACTGTGGGGAAAAAACCTTCATAGATAAGATCCACAAGGAAATCACCGCATGAAATTTTAATAGAAATGTTCAGGTACTAATACACAAGTCCATTTGGTATTTAATGTTGTTTTATGAATTTACCCTTAAAGTCAGGCTCCATAATTAAATAAATGACTGCAATCTAATTATTAATTATGCAGTGTCTATTTGCTTTAACAAAGAAATATGATCCCCAGAAGCCTCTGGTTTTGTATTTAATTTAATTAGTGAATTTAATGCTTGTCCTCTAGATTGCTCGTCTTGTACTTTTGCTAAAGGAAGGTGGCTAGCTTGTCAGAAGGAATTACTCATAAATCAGCTAATTAACCGCTTCAGTCCTTATATGATGAGAGTCACATGGAAACAGAGAAGGGCATTCTAAGGACAGACCAAAAAACAAAAACCCTGCTGAGGCACCACGCTCCTTGTCACAGCTCTGAGGCTGTGTAACCATGAAAATCTCGTCAACACAAGGATTCTTCATGAAGGATTGGATTAAGGAAAGGAAAGGTGCACAGAGAAAGATATGTTTATTGCTTCTCATTAGAGAGCAAACATTATACAAAAAAAAAAAAAAGCTAGAAGTCCAAGCAATTTCAATCTCCATAGGCTAGAAGGATTCAGAACGGATGGATCAAGGCCCAGGGGGTTCTGCTCAAACTATTGCACTAGCCAATACAAGTAGTAAACATCGAACCCCTACTCTGATTTAGCCAATGGACAGGACATTCTCCACAGTTATGTGGAGAGTGGGGACTGACTGACATGAACTCTGATGCCCCATATTTAACCACCTCCCCTTGGTGGGGAGGCCTGTTGGCACTCAAAGAAAGAATAAGCAGGCTACCAAGATGAGACTTGATAGCCTATGACCATATAGTGGGGGAGGAGGTCCCCCTCGGTCATAGACCTAGGGGTGGGGAATAGGGTGAAAACAGGAGGGAGGGAGGAACAGGAGGATACAAGTGATGGGATAACAATTGAGTTGTAATCTGAATAAATTAAATAAATTAAAAAAAAAAGAATCCAGAATGCCCTAAGGTGCCATTTTGCTGAATGATAAAGGCCATCCCTTGCAGGTACTGAACTTGACCGGCTATCATAAATCCAAGACCTAAAGGGTCATGCCAGTGTTTCTAAAGCTCACAGGTGATGTTATTGTGTTGCATAACACAGGTCCACAACAAAACACTCACCTGATAATATGGTAATATTAATGATATGTAATATAAATATGAACAAAACTGGAGGTGATTATGCTAAGTGAAATAAGCCAGACAGAAAGACACATGCTGCGTAATCTCACTCACGTGAGGAATATAAAAATGTTAAGCTCAAATAAATCAACTCTGGAACAGTGGTTGCCAGGGGCTGGGAAGTATAGGAGCAAAGTGGGGTACCTTGGTTACTTTTCCTCTCGCTGTGATAAAATATGCTAGCAAAAGGAACTTAGGAAAGGCCTGTGTCGGCTCATAGTCTAAGGGCACAGACTGTCATGACGGAGAAGGCAAGACATCCCACCGTAAAGCAGCAGAGAGTGGTGAATGCTTGTGCCTAGCTTGCTGTCTCCTGTTTCTGCAGCCCAAGACCTCAGCCCAGGAAACACTGTCACCCATCTTCTGGGTGGATCTTCAGACCTCAACTAACCTAACCATCACTAGGGAGCCTGGACTCTTGTCTCCCAGGGAATCCCACACTCTGTCAGGGGGACAGTCAACCCTAATCAGTACAGGAGGATGGGAGGAGACTGAGCAGTGGGTCCTAAGTTACAGTAAGATAACAGGATGGTATCCTGGCATGTTTCCAAGGATTACGGTGCTTCCCCCACATTAACTCAGGCTGGGAGAAGACCTGAAATGCAGAGATTGTGTCCAGTGCGCAGATCAAGGTAACCTAGGTTCCTGTACTTTTCTGCTTCTCCCTCACAGACCGAAGGCCCTGTCTCCTGCTCCAGGTTTTTGTTTTGTTTGTTTGAAGAAGAATCTTTGTGATCTTTAATTTGTTGTGCTTGTGTGCATGTGTGTATATGTGTGTGTGTGTATACATGTGTGTTAAACATCTGCCATGGGATTTGTGTGAAAGCCTATTATATAGAGTCAATTCTCTTTTCCACTTTTATGAGGGTGCTGGGGCTCGAACTCAGGTGGCTAGGTTTGCCTGGGTAACACCTTGACCCTGTATGCTGCCTCACAAGCTCCTGCGCTAGTTTTTAATCCAACAGCCTCACAATCCCAAGGGACCTTGTGAGGCCAAAGGGAGGAAGGATCAAAACACAACTCCCGTGTTCAGAATGGGAGCTTTCTGGTATGGATGTGGGCTTGGGAGTGCTGGCTTTGGGCAAAGCAGGGGTGATTCTTGTTGGCTCCAGGGCTTTCATCTGCTTCTTTGCTATCACAGAGCAACAGAGGAAATGCACGCTCAGCCATTGTGAATCCCCAGGGCAGCGAGCTCCGCGCTGTAGCATCTACAGATGTGGGAACCGTTCTTAAATGTGGTGCTAGTGAACAAAATCATTCTTAATGACAATGCAGAAACCACGAGATGCTGCCGATTGTGCCAGCCTAAAATGTTAAGTTAAGGCTAGAGGTGGTGGGCGTACATGCATAATCCCAACTAGCAGGCAGGAGGAGAAAGAGAAGAATCAGGCGTTCAAAGTCAGCTTCGGCACTGGGCTTGATTGTCAACCCTGAGAAAAATAAATTAAGTTGAGTAAAAGAGTTAAAGGGCAAGATATCCAGGTGCTTTTCGCAGTGGTCATGTACAAGTGGGAACAGAGTTTATGTGCACAGGGTTCCCCGGCCGCCATTTGCCATCTTTACTTTCCCATCTGCTAGAGCCTGCTCCTGGCTCCTGGCTCCTAGCTCCTGGCTCCTGGCTGGGTCTCTCCCTGGGAACTACCATCACTTGTGCTTTCTCACTCCTAGGACATGATTTTTCTGAAGAGACAGTCTGTCTCTCTGGCTGGCTACTGCAGGCCTCCAAATCCCGGATGTGGGCTGGGAGTATAACTCAGTTGTAGAGAGCTCACCAAGCATGCACAAGGCCCTCAGTTTGATCCCTTAATACTAGCTGGGGGCAGTATTCTCAAGTATCCATTTGTCCCCAAACTCCTTTACCCTCCCTCCCTCCCTCCCTCTCTCTTCTCTCTCTCTCTCTCTCTCTCTCTCTCTCTCTCTCTCTCTCTCTCTCTCTCTCTCTCTCTCTCTCTCTGTCTCACACCTCACTTTGGAACATTTTAAAAGATCTTTTCCAATCTCGGAGCTCCACAGAAGTGTGGTGCACTCTGTTCCGTGACCTGTGCCCCTTCGTAGGCATTCCTTAGGGTACCTGTGACCTGAGAATCTCCATCTGGTCCCTTGGGGATCCTGACAAATACATGACAAAGTGTAACTATATGCTATTTCCAAGGCAGTCATAGAGGGAGTGGACAGAGTGCTGCTATCTAAAGCGAAGTAGAAAGCTAAAGCCAAGCTGATAACTTTGGTTTAAAGGACAAGGAAGAACAATTTTTGTAACTGAAAGCCTGGAACAAAAACGACACGTGTATGTGAAGATCTCTATTGTTAGAAGGAAAAAAACTTTCCAGTAGGTCAAAACGCCAAATCTAACTAACTGTGTGCTTTTTTTTTTTTTCAGCGTTATTTATTTTATAGATGTCAGCTGAGGTCATCTTGACCTTTTAAAATTAAAATAAATCGGCTCCAGCCCTGAGCAGCCTGTCCTTAGGGAAGCGCGGTGCCCTCTCTGGTGTTTCTTGGACAGGAGTTCCTGCTGTCACTTCCCTTCATGTCTGGACACTTGACCTCCCTCTTACTGGTTGCCCTTCCTTTTATTTGCCTCTGACTCAAACCCTTGTCTGGATTCTCCCACGAGCCTCTCCCACAGACAAGGGTACACAGGATAGCATACTAGGCTAAGTGGGGAAGTTGTCTTAAGTCACAGCAACACAAAAAACAGAACTAATTTGCTATTTATTTATTTTCTTAAATGTCTTTGGCCACTAAAAACAGCTCATCAAGGTCATTTCCTTAAAGTCAATTTCCTCTCCAAACAGTTCTCTGAGACCAACTAATGCATAGTTTTCATCCTATTGTTTTTTTTTTTTTAATAGTCTTGTGTTTACCAGGCTGGCCTAGAATTCTCTACATCACCAGGATAGCTTTAAACTTCTGATGATCCTCTTGCCTACACCTCCCAAGTTCTGTGATTGCAGGCTTGCACTATCATACAATTTTACACAATGCTGGGGACTGATCCAGAGCCTTGATGCTCTAGGAAAGCATCCTATCGACTAAGCTACATTCTAGGCAAGCATTCTGTCAGTTGAGCTACATTCTTAGCCCCTCATCCTGATCTTTATCGGGGGAAAAAAAAAAGATTCAGAAGCTAGTAAGTCCAGGCTTTAGATCACAGTGGTGTACACCTGTGATCTACACTAAGAAGGCTGGATGAAAAGTGTAGAACATTTGAGGTCAGCCTAGGCCAGCAGTTCTCAACCTGTGGGTCACGATCCCTTGGGGTCAAATACCAGATATCGACATACCAGATATTTACATTGATTCATAATAGTAGAAAATTTATTGTTATGAAGTAGCAATGAAAATGATTTTATGCTTGGGGTCACTACAACATGAGGAACTGTATTAAAGGGTAGAAACATTAGAAATATTAGGCTGAAGATCACTGACCTAAGCTATCTAATGAAAAAAAAAAAAAAGGAAAAGGAAAAGTCGAGCTATAGAAGAGGAGTAATCCAAGTTACCGTAGCTCTCTCTACATGATAGACAACCAGAGGGCAGAGTTAAGATTGCATCTTCAAGGAACACATAAAGGCTTGGTGAAATGCTCTTAATGTTATAAGTGAGAGCAATTTTTAAAAGCTCTCATTCATATACATTATTACACATATTTTATAGTAAAAAAAAAACTCATTTCATGTAATGTTAACAGAAAGAGTGGCAGGAAACAAACCAAATTATTAACTGTAACTTTTAGGTAATGTGATTAATGATGGCAGTGATTTTACCTTTTATGCTTTCTGAGTGTGTGTGTGTGTGTGTGTGTGTGTGTGTGTGTGTGTGTGTGTTGTATTTGTGTGTCCACACATATGCATATATGGGGGCCAGAGGTCTTTTTCTGATGTCTTCCTCTATCACTCTCCACTTTTTGTTTGTTGTTTGTTTGTTTGTTTTTGAGGCAGGGTCCCTCACTAACCTGGAATTCACTGTTTCAGCTAGGCTGGCTAGTCAGCACACCTCTGGGACCTGCCTGCCCCTGCACCCCACTTCCCACACTGGAGTCACAGTTGTGTCTTGTTGCACCTTGCTTTTTACCTGGGTGCTAGGAATCCAAACTCGAGCTTCCATGCTTGAACAGCAAGTGCCATACCCCCAGAGCCATCTCTTCCATCCCTCTGTGCTGAATGTTTACATTTTAAACAAGAACACATACTGCTGTCAATTCCAGGCAGGTGCAGTTAGAAATGCGATTGTGAAATCTTACTGGGCACTCGCTGAAGAGGCTTGAGACATCAGGGAGCTGGCTCAGCTGGCCAAGCTGCCCAAGCATGAGGACGGCTCTCCAACGCCCGTGAATAGCTGAGTACATTGGCACTCATAGCTCCAGTGCCTGGGAACGGGGTCTGGGAAGGGAGGCAAATGTAAGAGGATGTAAGACTCCCTGGGCAGCCAGCCTGCAGAAGTCAATAAGCCTCAGGTCCAGTGAGAAACCCTGTCTCAAAACAAACAAACAGAAGAAGAAGAAGACAGAGAACGATTGACAAAGACAAAGATGTCAACCTCTGTGCATGAATAAAAGTGCGCGCATGTGCACACTCACACACACAGAGGAATATTTAGTTGTTTGGGAAGAAGGGAAAAAGCAATCACTTATTTTATTCTCTCTTAAGGTCTGTTAATTTTTGTCAGAATGAGACATCAGAGCCTTGATGATACCATATTGTGCTATTTTACAGAGTAATCACTGAGATAGATTCACATAGCAAAAAACAAACAAAAACAGTAAAATAGAGGTAATGTTTTGAAATTCGCAAATGGGAGAATTCTGATTTAAATATAATTATTCTGTAATGTAATATAATAGTGGCAAGTGCAATATTATATTAAATTCAAAGTGTTTCTTTTATCACATACTCAGTTGCCTAGTTTATTTCTATATGCTATCAGGCTTGATGTAATAAGACCAATACGTCCTTTCTGGTTTTGCCATACTGGGGATGGAACCTAGAGCTTTGCCTGCATTGGATGGGTGCTATGCCACTGAGCCCCATCCTAGGCCCTGACATGTTCCCTTCAAACTAAAGAGCTCTGGATGCTCCATTTCTAAGATAATGCAATAACTTAACATAGAGAATAGGCTGATAACAGGGCTGCAGTGATTTCCTCTATGAAACAGTGATAATAGAGGTTAACTCACTAGTCATTATTAGCATAAGTCCAAGAGAGTTTAGCATTCTCTCTTTGGTGAGCTTCCCCACATCACCACCCATCTGTGAGGATGAGTTCGCTGATGTCACCACCTGAGTGTGGGCTGAGATGAACGGTCCACTGTCCCAGGACTATGAAGGGCACTGGCCAGCTCCAGGAACAATGCAACTCAGTTGTCTGTGGTTTGTAAGCCAGTGTTCACTGAGAAACAGGACAAAGAGAGTTCAAACAGCTCTTACGGAGGCATCCTGTCGTGTGTGAGGCGTGTGGAAAGGAAAGAGGAGGAGCAGTTGTTAACATTCTGCTCCGGATTCTTCTTGTGTTCACTAATCAAGACCCTTCAGGAAGGAAAGGGAGGGACTTCTGGCCAGCCAGCACTCTCTGTCAAAGAAGAGTCTGACTGCTTGAACCCGAAGGTCTCCTAAGTGAGATCCAAGGTACAACCACCAAAGGCCTTGGTAATATGCAGATCCCAGGCTTTTCCCTCAGAAATTCCAGTCGAGGAGAGTCAGTGTTGAGCCTGGGAACCCACATGTTCCACAGTACCCGACCCGGGGTGGGGGTGGATCCCCATGTACATGAAAGGTAAGGCCCACTGGGCTGAAGAGTACAAAAGCTCTAATATACCTGCTGCCATTTTGAAAGTGAGAGCCTGATCTCCGTAATTTAGTGGGTTATTAATTTAGAGTGCACATCTACTTACAAACGCTATAGAACAACCCCTCTGCGTGTAGCCGACCCTTTCACCCCTTGCTTGCCACAGTTCTCGTAGGAGCTTGCTCCTTTGTGCTCGATTATTTAATTTCACGGTGTTCTGTTTACTGTGGCTCCTAAGAGTACAAAGCCGAGGGCTAGTGTTGCCAGCAAGAGGCCACAGCCAATGATCTGGAAACAGAACTGGCCATAAGTAAGAGCTATGAAAGTGGGCAATCAGTAAGGGCCATTGCTCACGAGCCAGGCATGTCCATCCCACCACAGCTGCCCCGCCAAAGGACTCTGATGTCTATACAGTGAAACCACCTAAGGACAAATGCCTCAGAATGTACCCATCTTCAAACAACAAGGTTGCATGGTTGATATGGAAAAGGATAGATGGACCAATGATAGATAGATGATTGACACATAGATGGTTGATAGATCATCAATTGGTAGACGACAGAGATGGGTAATAGGTGATAGACTAGTGCTTGATAGATGGCTGATGGGTAACAGATGATATAGATGAACGATCAGTGTCTCAATCAGCTATCCCAAGGATGTGGAACTGGGTTTCTAGCTACATTCAAGGTTCACTATGCTTCCTCATCCTTCCTAATGAGCCTATGTCTTAGTTAACTGAGTATACTATCACCTTTATGAATTCAGATTTTAGGAAGTTTATCAGTCCCTCAAAAGTGTCTCTGCCAGAGAGCGGCCAGACTGTTCCCTGTGGGTAAAGAGAAACTACACTACCAGGATTTACTCACAGGAGAAAAGTCCAACCTGGGCCCCACGATGGTGGCTCCTCCTTGTTCTTTGCGCATTGATTCAACAGCCAGTGGCAAACAGCATCCTCACTAAGGAGTTAGTGTGATGTTTGCTAAGCCTGGACTTCTTGGGCTTCATCCCTAGCTGGAAAAGTCGCTGCCACAGAAGTCCCCCTAGCTTTACTCAGCTTACTGGGGTCCAGAAGAGAGTGCCACTGGGAAGGCTCCTAACTCTTACAGCTGCCTGTCTTCCAACTTTTGACCATTCATATGTATCTGCAGTATGCCATTCTCTCTGATTTTCTTGACTTTCTTGTCCCCACATGAACAAGAGAAAACAGTGATGTTTATGGTTACAAGACAGGACTGATTTTTTTTTTTTTTTTTTTTTTTTTTTTTTTTTTGCGGTGGGGATAACAGTTTCTGGCTCCAATATTTCTAACTCCCACAATAAAATTTCAAAATAACAGTACTGTTTGGGTCTCTTTCTGATAGCAGTGTGTATTTTTTTTAACTTTAAAATTCAGACAAGAGGCCTGGAGAGATGGTTCAGTAGGCTACATCTTTACTGTACAAGAATGGAGACCTAAGTTCAGATCCCCAACGTCCACGAGCAAACGCTGGTGGTGGTACACACCTGTAACCCAGCACTAGGGGGTGGGGTAGGCAGGGACAGGTAGATTTGGGGAGCTTACTGATCAGCCAGTTTAGCTGAAACACTGAGAGCCAAGTTCAGGGAGAGACCTTGTCTCAGAAGGTGAGGTAGGAATGATAGAAGATGCCCATGGTCAACTTCAGGCCTCACGCATGTAACAGAGCATACCTGCACACACACACATGCACACATGGAGGAGCCCATCTGTACACGTGTGTGCTCCCACGTGCAAACACCATACATACACATAAAAATAAAATCAGTCCCATCATTATTAGTCTCTTTATTTAAATGCCACAGTTAGTAATTGATTACATTTCCTACCAGTCATGTTAATATGTGTGAAATTAAATCCTCTTGGATGAAAACTGTGGAAAATTATATGTGTGTATAAATATAATTTTTAAAGTTATTCACACTTACAACATTAGCCACATTTTATCAAGCCATTATATATTCCTCCACCAACTCCCTAACTTTAGTTTTTGTATTTATTTGTTTGTTTGTGGGTTTTTGCTGCGGGGGGGGGACAAGGGGGGAATGAAAAGGCTCAAATTGGCCTGGAATTTACTATGTAGCCCAGGTTATCCTCAAACTCATGGTAATCCTGCTTTTGCCTCCTGAGTGCTGGAACTATAATTAAGACCCACCACACCCAGTATGATGCATACCTTTTAAAACTACTTAAAAGGCATATCATTAAAATAGTGTGATATCACCATGAAGACACTAAATAATGTTTAGACTAAATAGATGTCTATTCAAAACTACTAGATTTTAATTTTTTATTTTGTTTTTGGTTTTTCTTTTATTTGCTTGTTGTTTGTTGTTTTTGTTTTTGTTTTCCAAGACAGGGTTTCTCTGTGTAGCCCTGAGTGTCCTGGATTCACTTTGTAGACCAGCTTAACCTTGAACTAACAGAGATCTGCCTGCCTCTGCCTCCCAAGTGCTAGGATTAAAGGTATGTGACACCACCACCGATTTTAACTTTTAAATAGAAATATTTTTCACTAACCTCTGACACAAAGCCATTCCTTGTCAGTCCTCGCTGCCATATTCGACAGTGTGAAATGTTAGGTGCAGCCCTGCTCTCTAGGGATCGCACAGAGTCTGTGCTTCCTCACTCACCCTTCACTCAGTAGCCCCGTGCCACTGTGTGCCAGGCCCTGTGCTCAGTGACACTGTGTGCCAGGCACTACAGAGCACTATAGACATGGCTGTTCTCAGGAGAAACCCACTCCTACTTTCTCCCAAGACCCAAAGACTATTCTGGCCCACCCTTGCTTTAGAAGATCATGGCAGAGCATAAAGACCACAGGTGGCGCTAACTCATTTGATATGGGTCCATCCAACATGTCCTCCACTAGATACATGCGCTCCAGGGTAGCTATGAATATAGCCTAATACAACATTATAAAGTTAATTAAAATATTAAGAGGAAAACTGTAACTTAATTGTGCGGCTCTTGAGTATGACTGTTGTAGTTGACAACACAGTTTGTGGCAACGTCAAAAGGCTAGACACTCAAGGTTGGTGACACACGCCTGTAATCCCAGCACTCAGGAAGGCAGAGGCAGGAAGATCTCTGTGAGTTCGAGGCCATCCTGGTCTACAAAGTGAATCCAGAACAGCCACGGCTACACAGTGAAACCCTATCTCAAACAAACAAACAGAAACAAAAATCAACAACAACAGAAGGCTAGACACATCTGACAATTTCTATGCATCTCAGCACTTAATTCTTCAACATATTTAAGACAGTTTATAGAAATACTCACTTCAAAATTAATTTTTTTTGTTTTGGGGGGCTTTATTTTGTTTTGTTCTATTTTTTTGAGACAGGGTTTCTCTGTGTAGCCTTGGCTGTCCTGGACTCACTTTGTAGACCAGGCTGGCCTCAAACTCACAGTGATCCACCTGCCTCTGCCTCCCAAGTTCTGGGATTAAAGACCTGCACCATCATGCCCGGCCAAAGTTAAATTTTTAATTTTTTTTTATTTTTAATAAAATTTTTACTGATACCTAAAGAATGCATGTATTTACAAAAACCAAAATATATGTACATATTGTATAATGTTGAGATTGAGAGAAGTGAACTCCACAAACATTTATTCCTTATTTTTGGTAAAACAACAACAACAACAACAACAAAAAGACCTCAAAGTCCATTGATTTAGCTTAATACACACACACACACACATACACACACCCTCACACACACATACACACACACACACACATACACACACACACACATACACACACACACACACATACACACACACATACACACACACACACACATACACACACACACATACACACACACACATACACACACATACACACACACACATACACACACACATACACACACACACATACACACACACACACACACACACACACACACACACACACACACACACAGGACATTATTGCCATCACAACAGAACACCAGAGCTTCCTTCTCCCGTCTAGCTACAACTTCACAGCATCATTGGCTTTTCTCCATCCTTCCCTCTACTCTCCCAGCCTCCCGTCCTACTCAGAACTGTGCCACCATCAGCTGTTTTAGGTTCCACTTAGGATGGGGAGCCTTCGGAGCTTGTCCTTCTCTGCCTCGCTTATTTTACTTAACACACTGCCCTTTGGCCCACTCAGACTAAACGACAGGACTTCTTCTTCCTGGTTGAGTAGTAGTCTGTAGAGTGTATGTACCACAGGCTATTTCACCCATCCATCAGTGGCCTAGTTTGCTTCTTTTGTTATGATAAAGACCATGGCCAAAAGCCATCTGGAGAGGAAAGAGTTTATTTGGCTTACACATGCCAGTCACAGCCCATTACTGAGGGAAGCCAAGGCAGGAACAAGAACTGCTTTGAATCAGTGTAATATATCTTAATTGAAATCATATTGACTTAAATTGTGTAGGTTCACAAAGTTAGATTTTCTTTTTTCTTTTTTTGGCTTTTATTCAATCAGTAAGACTCACTTTAGTATAGTTTTTTAATAAAAAGGAAAAAGTAGACTAAACCAAGAAAATTTCCTAGATGTGTAAAGCTGTGTGTGATGCCCAGAGATGTTTATAAACATGAAAATAACAAAATATCAACCAAAAAAAAAAAAAGATTTCACAGCAAGAAAGAGAAAGCTGGGACTACACAGGCAATAATGAGAGGTCAGTGTTTAGAAACCTCCATGTGTTCATTCATAATGTTTGGAAAATTTAGCTTGAGACCTTCATATTGGAGCAGTGACCTAAAAAAAGAGCCTCGTGGGGGGGGGCAATAATACTCTTAGGGGACATCAATAACCTCTTAAATAATAGTCAGATGACAGATATTCATCACTACTAGGCAAATAGTATCTGTGGAAGAGACACAATGGTAACCACATTCTGTTTCTTTGATAACACCTGAGTCCTGCATGAGAGGCCAACAGGACTGCACTCTCTGAGGACAGGAAAGGATTTAAAGTCCATCTAGAGGAATTTCCTGGCAGGAAGCACTCAGTGAAAGCTGCCACCGGGTATATATACATAAGTGCCCACAGTGGCCGACTCCTCATCTGCTGTTTTTCTCCTTGCTGTGACCCAAGCACTGACAAGACGCAACCTAAGCGAAGGCGTGTTTATCTTGTCTTAAAGGATCTGCAGAGAGGACCAAGGGTGGAAACAGACTATAAAATGTCAAGGACTGCCCCTTCATAACAGACTTCCACCACTGAGGCTCCACATCCTAAACTTTGACAACTTTCTGAAACAGTAACATGGGCTAGGGAGCAACACTGCGATCCACACATGACCAAGGGTGGAAACAGACTATAAAATGTCAAGGACTGCCCCTTCATAACAGACTTCGACCACTGAGGCTCCACATCCTAAACTTTGACAACTTTCTGAAACAGTAACATGGGCTAGGGAGCAACACTGCGATCCACACATGACGTTCTCCTTGGTCCGCACTGTTGGAGCGCACATAACAAATTGTAATTGTTGAAAGTTCACCTGTTTGTCTTGCTGAGCCGTAAGATGATGCTTGCCCCTGACTTTTCTTTTGGAGCCTAATAACTACTGAGTGGTTAATATTTCTTTGTCCAGTGTTCAGTAGACGGTGGATGACTTGCATTTGAGAGATGCTGTGATGAAGACTGATGTCATTTTCTGCCGAAGCAAGAAAACAACTGAAAGCAAATGGTTGAGGAGAATGGCCAAGATGACACTCAGACATATTGTAGATTTCCATACACAGGCATTCTGTTTTCTTTTGGGGTTGTGTTGTATAGCTAACAGTCATAACATATTTTCAAAACTACTAGAGGATGATGTGTCTGTTACCCATGTGAGGACGGTGGCAGGAAAAGGCTGACTCCCACCAGAAACACTGTATGTACCCTCTTGCCTTTTCCTGAGCTACAATCACAGAGGACAAGGTAAACAGAAGATGGGTCCTCTCTGCTTTTGCAAAGCCCTTCCCAGTAGTCTGATTTGAACTGATGCCTATGCTGGCTGTACAAGAAGATGTGGGAATTTTTTTTTAACTGCTGTTTTTGTCTCTATTGTAAGACTTAAGAAACCACCGTCTGCAGATTTGGTCAGCGTGAGGCTGTGATCTTAAGGAGACAAAGTCCAAGTGCATCTTCCCATTCCTCTGAGAACATGGACCACAGTGGTGACAGGCAGCTAGAGCCTGTCTTGTATCTGTAACTGATAATTCTGATCTCCTCCCTGCCTTCCTGCCTTCCACAGCTGTGTCTTCTCTCTGTTGGCCATGTAGCCAGGATTTTCCTGACACAGCTTCCAGGTGCTCTTGTCCCTACCCAATGGGAAGTTCATAAACTCCACAGAAAAGAAGTGTCATGTTGTAATACGTCCATCTGCGAGCTATCAGAGCCCAGAGACTGAGTACTGTGTGGCCGTGTTTTCTTGTGCCCTGACAGCCAGAGTGCATTCTAGAAATGTTTCTTTTAACGATATGCAATTAACGGTGGGTTCACCACCTCAGAGTCTACAGGATCGTATTTGATTCGCCAGGACAATCAGTACAAGACCCATTTTACCCTTCTGTCCTGTCCTATGAGAAGTTCTTCCACTAAGAGCAAAAAACTGTTGTGGAGGGTCTGTCTATACTTTATCCAATCCAATATACCATGAACCAGCCAGGTAAGGAAAATATAAAGAGAAAATTCAGGCATTTGGGGTACAGACAGTCATATTTACTCAGTTTCCTTGACAAATACCTTATTCCTTCTCCTGAACTATGTTCTATCAATATAAACAAAGTGGTAGGTGCTTATATTTATGCGGTTATATAAAAAGTATAGAAAATATTAATAAAATACTACCAAATGTACTGTTGAATAATGTTTTATTTCCCCTTTTAAAAAAAATCACCAAGGCCTTTGTTTTCATATAAAGAAGTCAAACTATTAGAATGTATTTACTCTGTTTTCAGGGTGTCATTTTTCCAAGGACAGCAACTATAAAATGAAGGGCCCTTTCAGTCCATCAAACCCTTCTACATCCAAATGGCTGAGCCTTTGGAAATAACCACTACGACTGTCTTTTCAGTAACTGTACACAGTAATACTTTCGACTGGTCTACAGAGTCCAAGGGATTCATCCGTCGTAACAGCTGCAGGCAGAGCAGGGAGCAAGACTAGTGTAAACATGTCCTTTATGGCTTCTCCTGGGGGAAAATGCAAAAATAGACAGCCTAAGCTCAACTGTGATGAATTATTGCAAGTTATTTTGGGCATGCTAGAGACGTAGGTGGCACTCTCCAGAAAATTAAGATCAAGTGAAATAAGTTCCTTTCCCTCAGGAGCCTAGCATCTATGTTGCTGGAGCATGCATTAACTCAGTCCTACTGTACACTGGAATGTTGAGTTTATCTACCAACACATGCAGGAATGCCAAGCTGCCTCAGGCCCCCCAGGGGACTGAGCGGGCTGTCCTCGAGCCCTCTGCATCTCGATAACAGTTCAAATACTGCTTTGCTTCACAAGACCTCTCCCCGTTTCCTACCCCATCACCGAGAGGATAGAAATGGGATTGGGCCTTTTCTCCCTCTTGCGTTCTGCACTTGATTAAACCAACTTGGGAAAAAGAGAT
This sequence comes from Acomys minous, assembly GCF_964271855.1. Taxonomy (NCBI): domain Eukaryota; kingdom Metazoa; phylum Chordata; class Mammalia; order Rodentia; family Muridae; genus Acomys; species Acomys minous. The sequence goes on along the minus strand of NC_140494.1, from coordinate 21,478,950 downwards.
GTCCTGGGTGAAGAAATAGCCTGGTCATGCAGAGCTCCCTTCTCCCCACAGCCATAGTCACAGAGTCAGCCAAAGGTGGCTTCAGTGGCTGCAAGATGTCACCTCTCGCGTCATCATGGAAGCATTACATGCAGTTAGCCAGTCATAACTAAGACACTGTTTTCTACTCCCATCTCCAACAAACACAAACCAAGAAAAGTAACCAGAAGTGGAGTTTGGGCATCTTTCCCTGCCAGATTCTGCAATGGTGTCATGCCTGCTCTGCTCCCATTTTCCCAAAGAAAATGGTCGACACAGCTCGACGACTGGGCGAGTCAGACAGCGATCATGTGGCAAGGTGTGAGTGTGCTTGGCTTTTTCTTTCTTTTATTCTCTCTTTTTCCTTTCTCTCTTTCTTCTTCCTTCCTTTCTTTCTTTTTCTAATTCTTTCTTTGCTTTAGATTGTCCATACAGCATGTGTCCACTTTCTCAAAAATTATAGACAATTACCAGGAGAAACAAGAATGGTCTACCTTAAAGCAAGTCCACTAGAATATTTTTCCTGGTCCATGAGTTCACCCACAATGAGGAGAATGTTCTCATCCAGACAGCACTGGAATTCCATAGAATTTACTGCTCTATGTTGTAAACAGTTGCCCCTTTACTTGCATAGTATGCCTCCCTAAAGGTTCCTTAAGGATGTACCTATCACATGACAGCTGAATTAACATTTCTCCCCTTGAGGTAAATCACATTAATCTAGCCAGCTAGCAGCGGACTTGTGGGCAGAAGCAGAGACTCAGCTCAGAAGTTTTGTTTCAGAGCTCTGGGCTGATGGCCTGGTGGGCTGAACTTCTTGCTAGGCAAAAGTGAGCACCTGACTTTGAATAGCCAGAACCCACAGGAAAACCAGACCCACAAATCAAGTATCTGAAATCCCAGCATTCCTTTGGAAAGATGGGAGGCCGAGATGGGAGAATCCTTGAAGGTTCACAGCTGGCCTGGTGCAAGCCGCACAAAAACAACAAAGAGACACCATCGCAACATAAAAGTATCACACACACAGAGAGAGGGAGAGAGAGAGAGAGAAACAGAGACAGAGACAGAGAGACAAAAAGAGAGTGAGAGAGAGAGCTACAAACAAGTGTTATCTTCTATAGAATGTGATTTTAATTATATCGCATATGCCATCTAAACTCAATGAGCTCTGGAATTTGCTGTCTCTGACAACGCTGACATTTTAGAATTATCCAGACACAGGTCTTGTTCTATAGCCCAGGCTGGCTTTGAACTTTCTATCCTTCTGCCACGGCTCTGAGCACTAAGATGACAGGTACCACCATTTTCACTGTGGCCATTAACCATTATTAGCACAGATACCTTATGTTTAAACTTGGTTCATAACTATGAAAAAATATGAAAGACAATGTGATATTGGATCCTTCGATCTGGGTTCAATGGCACAGAATGTGTGGCTTTAAATTGTTCTCCTCCTTACCTGTAGAAACCAGGAAAGGGGCCATTGATGGAAAGGGAAGAAAGATCTTAAGGAAGTTAGGATAGTAGACTACAGGTAATATAAAGGGGAGAGAAGGAAGAAGGTGGATGGAGGTTTGATTAGAGAAAGAAATGGGGGAGAATGTCAAGGAAGGAGTTGAGGAGATAACTAACACTAAGTAAATTTGAAAAAATCATATGGAAACCTAATATTTCATTATGTGTAGTATATATATGTGTGTGTATATATATATATTAGTTTAGTTGGAGTCACCATATATGCTGGCTAGTTTTATGCTAACTGGACACAAGCTAGAGTCATTTTGGAAAAGAAAACCTCAAACTGAGAAAATCCCCCCACCAGGTTATCCTGTGAGAAAACTCGTGGTGCTTTTTATTGATTGATGGTTGATGTGTGAGGGTCCAGGTCAGTGTGGGCAGTGCCACCCTTGGGCTGGTAGTCCTGTAATAAAGCAGCCATGAAAAACAAGCCTGCAGGTAGCAATCTTCCATGACTCTTCTTCGTTCCAGGGATGGATTGTTACCCAGAAATAGAAGATAAGAATAAACCCTTTTCTCTCCAAGCTGCTTTGGTCATGTGTTTTATCACAACAATAGAAACCCTCACTAAGACACCATATGCAGGGACTATGCTCCTGCCAGATGCCATAGGTTGCCCATTGTCAAGTGTGTGACACCTCCCTCTTGAGCTTTTGGTCAGAGATGTCCTAGACAACCCCAAACAAGGAAAGCCCTTGCTATTGCTTTTGGTTACACACATGAACATTAAAACCATGAGAGCCTATCATTAAGACCCTATTGCTGAAACATCACACATTTTAGGCACAGAAAAAGTTGGTAATGAGCAGAAAGCTTCCTCCTTCTTAAGGCTCAGAAACCATTGCAGAAGCGTATAAGAGCCAGAGGTTAGGATGGACCAGAGTGCAAGTGTCTTCTGCACATGGCGGGACCACTACACTCATGAACTCACAGTGGCTACAGTTGCCTGCACAAGACCTATGCAAGACCAGCAGTCCAGCTTGGAGCAGGGAAAAGTTCAAAGCTCCCATACCTGGCTGTGGGCAGCACATATTAGATTTGGAAAGTTATTTAAAAAATAAAGTAAAATAAGAACAGGAAGTTGGGAGGGGCTGGACTGGGGATGACCCTGGAAAGAGCTAGAAGGAGGAGAAGGGAGTTGGGGCAGTGAATTTGACCAAAATACATTCTATGCATGTATAAAATTCAAAAAGGATTAAGAAAATATATTTAAGTTTCTTTCTACTCCTGTTCTAACCAACTTTCCGCAGCATCTAAAGTGAAGACACCACCTTTCATTAGCCAGATAGAGCTAATGGTCACTGCACTCAGTTCCTCAACAGGAAGCAGGACCCTCACAGAGCAGCTCCCGACACGGTCACTGTCTTTGTGGGTACGTGATGCTCCTCTTCCTGAGATTACTCACTACACAGAAGGAAACAGTTTTAGCTATAATGAGTGGTTTGGGTAATTATGTCCCTTTTCATTTTATAAATGGAACAATATTCAGACTAGGTGATGAGGGCTGCGTCTGCTGGAGACGGGTCCGCCAATCACGCGCTAAAATTTGTGTTGAGACATTTCCCGCCCCCCAACCCCATCTCTTTTCATGTATCTTTATAAGGAATTTGCGTAAGATGAGTGTCTGCTCACCCAAATAACTGCTTGAGTCACACAGTCTGGCGGGGTGAATCCGGGAAGACAGAACAATTCTCATTCAAAGTCTCGGTGTCAAAGGTTAAGCAGCTGTCCCCTGCAGGAGGAAGGCAACTCTGGGGACACCAGTTCAGTAGTTCCCCCATGACTGCCTTGCACACACATCCCAGCTCACTCTACCACGGTTCTGGACACTGGGCTCAGGAGGCCAGATTACCCTACCCAACCTCGCCAGGGATGAAGTTAGGAAACCAGGAAACCAACTGGCTCGTTCTGATGCAAGACGCAGCATCTGGGTAACAGTCACCTAGCGCCCCACCCCCCAGCCCTATAAGAGATTGGTGTGCAAAAGCAGTTTATGAGAATTTCAGCAAGCCTAGAATTGAACACAGGAGAATTAGCTGGACTATTCAAACGGTCAATGGCTTCGGCTGTTTGGGTTCCGTCTGCTTGGGTTACCCCTTTTGTTCTCTCCCAGTTTCCCAGGTGAAAAGAAAGCCCTGCTTCCATAAAGCCCTGGCCTGGGCAGACCATGGCTAAACGTTTCAGGCCAGGATTCTGGAGCCTGAATTGGTCAGACCAGTTAATACCTCAGAGAAACGCGCAGCCCTTTAGCCATAGTCCTAGAGTAAGCAAATGCTCATTATTACCTAAAACATAAAAATATTTTTCTTAAATTAAAAATGGAGGTGGGGTACAGATCTAAGACCTCCAGCCGGGCTGTTGTGGTCCCTCCATTAGGCAGAAGGTGACCTACCCGGGTCCACCAAGGACGGGTCACTATAAATTACCCACCTTGCCTTTCTTGCAAGCTTGTGGCTGTACCTGTACCTGGAGAAACAGCCTGGAAAAGGATGGGAGAAATAAGGCAGGAGGCCGGACGTGCCTCCAGTCAGACCGGAAGGGTGGGAACCGGAACCACCTATCTTCATTAGCTGGGAAGGAAACCACATGTTATCATCTTTCCATTGGCTTAATTCGCTTTGCTTTTCACCTTTCACTTGGTGTTTCAGTCTTCAAAAAAAAAGCACCAATGGGGATCAGTGCAAACCCTGCCAGAGATCATGTTTGTGGTTAGTTGGGGCGGGGGGGGGGGGGGATTGGAGAGAAGGGGAGGGTGTCTTGATATTATAGCTTAGGCTGACCTTGAACTCACCATCTTCCTGCCTCCTGAGTGCAGAGATTACAAACAGGAGTCACTCCCAGCTTCTAGTGCCATTTCAGCCAACATGGCAACGTCTCTGAGCTTTCTAAAGACTACAAGCCTGCAAACAGTAAGAAGAGCTTCTCAGATAGAACACACTGTCTAACGCAGAGAACCGGCAGGAGCCAGGAGTACCCATTTAAACAGACCGCAAGCTGGGTTTGACAGCGAATAGTTTTCATTCCGGGACTCATGGCGCTGAGGCAGGAGGCCAGAGACTTTGAGGCCACCCTGGCCTCTGTAGCATGTAAGCATTTAACTAAATTATGATTTAGGGTGTTTTCCCAAAGCCGTGTGGTGCCTCTTCATACAGTTGTTCTCAAAGTAAGTACCAGGAGCAAAGCGAATGCTGAGGACAGTCCCTAAAGTGGGAGCTCTGCTACAAACAGCTAAGTAATTTCACAGCCTCCTTCATTCAAAGAAGTATTAGTCGTTTATGGGGGGGAAAACACCCACTTGTCCCATTTTCAAAAATCTAGTTCTGTTAGCATTTTTTCCCTTGGCATATTTCTAAACAGATAGGTTAAAGTTGCCCAGACGCCTGAGCTGGTAGTTTTTTAATTGGTTTGGTTTCTTGGGAAAATAAGACCAGTTTGAAAAGAGACCTTAAGGCTTGCATCCAGCAGACAGAGCTAAAGCAATTACACATTTTCCAACAGGAGCACATATTATTGCTTAAGGAGAAATGTTTAGTGGAAACCACATTCTTAGGAAGCCAAAGAATAGCCAAAGCCTGAGTAAAGATACAGAAATAATGAGGAGGCAATAAAAGGCAGGGTGGGAAGTAATGCAAAGTCAAAGAGTGACCTGCAGATCCTGAAATACAGTATTTCCTAAGCATGGCAGGGGTTTTGCTTGACCATCATTAAGAAAAGCTACCGTGATGGGAGGCAAACTTTAGGTGCAGGCAGGACAGACACAGCAGGAGAATGACGGACATTGGGGGGGGGGGGGAACCGGGTAGGCGGCCAGCGAGCGACAGCTCTGCTACTTTAAAATTTCTCAGCTTTTCTGCTTGTGATCATTTTAGGCCCCCAGAATTTTCCTAATCATCAATGAAGAATGTGGTCTCATAGGAACACACATTGCAAGTGGCAGAAGTGTGCCTGGGCCATTCAGAAATTGTTGGAAATTCTGCACTAATCTCAAACTGAAGTTAATTGTACACTTTTTAGAAAATGAATTTACGTTGGTAACTCAAATAGTAATTTTTTAAGAATATCAAACATCATAATGGAATACACTCTGAAGACAGACTTTATTTGATACTCTGGGGGATGAAAGTAAGAAAATATTGAAGTCTTTGTTCTTCATAATTAATCCATTAGGTTTCTACAAGGGTAGAAAACTCTGTGCAGTAGCAAAATTCACCTCACAACATCCAGTAAGTAAGTAGTCTCAAATCAGAATCAGGCTGTTGGTTTCAGGCTGTGCCCATTGGCACTGTGTGGCAGTGGGGGCTGTGTATTCAAACCAAGGCAACTGTCAGAGGTCAACAGTGAGCATTGCCAGAAACACTTCAGGTTTGTTAGGCACTGTAATTTCTGATCATTGCACATTCACAAACCTTCACCCCCCACAATCAGTCACACAACTTCATAGGGCTGTGGTTCTCAACCTGTGGGCTGTGATCCCTTTGGAGGGTCACCTAAGACAATTGGAAAGCACAGATACTTATATTACAATTCATTTAACTTTAAGTGCATTGGTGTTTTACTTGTTTGTATGTCTATATGAGTGTGTCGGATACCCTTGAGCTAGAATTACAGACAGCTGTGAGATGCCATGTAGGTGCTGGGAATCGAACCTGGGTCCTCTGAAAGAAGAGCCAAAGCTCTTAACCACTGAGCCATCTCTCCATCCCCCTACATTACCATTCATAACAGTAGCAAAATTACAGCTATAAAGTAGCAATGAAAAATAATTTCATAGGTGGGAGTCATCACAACATGAGGAACTGTGTTAAAGGGCTGCAGCATCAGGACGGTTGAGATCCACTGTCATAGGGAGGCACAGCCCAGAGTTTTAAAGCTGGATTCTAGACACTTCCAGAAAGATCCAAAAGACAGGAATTCCTGCAGTTCAAAAGATCTCATGACAACATCATGATAAAAGACTGTGTCATCTGAAATAACGCCCACGCCGTGTAAAAGTTAGATGTATGTCATGGTCCTTGCTCAGAATCCAGACATCAAGGGCTCTTTGAAGACAATCACATGAAGAACATTTAGGGAGCGGAAAAGTAACAGACCTTTAACTCATAAAGATACGTAATAGGCAAATCCAGTAAGATTTCAAAGAAAAAATTTTAAATTATGACAAGCAATGGGAAATGAGTGGGAGCTTTTTAATCATCTTATTTGGGGCCCTTCTGCATCTCTTACTCTTCTACGATCTTCATGTACTGTGTATGTAATAACAAATTATGTCAGGAGAGAGAGAGAGAGAGAGAGAGAGAGAGAGAGAGAGAGCACTCCTGTACCTCAGCTCTCCCATCTGCTTCATATCTGATCCCTCATCATGGGGCATGAAAATCTCGCCATCATATAGCCAGGAGCCCAGACAGAGCTTTGAGAGGAATCCCAGGCGTCCTCCGCCCCCACCCACCCTCACAGTTCACTTCTGAAACGTTTCTCCAATCTCCCTGCTTCCCTCCTTTTCTTCTAAGCTCAGTGTAAGTCTTGTTTTTCAGGACCTAAAAGGGAAGGCAACTTCTTCCCAGCCACTCTCCATCTTGCCTGGGTATTCTTCTCCGCCACCCTCTAGACCAGGCTGTCTAAAATTGAGATAGGACAACAGCAAGCTCAGTGCCTCCACATTCCTCAAAGGATTTGGTCCAGGCTAGTTTGATTGACAACTCCACAAGGGATGGCTCCGGGGGTGCATCTCCCATCATCCCTTTTGTCACACCATCCTAAGCAACATTACCTGACTGCACAAAGTGCTGAGCACTCTTAACGCCCTAACCTTTCATTGTCCCCCCCCCCATCTCTACCTTGCGCCCCACTCTTTTTACTCGTATAACCCTTCAAGTATTATTTTTCAATAAGCCCTGGTTTAAAAATGAGTGTCCCTCTTCATGCGCTTGGGACCGTAAGTAAACTTCCATCCTTATATTTACCATTGATCTCATACAGCTAGTGGAGAAACCATCTCTTGTTGTATCTACATCTGCCACAAAACTAGAATCTATCTTCACGGGGACTGTTAGACATCTTATTCACAGATGAGACAGGTGGCTCTTCACATTTGAATAGTGAATCTGAGGGGCGCAATGCAACTGTGAGGAAACACAGTAGTAGGCTCCTTTTGTGTGTTACAAGCTGTCCAGAGTCTACCCCAAAAGCTCTCAGCAAGAGATAGGAGTAGTCACTTCTGTTGTTTTTAAATTGCCTGTATTATCAGTAGGCCCAGCTAGCAATCAATTAAGACACAGACACTTGTTATATTTTAAAATCGCCTTAGTTAACCTGGGGCAGGATAGACATTAATCCCCTAAACTACTTCCCGTAGTGGGGCAGATATGGGATACCTGCCCCAATCCCATGCCATCTGCTTCTAATAATGTCTATCAAGTTACCTCCCATCCATAATTCCGTATAACTCTTAAAGTTCTTCATCTGGGCCAAATCCCCTTCCTCGCCAGCCACGTGCTTTTCTTCCATCTAACCCATGGTGGCCTTCTTCCTTCTCCCCCCCCCCCCCCCATCTCTCTCTCTCTCTCTCTCTCTCTCTCTCTCTCTCTCTCTCTCTCTCTCTCCTCCTTCTTCTTCTTCCCAGGATATTCTGTCTTTCTAAGCCTGGGAACCTTAGCCACACCTATCTCATCTGCCCTGCTCTAGTGGGATGGCTTTTTATTAATTAGCATCAAAATACATCAGACCACCTCCCCTCCCCCTCCCAGCATACTTCTGTTTTTCACTTGCAACACCCAAGTGATTGGAGAGCTCCAAATTCTTGGTTCTTGATGCCTGACCAAGACAACCTCTGGACTATAATTGTGTCTACCTGTTTTTAACTCGGCTGTTGTTGACACAGATGGAGGCATATTTTTCTGGAGCCTTCCAGAGAGAATCCACTTTAGAACTTGACCCACTTGGTTTACGCTGCCTCTGCTCTGCTTTAGACCTTGAGATGGGCTCCTGGGTAGCATGGGACCTGCTGCCTAGTTGTTTACTTGTCTTCAGCTAAGCCTTGTCTTTCCAGCTGTATCCTAAGCTACTAGAGGCAGAACCTATGTTTTCTCTGTGTCTCTTCATGACCAGCTCAGCGCTCTGCATATAGGAATCTCTCAGCCTGTCTGTGTGGATGCTCTTACCTCCCGGATACTAACACTGAGCCAGTTTGTTTGTTCTCTTGTCTATGGCTTACGCAGCAAGCATGGCCTTTACACCATCAGTGGACAATGTCTTTACCATTTATGCATCTTTGAATAGTCTTATAATTTATTCCCTTTCATTTTGTCTGCATACTCCCCATTTATTCTTCTCTGGCTTGTCCCTTAGGATTTGGGGCACATTTTAAGCCAGCTTCTACAGAAATCAAACTGGGAGTACAGATATTCTGCATATATTACTATTTGATGGGTTTTATAAAAGTCTTTTTTCCCTGGAAGTTCTTTAGATGCTGCCCCCGCTCTCCTGTGTTCTTGTGGAGAGATGAAAATTTCATCTCTGTTGGTTTTAGTTCTTGTGTAAGTGATATATGTGAACGTTTGCCACCTCCTGGGAGGATGGACTGAGTGTCAGGATGTGGTCTGGATTTCCCAGGTCACTGTCCTCTGAGATCTGCTGGACCATCAGCATGATGGTGAGATGATGTACAACACTGGGATGGATGAGCCAAGGCCTTAGCCAAAGGTCTTAGCATCTAGAACAAGAGTCTATGTAGGAAAGCAGGGCAGAAATCTGTTCAACGTCAGGAAGGCTACCTGGTCCACTGTTTCAGGAGCCAGCAGGTGTGCCACCCAAGAGCCCAGGAATTGGCCTACACCTAATTACAAGCCAAAAAGCCCTTCTGAACTTAAGATTTATTACAGTCTGTGTGTTGCCTTTTTTTTTTTTTTTTTTTAACTATCTTTGGGGTATGTCTGGTCTGTTTTCTCTTTCTCCACTCCCTTGCTTTGTTCCTCCATGGTTACTCAGCTGAGATTTTTATTCTTAAATTAGTTTTAGATTTAAACCTTACATGTCTTTGAATTTAAAAAATATTTCTCTCTCTAGGGATAAATCTTTTTACTTTAAACCAAGAAAACTACTTGTTCCAATTATCTTTTTCATAGCAACAGTTTATAGATTGACAGTTCCCCATAATTCTATTTTCTGTATCCACCACTTTACTGAATATATCAGCATCCTAAGAAAACCCATAAGGATCGTATGAGGTTTTAACTAAGGCAAAGAACACTTATATGGGAGATAAAAAGCACGAGGTATAGAAAGGAAAACACTACTAAACTAAACTTGCTACAAACAATGTTTGTTCCCTAAGAAGATACTAAGCCACTGAAAGAAAGCAACACATTAGACTGGAGTTTGTGGGGTGCGTGTGGTGTGTGTGTGCCTGTGTGTATCTGTGTGTCTGTGTGCGTCTATGTTTGTGTGTTTGTGTCTTTGTGTGTGTCTGTGTGTGCATGTGTGTGTGCTATGTATCTGTGTGTGTATCTGTATGTATCTGTGTGTGTGTGTGTTTGTATCTGTGTGTGTATATGTGTGTGTGTCTGTGTGTGTATGTTGAAGTGGAAGTTTCTGGTTTCTTTGAAGACTCCCTTGTGTCACATGGTGTTTGGCTGACTGAAAGCTGTCCTGTGAGAGGTCACATGATATTTTTCTAGACGATGCCTTGTAAGAGGGCATGTGATGTTTTCTGGGAGCAGAGATGTGAGAGGGCATGTGATGGTGGGAAAGAGTATTTTAAAAAACAACCAACAGTGAGACAAGGATTTTGGCATTTCTATGCTGTGCAATAATTAGCTGGTCTTTGCAGAGAGAAATGTTCCAGAGAACTTCTCGTGGTATTCTGGCTGATCCTGGCTGCTTTTATGGACTTGTGCTGCCTTGAGCTGCCTTGCTGGTTCTGCTGCCACCATGGATCCGTGTGGCTGTTTGGTGTAGCTATTGGACTGGACTGCTGGGGTCCTGACAATGCAGAGTGGAAATGGCACAAGGAACTACGTCTAAACAGGTCCACGACCCCTTTCTCCTGTTAACGCTCTTTCTTCCCTTCCTCTAGTTGGTGGGTTAGAAGTGAGGCTGAAGTGTTTAAGAGCCCTAATAAAGTAGATTTTGAAAAATCTAAGCCTACAGTGTGTGTGTATCCTTATGTTTATGTCTACATATCCATGTATGTATCTTGTGTACCACAATCTGACAAAATACTTATATAAAAATAGCTTTTAAAAAATCTCCTGAAATTCAATAATGAGACAAAAAAATGGGCAAAATTTTTGACTAGACATTTATAAGAGAAAGAAAATGAATGGCCAATGAGCACACGAAGTTGTGTAGTATCAGCTTAGTCAGCACGAAATACAAATTCAATCCACAAGAAGATCCCCTTCCGTATATTATAAATGTCTATGATTAAAATGAGTGAAAAAAACAGTAAGAGATGATACAATCAGAACATGTCTTTCCTGCTGGTGGGAATATGAAATGTTAGTGTTCCTATTAAAGATAAGCCTCACAAGTTTCTTTTAAAAAATAAATATGATAACTTATGAAAAATGGACCATAAATGCTATCCCTAGCTTATTTAACCATTTTCCCCAATTTTGGTGGTGGTGGAGGTGGGGGCCTTCAAATAAATTATTCACCCTAAATCAGCCTGAAGAAACCTTAAGAGAACAATGTCCCATTTCCTCTAAGAGGGGTTGGATAGGTTTCTGTTTACTCTCTTGGTCTACAGATGCTTGTTTTCATTGGGAGTTGGTCATAATTATTATTGGTCTTTTACAGAGAGGAAACTAGGTTTGACTCAGGGACGTATCTCCTTTCCTTTATCTTTCATCCATAGGTAAGGAGATAGGAGCTGAAAAGAAGGAAAGGAGGATGTAGAAACATAGAGGGAAGATAGAACAAAAGGTAGATTATTGAATCTATTCCTCATCTCAAGGCCCTAATGGTTACTCACAAATAAGGTCATTTTTTAATTCAATGGTATTGAATTTTGTATATTGATGCAAATCATGCTCATGTCAAAAAACTAGTCTAATTTTATCACAAGAATATATACTCTAGGTCTAATAGATAGATATGATTCTATAGATACATGAGGTAGAATAGTTAAATAGGGTCTTCAAAAACCTCAGAGACCTACAGAAAATGGCATTTAAAATGTTTTTTATTACTCTAAAGATTCTCTGACAACAAGACAAGTGAACTCCTGACAACCCCCAGCCTGCCTCAAAGAAGAAGATGAGCATCAAAGAACATCCTTATGGAGATGGCTTCAAATGTGGCAAACAAGCTACTGGGCAAAATGTCCTGTTTCTGCCACAGACAGAATTCTGCCTAAAAATGGGCAAGTTTAGATGCAGGCAGAGTCAACGGCTAAACTCTGCCAAGACAGGGTAAGCAAGTCCTTAATAGTTCCTGCCTCACAAATATGTCTAGAAGAGATATTGGGCCAGAAGGCTGAAGATGATGCTCCAACGTTATAGAGAGTGTTGGGTGACTGTTCAGGCAGTAAACTGTCTCAGTCATTTTTTCATTTTGGAAACTGCTAACCTGCACTCCATGTTCACTTAGGTATTAAATTTTATCCCATCTCAAGTCTCTGATGGGTTTTAAGAGCAGATAGTTTAATCTTTCAATTAAGCTTAGAAGGTTATGGGTTAAGATTTTTTAGATCAAGATAGATATTTTAAGTTAATAGAGATAAGATATGATAAATATTAATCTCCATTCAGAAATTTAGACCCAACAAGATAGGTAAGATGTTAACTTCAAGTTTGCCAAATACAAACGGCCAAATCACTATGAATGTAACATTTATATAATTCCTGATTGTCTAGTTGTTCTTACTGCTGTATGTAGTTTATTTTACTCATGTGTAATAATATAAATGTATATGTTTAAAAAGAAACGCAATAAAAATATTTTAATTAAAAAATAAATGGGATTTTAATATACCTATGCAACAATAGTCTAATGGATTCATACTTCATGCCTGGGTACTCAAAAGAAATGAACACGGGAGCTGGAGAGATGATTCAACAGTTAGGGGCACGTGCTTCTCTTCCAGAAAACCCTGCTTCAATTTCCAGCACCCACATCTGGTGGCTGACAACTGCCTGTAATTCTGGTTCCAGGGGATGCAATTGCTCTTCTGACATCCCTGAGGACTGCATGCTTGTGGTACACACACACTAAATACATACATACATACATACATACTTACATACTTACATATTTTTATATATGCCTACATGAAGCCTTGATGTGGATGCTTACATAACACTGTCTATGATAGCCCCCAAATGCAAGTTCGTCTGTGGATAGACAAAGTGCAGGGCACGACCATGCCAAGGACCTGGCAACTCAAGGAAATGAATTACTGAAGCACTCAAGCACATGATTATGACTCAACAACTCCAAGCTGAGTGAAAGAAACCAGACCCAAGGCAAGAGCAAGCCACGCTGTGTGATCACACAGCTAAAGGCTTTTAATGAAAGCAAAGCTGGCCTGACCGAAAGCGGCGCTGTGGTCGCCTGGGCTCATGGCTGGGGTGGGAAAGTTGGCAATTGGTTACATGGGACACAAAGGAAGGCCTTGAGGTGACGTGAGTGCTCCCAGATCTCATGGTTGTGCCAACACAACTATGTGCATCGATCAAATCTCAGCAAGGTGCGTGACTAAAGTGGGACACCGTAAGTAAATTAAAACTCAATGGAGCTATAAAAGCTTCTTTATGCTCTGAATTATTTTCTCAAGCGGTTCATCCACACGTGGTTCCATTTCCCAGTGTTAGGTCATCTTTATATTGCTTTCAGTGAAAGTTTGTGTGTGATTCTGCGTGCATGTGTGTGCATTTATCTCAAATATCCTCTTTGTCTGAGATCTAAGGACACATTTAGATGTATGGCTACCCTGTTTCTCAGCCGATTACTCCATCAGGCGGGGAAGTTTCCGGATTACTTTTAAGTGTGATGGTGAGTGTTTCAGGGTTCCACCTGTTTTCTCTTTTCTTACCTACGGTTTGATTTCCTGTTTTTATCTGAGAGCGCCCAAGGCTGGCCACGGAGGCTGAGTGGAGAGGAAAGGGTATATGGAGCTTATAGTGAAGGGATGGCCGTGGTGTCATCACAGAGAACAGAGACCACAGGCAGGTTGATGAAGGAGCACTTGAGGCAGTCTATGCTGAGGGAGGAACAGAGTGGTAAGATGCCAGGACTCTAGGAGCATCTCAGATGCAGCCATCATAGGATTCTAGGAGCATCTCAGATGCAGCCATCAGAGGACTCTAGGAGCATCTTAGATGCAGCCATCAGAGGACTCTAGGAGCATCTCAGATGCAGCCATCATAGGATTCTAGGAGCATCTCAGATGCAGCCATCAGAGGACTCTAGGAGCATCTTAGATGCAGCCATCAGAGGACTCTAGGAGCATCTTAGATGCAGCCATCATAGGATTCTAGGAGCATCTCAGATGCAGCCATCATAGGATTCTAGGAGCTGTTAGATGCAGCCATCATAGGATTCTAGGAGCATCTCAGATGCAGCCATCATAGGATTCTAGGAGCATCTCAGATGCAGCCATCAGAGGACTCTAGGAGCATCTCAGATGCAGCCATCAGAGGACTCTAGGAGCATCTCAGATGCAGCCATCAGAGGACTCTAGGAGCATCTCAGATGCAGCCATCAGAGGACTCTAGGAGCATCTCAGAAGCAGCCATCAAAGGCTAGGCAAGGAGGCTTCTGTTTCCGTCCACCCCAGCCTCCTCCCGGGACTCCAAGAAGCATATGTGCCCATGGACATTGGGTATATCACTGTAAAAAAAAAAAGTGTAGCTCTGTAGAACTATTCCCCTTTGATTCTCTTCAGAGAAGAATATACATACCCAAAATAGATAGATAATGAAAAACAGATGGGACATCTCTGATTCAAAATTCCAAATCGTTCCAAACCCTGAAGCTTTTTTGAACATCATCAGGATGCCACAAGTGGAGAAATGTGTCTCCTGCACGAAATCATTTTTAAAATGTGATTTATAGAAGTTCCCTTCAGACCATGTGTCCAAGGCACAGAACATAGTACAGCTCGTGTTTAGGTATGAGTCCTGAGATATGGCATTGTGTACACACAGATATTCTAAACCAAGAAACAATCCAGAGCCTGCAGCCCATCCGGCCCACCATGTTTCACGAAGGGATACTAAACATGTAAGTGAAATTTGAAGTTGTACCTAAGGAGTGCACCTGCTATACGGAAAGCATTGTTAAAAATCCAACCCTTAGCCAGGCACGGTGGTGGCAGGCGTTTGAAGGGGAAGGCCTTGTCTCAACAGAAAACAAACTCAGTTCTTATCTTCTAAGTGCCTCTAAGTCCTTGAGACAGGGTCTCTCTGTGAACCTGGAACTAAGTTGGAAACTGCAAGCACCATTAATCCTCCTGTCTCTGTCTCCCAGACCCAGATCAGATCCAGTGTTACAGAATCCACTACCATACCCAGCTTCTCACCTAGATTGTGGGGATTTGAACTCAGCCCCTCCCTCATACTTTTGCTGCACGCTACCTCCCCACCTCCTGTTCTCATTTCTTTTTTTAAATTGTTTTTTATTTTATTTATTGTATATGAGTGCTTTGTCTGTAGAAGAAGTGTCAGCTCACATTATAGATGGTTGTGAACCACCATGTGGTTGCTGGGAATTGAACTCAGGACCTCTGGAAGAACAGGCGGTGCTCTTAGCCACTGAGCCATCTCTCCAGCCCCCTGTTCTAATTTTTTCTACCAAGTAGCTGCACATTTCATCCTGATACAGGTTTTTTTGTTTGTTTGTTTGGGGTTTTTTTGTCATTGAGATAGTAGGTCTCTGGAAGTTAAGGACACATTCAAGAGTGTCTACGTTTCCAGTGCCCTGTGAGCATCTGAGGCAGTTTTAAGGATCATCTAGCTGGCTGGAGATATTGTTCAGTGATGGAATGCCTGCCTAGCATGTGTGAGGATCTAGGTTCAAATCCGAGTACACAAACATACACACACACATACACACACACACACACACACACACACACAACCTACATCTTAGCCAGGTGGTGGCGGCTCACACTTTTAATCCCTGCACTCAAGAGACAGAGGCAGGCGGATCTCTGTGAGTTCTACAGAGTTCTACAGATTCTACAGAGTGAGCTCCAGGATAGCCAGGGCTGCAGAAAGAAACCCTGTCCTGAAAAACAAAAACAAAACAAAAAACTTATATCTCAGGGTTTATGAGTGGCAGAGAGGACGAAGGGTGTGGGGCAACCTCTCACCAGCCCTCCCACTGATTAACTGAAAAGAGACATATGAGTGTCTTGAAGAGTAGACAACTCCAAAAAGTAGGAGGGGACCAAGGATTTGGAGAAGAAACAGTCTCTACAAGAGTCAAGGAGACAGGCCACCACGGCTGAGAAGTGGAGGGACTGGTTATCATCAGAGGCTCAGAAGCCTGGAATGCTGTTCTGGCCCTGAGCCAGGGGCTGTGATGCTCTGGCTGGGATCCTCAGAGTTTTCTGCTAAAGCATAGATCATATGTGTGCTGAGAGCATGTTCTTGCCCTGCGTTTGAGGTGACAGACAGCCATATCACATGATCTTCCTTCTCTCACCAGGGCCCCAGCCAGGCAATAAACCACGTCGTCACCCAGTCTGTCTCAACCATGTGGCTTCCCCAGCTAGCGCAACAAAATATTTTCCGGGTGCAGGATATAAACAAGGTCCCCACCATTAGCAACTCCATGTCACTGACTTGTGTTTTATTTTATTTTTATTTTAAGTCACATTTAAATGTAAAAAGATTGCCAGCCTGCATGGTACTCGTAAACAAATCAGAGGTATGGATTAGAGCCACCGCTGATTAGTTTTCTGTGACAGTATTTGTGTAGCTGGAAGAAAGGGAGAAAGATCTATTATCCTCCTGGGATATTGCTTCTCCACAGGAAATTCAATTGTGGAAAAGGCTTTCAAAGCAATGGCTTTCATCGCGGTGCGTCTTCCACACACCCATGCAGTAAACGCTGATAGAACACCTAAGCAGAGCCTCAGCCTGGGCTCCCGTGTTGTGGCTTCCCAAAGCAAAACGGGCAGCAGCAGGTCTGGGGCGGGGATGTGGAAGGGGGGTGCAGGGGGAATCCTCCACAGTCACACAGCAGTGGCCCAGGATCACAAAATGTGTGACACTCATACTATTGTAGGTGTTATTGAAGGAAACACAGTTTTTCAGATTCGGTGTTTCCTACAGCTTGGAAGAAACTGCCTGGCCCATGAAGTGATGCCTCAGTAGTTAAAAGCACTGGTCACAAAAGCCTGATGGCCTGAGTTCAACCTGGGGACCCAGGGTAGAGAGAACTTGCTCCCCAAAATATGCACATTCTCTCTCTCTGCCCCCTCCCTCCCTCCCTCCCTCCCTCTCTCTCTCTCTCTCTCTCTCTCTCTCTCTCTCTCTCTCTCTCTTTCTCTCTCTCTTTCTCTCATACACACACACACACACACACACACTTACACATAGTGGGGGAGGTAATAATAGTTGAAAAAAAAATCAAGTTTGGGTTGGGGTTGGGTTTTCGAGAAAGGGTTTCTCTGTGTAGCCTTGGCTGTCCTGAAATCACTTTGTAGACCAGGCTGGCCTCAAATTCACAGCAATCTGCCTGCCTCTGCCTCCTGAGTGCTGGGATTACAGGTATGTGCCACTGCGCTCTGCTCAGGCTTTTCTTTCTTTCTTCCTTTCTTTCTTTCTTCTTCCTTCCTTCCTTCCTTTCTTTCTTTTTTCTTTCTTTCTTTTAATTAAAGAAAAAGAAATGTCCAGGGTGCAAGCTGCTAAGTGATAAAGGTTGCATCTACCCTCTGGATGTTGACAGACAACCCAAATCAAGACTTGCTTTTTGTTTATTCATTTCCTGAAAAACACAATCTACTTTCCCAATCAACAAACAATCAAATGAGGTATAAAAAAAAAAATCTCATATTTATCCCCGAGCCTAGATCAGTATTTCTCGATGCCACAATTTGTACACTTTCTAAAATGTTCACAGTTGCCTTGCCTGTCCTCATTTAGACTATTTGGAGGCAGTGGGGTTAAATTAAAATTAACTGTTAAACATTTCTCTGAATTTTTTATGCTATCTTCCAAATTGAGGTCAAGTAGCAATCCCAGGGTCCCTTGGGAGCACCGCAGATGTATCCCATGAGCTCACATCGCTCCTCCCTCCCTCGCCACTTCCTTCTTCTCTCCAAAGTAATTGGTTTCCAATTCACTCAATTAGTCCCGTCTCACTTTCTCAAGTGATGCCAGCTGCATCATGGTTGGCGAAAGGCTCCTCGGAATAAAGCCCAGTGGAATAAATAACATTAGATGCCCTCCCTGCAAGATTAGGCACCTGGGGGACTGGCGAACAATCACCACAAACCACAAATTAGCTGGATCGGTTGGCAAAAGGAAAAGTAAGTTCATCTAACAGGTGGGAATGCAAGACTCTTCACATGAGAAGAGAACCCGATAGCTTGTGAAGATGTGGGGCCTGCCCAGAGCTGAGGGGAGCTAAGCCATAGTGTGAGAGCCCAGTGGCTCTGTGGATGGATTTTGGTTACATAGCTGGGCATTCTGACAAAGAAGAGTGAAACCGCAGAGAACCACCTCCAGCAGCCCTCAACCACCCTGCCTCACCGCTACACCACTACCAAACCACCACACCAACCCACTACCACACCTCACTACAGCCCCAAGCCACCCCCACACCTCACTACACCCCCAAGCCACCCCCACACCTCACTACACCCCCAAGCCACCCCCACACCGCCTTACTATCCCACCATGCAACAACACCCTCCTACCACTATCCAACTACTACTCCACATCATCCCACCTCCACTGCACATCTTCCCACGCCCACTGCACATCTTCCCACCCCCACTGCACATCTTCCCACCCCACTGCACATCTTCCCACCCCCACTGCACATCATCCCACCCCCACTGCACATCTTCCCACCCCCACTCCACATCATCCCACCCCCACTGCACATCTTCCCACCCCCACTCCACATCTTCCCACCCCCACTCCACATCATCCCACCCCCACTCCACATCTTCCCACCCCCACTCCACATCATCCCACCCCCACTCCACATCATCCCACCCCCACTGCACATCTTCCCACCCCCACTCCACATCATCCCACCCCCACTGCACATCTTCCCACCCCCACTCCACATCTTCCCACCCCCACTCCACATCATCCCACCCCCACTCCACATCATCCCACCCCCACTGCACATCATCCCACCCCCACTGCACATCATCCCACCCCCACTGCACATCTTCCCACCCCCACTGCACATCATCCCACCCCCACTGCACATCATCCCACCCCCACTGCACATCTTCCCACCCCCACTCCACATCATCCCACCCCCACTCCACATCATCCCACCCCCACTGCACATCTTCCCACCCCCACTCCACATCATCCCACCCCCACTCCACATCTTCCCACCCCCACTCCACATCATCCCACCCCCACTCCACATCTTCCCACCCCCACTCCACATCTTCCCACCCCCACTCCACATCTTCCCACCCCACTCCACATCATCCCACCCCACTCCACATCATCCCACCCCCACTCCACATCTTCCCACCCCACTCCACATCATCCCACCCCCACTCCACATCATCCCACCCCCACTGCACATCTTCCCACCCCCACTGCACATCATCCCACCCCCACTGCACATCTTCCCACCCCCACTCCACATCATCCCACCCCCACTGCACATCTTCCCACCCCCACTGCACATCTTCCCACCCCCACTCCACATCTTCCCACCCCCACTCCACATCTTCCCACCCCCACTCCACATCTTCCCACCCCCACTCCACATCATCCCACCCCCACTGCACATCTTCCCACCCCCACTGCACATCTTCCCACCCCCACTGCACATCATCCCACCCCCACTGCACATCTTCCCACCCCCACTCCACATCATCCCACCCCCACTGCACATCTTCCCACCCCCACTCCACATCTTCCCACCCCCACTCCACATCTTCCCACCCCCACTCCACATCTTCCCACCCCCACTCCACATCATCCCACCCCCACTGCACATCTTCCCACCCCCACTCCACATCATCCCATCCCCACTGCACATCTTCCCACCCCCACTCCACATCTTCCCACCCCCACTCCACATCATCCCACCCCCACTGCACATCTTCCCACCCCCACTCCACATCTTCCCACCCCCACTCCACATCTTCCCACCCCCACTCCACATCTTCCCACCCCCACTCCACATCTTCCCACCCCACTCCACATCTTCCCACCCCCACTGCACATCTTCCCACCCCCACTCCACATCATCCCATCCCCACTGCACATCATCCCACCCCCACTGCACATCTTCCCACCCCCACTGCACATCATCCCACCCCCACTGCACATCTTCCCACCTCCACTCCACATCATCCCACCCCCACTCCACATCATCCCACCCCACTGCACATCATCCCACCCCCACTACACATCATCCCACCCCCACTGCACATCATCCCACCCCCACTGCACATCATCCCACCCCCACTGCACATCATCCCACCCCCACTGCACATCATCCCACCCCCACTCCACATCATCCCACCCCCACTGCACATCATCCCACCCCCACTGCACATCATCCCACCCCACTGCACATCATCCCACCCCCACTGCACATCTTCCCACCTCCACTCCACATCATCCCACCCCCACTCCACATCATCCCACCCCCACTCCACATCATCCCACCTCCACTCCACATCATCCCACCCCCACTCCACATCATCCCACCCCCACTGCATATCTTCCCACCCCACCCCCACCACTATCACCAAGCATGACAGCACAGGTTCTATTTTCCCTCACATTTCTTGATTATTTGTATTAACATGAATTACTCAGCCTCTCACTTGTTTGGTGTGAAAACATCATTTACGATCTATCCTGAAATCTTTGCTGTCATGCTTAATGCTTATCTTAGTTTCTTTTTTTTTCTCTAGAACCATCTATCTTCCTATTCACCTCTCACTTTCCATTCCCCACCGTCTCCAAAAGAACAACCGGAAAGCTGACTGTGATTAGGCGTCGGCTGGCAAGCCGTGTCCTGAGTGCTTCTGAGAACCGGTTTTCACTGTGAATAATTCTTCCTGAGGGAAGAGCCGTCCTGAGACCTAGCGCGAATCTCCTCGATCCTAATTAAAACCATGCCTGTCTGGTTTACTCTAAGAAGTATTTCTTCCTCCAACTCACAGTTCCAACGTGGTCCTTGGAGGGCGGGCCCTATCTGCAGCCCTCATGAAGGAGTGTAATGAAGCAGGGGATGTTGAAGACCTCAGCTTGCATCTGGGCACATTTCACACAGCTGAAGGCCCACTGAATCTGTCTTATACCAACCTTCCTCAATAGGAAAGAGCAAGGGCTCTTTGCTTTTCTCTGCCCTCCTACTATCTCAGTGTGTGCTGAAATAGAAAGAACCTGGTCCTTCCCTCCGTGGGTGCTCAAGACCTGGGAAGCCAAAGGATAAAAGCTAGGAGCACTACTTTGGACCCCATCTAGGATACATTCTCTGGCACATATTTCCTGCATGCGAGCTGGGGGCAGGGGGTGGAATCAAGCCATTGGACTGGCCATGTGAAAAGTGTCTGCTGGTCCCCATAAGGCAGTTCTTTATTTAGAATTTGTCTTCTTGTTCTATGTGCACAGGTGTTCTGGCTGTGTGTATCTCTGAGTACCACAAGCATGCCATGCCCAAGGAAGACAGAAGAGGGCATCAGCTCCCCTGGAACTTAAGTTATGCAAAGTTTTTAGCTGCCCTGTGGATGCTGGAAATCAAATATGGGATCTTTGCAAGAGCTCTTAACCACTGAGCACCTGCCCAGCCCATTCCCCATAAAGCAATTCTTGGGCCCTTTTATTTTCCGCATTGATGTGCCAAAACACCCGGAAAGATCAGTTTTGGAAAGGAAGGATTCTTTGGGTTCCCTGTTGGTGCATTACAGTCCGTTGTGGCAAGAAAAGGTGTGACAGCTTGTCACAACTGCAGCTGCAGTCAGAAGCAGAGAGAGATGAGCACTGTTGCTCTGCTCGCGCTCTCACCTGGAAGACAGACAGAAGGAAGCACACGTGCACGTGCACACACGCAGTTCTGTACTAGTTGGTCCTAAATCCCATCAAGTTGACAATGAAGACTAAGCACCACAGGCCCCACATCTGCCCTCAGTGTACTTCTGAGGGAGTGTCTGCCCCTTTTATAGTATTACAGGCAGAGTCAGGCTGCCTGCTGTTGTCAGTCCTCAGGGCAGTCTTGCTGCTGTCCCTATAGCGTGGACACGCCGAGGGATGGGAGGAAAACAAGCTCGGTTCCTTCTTGCCAGGAAGGTTCAGTTTTATCTCTGTTAGCAGAATAGCCCAAGTAACCCGGTTTTAGGCTGTATTTTATAAGAAAGTCTCCCTTCTGGATGCTTCAGGTTTCAAAGATGGGATTCAGGGCTGCACGGCATATACTGTGTGGTCTCATCCAAACGAAGTACTGATTCCTGTCTTAACAGAATTCCCAGATGGCCGTTTTTCAACTAAAAATAGCTTCTTTGTCTAAACAGCAGGCACCGCTCTGGCTGGTCAGGGAGCGCATGCCACTGTATTTGGGTTTTCTGTTGTCCTCACACATTGAGTGCGAGACAGCTGCGTGTCAAGCACACATGTGGCATGCGTTTTGCTACTTGAACTCTTTTCTTGTCATTCAGATAAAGGAAAGTGTTCAGGTTTGAGGGCCTGACTGCTAACGGAGTTTAGATCCAGTGGCTTAGACTTTACTTCCTGCTGTACAGAATTTGGGATATTACTACAATTCTAGATTCCTAGAGTAAACGTGGTTTGCAGCTCTGTTAATAACACACTGCAAACAAAGGTTATCTTGTTCCAGCCTCTTGAGGTCTTTTTAAAATAAACTTCATCATTTGTATATTTGCTTACTTATTTCTTATTTTTATTTTATGTGTATGACTATCTTGCTTGCATGTATATATGTGCACCACATGTGCATCTGGTGCCCTCACAGGCTACAAGAGTTATCTGAAGCAGGAAATGGAAAATGGGGAGGGGGTACCAACTGGGAACGGGGAAGAGAGATCAGTACAAAAGGAGAAGGATGCATGATTGGAAAATAACACAAAAGTTGTTTGATGGGGCCTCAAGAAATCTTGTTATATTTACCTAAAATCATATAATATATATATATATACATATATAAGTGTACACATGCACATATATACACATGAAATAGATAGGTATATAGATACAGGTATAGATGGAGGTTGAACAACTTGTGCTAAAAATGTTCCTCATAAGAACCATAGGCCAGAGAACACCCTCGAGATCACCTCTGCCCAGTTTCACAGGGCCTGTGTGAGCAGACCATGCCTGAGAAGACCCACAGCCTGATGCCACACAGCACAGGTGAGGCATAGCAGTCCTGAGATGACCCCAAACACCCAGAGGCCACTAAAAGGAGGAAGTAAGTGGTGGAGAAATGGAAGAAAAGAGGAAACAGAAGAATGTGGGCACAATGAAGAGAGGCAGAACTGGAGACTCAAGGGTAGTGAGGAACAGGCTGGAGTGAGTAGCCGGTGATGCCACCTGAGGCCTGTGCTGCCACCGAGGGTCACGTCCGGATCCGAGGTCTGGGCTGCCACCTGGTGCCGTATTGATGTCTGAGGGCTGTGCAGAACTGGCCCCACCCCTCACCTGGGCATCATGGGAGAGCTGGCCTCTAAGGCATGAGAGCAGAAGAGCTGATCCTGTCCCTCACTGGTTTCAATACTCGGGAGAGAGGGCCTTGCATCTTTTCTGGGCAGTAGAGCTGACCCTGCTGGTGTGGGTGCCAGTGAGCCGGCCTGAGGGCATGAGAGCAGGCCAGAGCTGAAGAGCTCTCACTAGTGGTGTGGGTATGGGAAAGCTGGTGAGCTGACCAGCTCAGCTACCACTCGAGCCCAGATCCAGAGCTTTGAGTTGGCCCACGCCAACATCTACCCCATCTATGAACTTCTGGAGTGCTTGAAAAGGTTGGTCCTACAGATCCAAAGCTGCAGGATCTCCATGACAACAGCAGGATATCGAAGAGGAGTCCAGGTGAGGATCCAGTATTGATGGTGTAGCAGAAGCCAGAGGCCTCAAACCAGACCAATGACTCTTTGCAATGAACATTTGCAAGTGAAGAACTGTGAATAAAATGCTATACTGCGGGACATTGTGACACGCTACAGTTTCCACAGCAAGATTTTTTTTTCTTTTGGTGGGGCGAGGTTGGAAGGAAAGAGAGTGGGTATGAAGAGGTACCCACAATACCAGTAAATACTGTGCAAGCTGCCTAGGGAGGTAAGCAACTAATAGCCCTGTGCAGCTGTGACAGCGTGTGAACCAATGATCAGCATGGTGAGAGAGGCATAAAGGTTCAATACGTGCATTCACATGCTGGTGCTAACCTACAGCTAATTGGACTTAAGACCCACACAACAGAAGGGAAATCAGGGTTGCCACTGGAAACTTAGCCAAATTCTCCAGCTAAAGAGGTCACGGGTCTTAGAGGAGAATCCATTGTCACTTTCCTATATCAGTGTAACTCCTGACTAACATATGCACTGTATGTGTTGCTTTTGTTAGGCTGAGAGTTGTGTTTTTCTTTTATTTAAATGCTATGTGAATAATAGGTGTTCTTCTAATAAGAATGAGTTCCTTGGTTCACCTTTGGAAAGACTATCAACTGTCACGAGAGAGGGAAAATGATTTTACCTCATCATTTATTGGTTCTATATTGTGGACTAATTAAAGGACAGCTGGAGACATGGCTCGGTGGCTTTAATCACTTGCCATTCTTCCAGAGGACCCAGGGTTGATCCCCAGGGCCCACATGTTGGTTCACAACCATCAGTAACTCCAGTGCCAGGGGTTCAGTGCCCTCTTCTGGCTTCCACAGGTAGCACGTGGTGCACAGATACACAGCTAAAATACCCATACACATGAAAGTAAATCCTTTTTAAAATGTAGCAAAAAAGAATTAAAAAAAATAAATTAATACAAGACACACACAAGGAGCTCTCTGAAGATAAACAGAAAATTAAAATGAAAGACCAGATGGAGACAGATAGAAAGTGAACACACACACACACACACACACACACACACACACACACACACACACATGAGAGTTTAGAGATATCAGCTCCAAACCATGTCTTAATTCACACTAACAGTGAGAACAAGTAATTATAGGAATTTGGCACAGCGTGAACAAAGACAGCATTACTAAAAATTACATCACCTGATACATAAAGAATAAATTACATTAACATCAAAGGTAGCAGATACAGAAACCCCACCATTTGTTCACTTTTCCTACCCAAGATGACCAGCTGTGCCCTTGTATTGCTTTCTTTATTGTCCCTTTTCATTAAACATTTTTTAAAAACAGCCTCTGACCTCATACAAGGGACATCAGCCGGTGGCCTGGAACACAGAGAGAGTATTTACGCCACAGAATCCGTTTAGTTTCTCAGAAAACACATGCTTAAACATTAACCTGCCATGGGGCGGAGAAGCGAGACAAACACCACTGGGAGATCTCTCAGAGAATACACAGCTCTGTTACCACAGGAAGGCAGTGGAAGGACCAGCAATACATTAATATTAAATAGTCACTGAGAGTGCCCATGTCCCAACCTGCACTTGTGGCTTTCCCACCATCTGTCGTCCCTTGTTGGTTTCCATCTCTTCTGTCAAAACAAGTCCCATGGCCAGTCCACAGTGCACACAGGATCTTATGACTAGCCTGGCACTGATCCTAAAACTGCCAAACACTGCCTCACTTGCCACAAGAACTAGTACCACAGCACTGAGCACTGCCTGGATCACGTTTCTCAGGTGCCCAGCACTGGCACAATTGCACGGCAGTGGGTTTGAATAAAGAAGTCAGTTGTAAAGGAAGTTTAATAACATGTATGTAGAAGCAACTTGCACAAAATGCTCATTTCAAGTGGGCATCATACGACCAAAGGCTCATTTTTGTCATGTGCACCTATCCACCACTCTTTCTAAACATATCATACCCTTCAGTAGTATCCTTTTCAAAATCCCTCAGTACTTAATTGACTCTCTATAGAGATACCATTGGCCAGACAGACTAGAGAGATGGTGCTAGATTGATAGATGGGTATTTGTTTGGCCTAGAATATATATTCACTCATTTTATTCCAATTGACTATGAACTCTTAGAAAGTATTTTATTATGTCATAGAAAGAAAAAAAGGAACTTAAAAACCCTGGACACAATAGTTCCCATACACAATACTACAGGAAACTAGTCTATATAGTGTTTTTGAGAAGTGCCCAGGAAATCTTTCACTACCAAAAATAGTCCTTTATTCCATCTGAAACACATAATGTGTGTGCATGTGTGTGTGCATGCGTGCATGTGCCTGTGTGCGTGTACATGGACGTGCACATGTGTACATGCTCTTGAGTGCATGTTGCATGCAGATGCACATGCATGCTTGTATGAATGCATGCGGGTGTCAGAGTCTCTTGTGGAACCGGGAGCTGACCGATCATCAGCTGGACTGGCCAGCCAGCCCCTGCCTGCCTCCCCCATGCTAGGATGAAGGATTTGTGCCCCTCTCTGGCTTTACTTGAGTACTGAGGATCACATCTGGTCCCCATGCTTGCGTAGCATGAGCTTTCTCCTCACCACCTGGTGCTTAGCAATTTTAAGTGAATCTTTTTTTTTTTTAATTAAATATTTACTTTGACTGAATTCAGACCTCAAGAAATGACAGATAAGCCAGGAACCTAGGAGGAAGAAAAACAAGAATGTCAAAGGAAGAGAGTAAAACACTGAAAAGGATGTGGGGATATTTTTTTTAATATTTTTAATTAATTTAAAATTTAGCTGAAGTCAATTTGCAAATTAACTGATATTCGGCTACTTGGCACCATCTTGGGGTGTCGCCCCCAAGCCAGCAGTGTCACTAAGTGCACCATGTTTGACGCCCACTTTACAACGTGTGTGGGTTCTCCAGAGGTGACAGCTGTGCTGAGCTGTGCTCTCAGGAGCATGCTTTCGTCCGTCATGTTTCAGGACATGGCAAGAAATCTGGTGTTTATGCCTCTCCAGGAGGGAGACTGGCCTATCAGCTGCAGTTCTTAGTTCTAAGACTGGCTCCAAACTTTCCTGTTGCCAGTACAAAATTAAAAGAGCAGGGCCTGGGGAGATGGCTCAGTGGGTAAGAACACTTGCTTTGCAAGAATGGGGACCTGAGTTTGAATCTCTAGCACTCACATAAAAGGCTAGGCATGGATGTATGTGTGTCTTTAACCCCAGCATTGGGGGATAGATACAGGCAGATCCTGGGAGCTCGCTGGCCTGCCAGGCTAGCTGAAACGGCAAGCTTCCAGTTCAGTAATAAACACTGTCTCCAGCCAATAAGGCAACAAACACTAGGGGAAGACACTCAATGTTTTACTCTACCCTGCACATGTATGTACATGATCACATACATCCCACATGCTCACATGCATACAAAACACACACACACACACACACACACACACACACACACACACACACACCCCTAAACAAACAAATGGATCAAAATAAAAATTGAAAGAAGTACTTGGGAGCCATATTAAATTTTCTCTTTAAAAAACCTTTATATTATTGGGCCAGTGAGAGCAAAGGAGCTTGCTGCCAAGTCTGATGACCTAAGTTCAATCCCCAAGACCCACATAATGGAAGGAGAGAATCAATCCCTTCAGGTTATCCTCTGATGTCCATACTTATACTCTGGCACATGTGTGGAAATGCAAAGTACATTTAAAAAGTAATTAAATTTTTAAATGAAAAACTTAAAAATTTCTTTAGGTCATTGAATTCTCATAATTCTCAAAATATTGTCAATCACCAGTTCCTAGCTTTAGACGGTTTCCCAACTAACTCTTGTACAAGAAATTCAGCCACAAACTCTCCCACCTCCTGCCATTGGAAAGAATGCAAACCTGGGTGTCTGATGCTATTGCCCTTTCCCTTTAGAGAGTGGGCTGGAAGCCAGGCACGAGGGGGCATGGCTGTCATCCTGTCACTCCAAAGGCAGAGCCAAGAGGATTGCCCCAAGTTTGAGGCCATCCTGCTCTTACACACAAATTTCACACCAGCCTGGCCTATAGTGGGAAACCTTATATTAAAAAACAAATAGATAGGGCTGAGGCTGAGGTTGAGATTGAGGCTGAGGCCGAGACTAAGGCTGAGGCTGAGACTGAGGCTGAGGCTGAGACAGAGGTTGAGATTGAGGCTGAGGCCGAGGCTGAGGCTGAGGCTGAGGTTGAGATTGAGGCTAGGCTGAGACTGAGGCCTCCCTCACCTGCTATGTGTTGCTCACCTGTTATGTGTTGCTCTCCATTCTCCACTAAGGGAGAGGAAATAATCTGGGTGTCTCTTTTCATTGTGTTGCTTCCAGATTCAAACTTGTTTTATCATAAATTACTCATGTGAAAAGAAAAGCTGCTTAAGTAAAAGGTGAAGAGACTTTCAAGTAAAACATCTGGCTTCCTAAGATAAGGATTTTCAGCTTTTTATGAAGCAGCATTGACTCAGAATGATGCGGCCACTTCAGGGAATCATTTGGCAGTTCCCTAAAAAGCAGACATCTACTGAATACATGCCCCAGAGACTTGACTTCTGGTATCTCTCCAAAGAAACAAAGACATATGTGTATCTGAGTATCTGCTGACCAATGTTCCCAAGAGTTACACCCATGCTACCGGAGAAAAACAGAGACAAGCTAACAAGTCTGTCACCTTAAAATGACAAACAAATGGCAGGGAGGATCCACACAACCAGGAACCATCCTGTGATAAAGTGGAGAGAACTGCTCGTGCATCTAATGTCATGAATGAACCACCAAAGTATGTGCTAAATATGTAATGCCTCCTAATGTATCATTTCATGTATAAGAAGCATCTGGGATGCAGAAAAGAGATGGGGATGGAGAGGATGGAGCCATCTGTGAATGGGCAGGAAAGGAGCTGTTGGGTCATAGCAGTGGCCTAACCTGGAATACGGTAGTGCTTGCTGTCTTTGCTGTAACCGAGTGCCAGACACTGGGTAATTTATAAAAGAATAAAGTTATTTAACAACGTTGTTTAAGTCTCAGTCCTGATTGTTTCGTGGTTCTTTTTGCTGTAGGTTGTTCATTGTATATGTGTGTAATAATATAAATGTGAAAATATTTAATAAAAAAAAAACAACAAAACAAAGCAAAAAACAGAAGATAGAGTCCAAGGACTGTTAGTCACCTATAAAAGATGTAGGGAGCCCAGCATGGTAGCACATCCCTTTTATTCCAGCACTTAGGAGGCAGAGGAAGGCAGTTCCATGAGTTCGAAGCCAGCCTGGTCTATAAAGAGAGTTCCAGGCTGGCCAGGGTCTGGCCTGCAGCGATTCAAGAGGAAGGAAGGCAGCAAGGAGGAAACCGGGGAAGGGACACAAGCAAGCAAAAAGAAGGGACTTTGAAAATCAGAGCAAAATCAGTGACACTAAAAATAAGAAGATAGTAGAGAGAATCAATGAAACTAAAAACTGGAGTTTTTAATGAACTTCATTGGTTTTATTTACATCTATTCTTTAAAAATATATACTTATGTAAAAGGCATATTTTGAAATACGTATCCACTGTGGAATGGCTAAATTAAACCCATTAGCATATGTATTACCTCCCATATATTTTGTGGTAAAACACATAAAATTCTCCTAGCAATCTTCAAGTATAAAATTCCCTGTTATTAACTGCAGTCACCATGCTGTACAATAGAGCCCTTGAAAAACAAATAGAGCCCTTGAAACTTAGAATTTCTGCCTAACTATTTTATAGATTCTCACCAAAATCTCCCAAGTTCTTCCTCAGTATATAAAACCTAGATCTCTAAAAATTTTTGTAAAAATCAATAAGCCCTTACCAGGCTAAAGTTAAAAAGAAAAAGAAAAGAAGAGGATGTGGCCAATTGTGGTGGTACAAGTCTTTAATCCAAGCCCTTAGGAGGCAGAGGCAGGTGGATCTCTGAGTTCAAGGTCAGTCTGGTCTACAAAACGAAGGCCCTTTTAAAAGGAAGAGGGTGAAGATTACTTATATTATAAATAAAAGAGAGACTGTCACAACAAAGCTAGTGGACATTAAAAGGGAAACAAACATTCTGAACATCTCTGCCAATAGCTTTGATAACCCAAGTGAAATTGACCATCTCTTTAGAAGATACAGTCGATCAAAACTCACATGAGAGCAAATGTGCGATTTGAGTAGACCTGTAGGTCCTCAAGAAAATGAACCGATGGCAAATAACTTCCTCACCCTGAGGAAGAAATCATGCCAAGTCCCCCGTCCTTTTCAGAAGGTAGACACAAGGATATTAACTCAGTGTGTGGGGCCAGCATGGTGCTGGCACCACAGCAAAACAGAATATCTGCAGATCTGCATCTTTTGAGTACACTGAGGGGCTAGGTAGACAGCTCAGTGGGCAGGCTGGCTAATGTGCAAGCATGGAATCATTAAGTTCCTAGTACCTATGTAAAAAGCCACACGTATCCCCATCTGGCCCCATCAGGGGGAGGATGCAGACTGGCCTTGGGGGCTCCCTGAGAGTGACAAGTTTCTTCTTCAGCAAGAGACCTTGTCTCAAGGCAATAAGACAAAGAATAGAGGAAAAATCCCAGAATCTTCCTTTCAGTCCTGCAAGCACACAGACAGGTACACACACCCACACATCTGTGTGCATGTATTAACCTATACACACTACACACACATGCACCACACATACCCACAAAGACTACTGATGCAAAAATGCTAAAATTTGTATTAGTAAATCAATTCAATAATGTAAAATAATTACAATAAAGTGAGATTTATCTGATGTTCAGTTTGTCTGATCTGGGTGTCTGAAAGGCCACTGAGCTACCATATTAAAAAAAAAAAAACAGGAGAAAAAAGTCACATGATCCTAACAATGAATCTACAGGAAAAAGTTTGTCAGATTTTCATACTTAGTCATGACGTTTACTAAAACTTAGTAAACTGACTGCAAGTCATTAAATGTCTCTTCAACATCCCACCACTGATGTCCCCTTTGAGGCGAGAAACTCCTTTTCAACATTGCACTGGACGTCAAAGCAAATACGATGACTTAGGGGAAGCCACAGAACACAGATTGAGGTGGAGGAAGGCTGGAACGATGGTCTGCAGGCACCTCAACAGACTGTGTAGACCCTAGGAAAAAAGGACCCTCGAAACCTTCATGAATCTACAACGCAGTGAGCAAGGATGCTGGAGTTGGGGGCAGAGGACTGTTCTAAAAATGAGGTGTGTATTTAAAGAGCACTAGACTCACTGTCTCACGCTCTACTGAGATGTCAGTTGTCAGCCTCTTCTTCTTCCCTGTGGAGTCCCCTGATTGTCACTGTCTGTGGTCCCCAGACTACAGTGTGCTATAACAGTGTAACAGTGTTGGTGCTCTGTATTTACTTACTTCCTGCAGCTTAGGCCAAATTTCTGGGAGCTATGGTTTTCTTCAAAATCTTTAGAACATATTTGTACATTTCCCCCCTTGTGGTGTCAATTCTTTAAGACCTACATTCATTGCACTGTAATTAATAATTTTTCAATAGTTTTCCGTTCACAGCAAACTGAGTGGTGCAGACTTCCTGTGTCCACAGCTGAGTTCCCCCCTTTATCACTTGGTGCTGGTTGAGCTTTTCTGTCACTTCTGTTGGGATGCTCTCTTAATCTCTCTTTCGGGGTACTCATCCTACTTTCCAGGATTTCCTCTTCTTTTAAGGGGGAGTATATATTTGTTTATGATTTTAGTGTAAGGCCATTTATCAAAAGAGGCAAAGCACAAGATGAAAATGAAGGCAACAGACTTCTCACAACCGAAATAATTATCACATCCTTAAAACATAATTTAGAAAAGTGTTATACAAGATATGCTACAGATTTGTATTCTGTTAATTGTATCAATTCATAATTCTCAACAAATCTTTTAAAGTGTGAGATTTAAAAAATCATTTTTCAATATATATATATTGAATATATATATGTGTTTGGATTTACTCTTCTTAATTTCTCCTACTCTTCCTTTCAGTTCTAAATCTAAATGAAAAATAGCTTTTATAATAAGATGATGATAAAAACAGGGGGCTGGAGAGATGGCTCAGCGGTTAAGAGCACTGTCTGCTATTCCAGAGGTCCTGAGTTCAATTTCTAGCAACCACACTGTGGCTCACAATCATCTATACCCTCTAATGCCCTCTTCTGGCCTGCAGGTGTACATGCAGAAAGAGCACTCATATACATAAAATAAATAAAATATTCTTTAAAAAAAAAAGATGGGAAACCAGAATTACAGGATATAAGTTGAAATAGTTTTTTTTATTACAACCAAACCTAACAAAAGAAAATTATATATTGGATCATAATGTATCTATGTATGAAGAACTATTGATTATAAAAATAATAAATAAATAAATAAAAGAGGAAAAGTGGCCAGATGGAAAGCTGTACACCTCTAATCACAGAACTGGAAAGCAGGGGTGAACAGTCAGATTGTAAGGATTGTACATTCAAGGCCAGCCCATTTTGAATATTAAGTCCAAGACCCAGTCTCAGGAAGAATAAGGGATTAAGAAGTTCACATACTAAATTGTTTGTATTACATGCATCCAATAAAAAAAGCAAACAAAAACAAAAAACCAAAAAACCAAAAAACCTACAGTAAAAGAAAACCTATTTTTAAAATAGGTGAAAAATATAAATGGGCCTTACATATAAAACAACATCTAATGGTCAACAACAATATGAGCAGATGTTTTATGGTCCTATAGTTAAGAAACTTGTAAAAGAATGTTAATTCAGAACATGGATGCTATGGCAAGAAATCAATCCAAAGACCTTCTAGGTCTATGTGATCTGGCTGGCAAGAGATCACATCCAAAGGTCTTCTAGGTCTATGTGTTCTGGATGGAATACAAACATGCCTCTAACCCAGGAGACAGAGGTGAACAGATTTGAGTTCAAGGCCAGCCTGGTATGGGGTAAGTATCAAGTATAGAAAAGCTTAGATCCAGGCATGGTGGTACATGCCTTTAACCCCAAATGAAGGTGAAGTTACTTTGTAGAAGGAAGCACCCATATTTGAAAGTGATATGTGAGTGGCAGAAAAGGTGACGAATCAGAGAAGATTTGACAGACTACGATACGCCCAACTCTCATAAGAAGAAAATGGAAAGGGAAGCTACTTACGAGGCAGTTTTTTTAGAAAGAGGCAGGCAATTTTTACTAGGACAGTGAGAGAGAGAGAGAGAGAGAGAGAGAGGGAGGGAGGGAGAGAGAGAGAGAGAGGTTGCAGAGAAAGAACTCAGGTGAAGACAGAACAAGCCAGAAAGTGAGAAGAAACCAGAAGATTAGAGCAGACTGCTGAGTTAATTTGCTGCCAAGCAGAGCAATTCCAGGCCAAAAGATAAACCATATTAAGTAAAGTCAAGTGGAAGAGTTTGAGCCAGAACAGCTGAGTTGAACCAGCAGCCCAGAGCTCAGAAAGAACAAGTAAGGGTGAGCTTATTAGCAGTAAGTCTCAGAGACTGAAAACATTCTAGGCCTAGGTTAGATTGCACAGAAGCTAGAAGTTTCCGGGACTAGGTCTAGGCCAGGAGAAGGAGGTAGTAAGCCTCCAAGACAACAGCTGAGCCAACAGAATAAAAGTTAATTTTTACAGAAAATACTGGTTAAAATCATGCTGAAATAGCATTCTATATACACTTGATTTAGCTCAAAATATACAATGTAGTAATATTGTGGCTTGATAGATCTAAGAAGAAGCAATCATACAGTTCGTGTCCATGTGGTAAAGTTTAGATTGGCATAACCACACTGGAAAACTATTTGGCAGACTCTATGAAGGCTGTGTGTACAGATGTCCTGCCTCCTAAACACAACCATCTACAGCAACCATATCCCCAAGATGCGCATAGCCCAGGAGATCACAGTAACTCTGGGCAGAAAACCATCATCCGAACGCCAATTAAGACCAAGATGGAGCTATACTGTGGTAGCTGCACAGAGTGTGGAATGTGTGGCGAATAGGAAGAGCACACTAGTCACAGCTTGCAGAGTACAACCATGAAAGCTCACAAGCGAAAGCACACAGAGGGTGTCCAGGACGTGTGGCTCCATTTACACAGAATAGAAAATTGTCCAACCAAATCAACGTTGGTATTGA
Source organism: Acomys minous (assembly GCF_964271855.1). NCBI lineage: Eukaryota > Metazoa > Chordata > Mammalia > Rodentia > Muridae > Acomys > Acomys minous. Next base: position 21,445,030 of record NC_140494.1, on the reverse strand, counting down.
GTGGTTGGTGGAGGCATGTTCATAATGTGTTGAAGTCGTTTTTAAAAATAGAAAGGAGAAGCTGGAGACTGAAGAAGGTGTGAGACCTAGACTCCGTTCCTCATCTCACACGAGAGAAGAGAACGCTAATACCATTAGGTTGGTAATAGAACCAATTGGTTAGTTAAGAAATGCAGTATACACAGGGTGAGTGAGATAGAGTGTTGTCAAAACCACCCAAGCTATAGAGTCACCCTTGACGGTAGTAACAGATGAGCTTATAAGGAAGACATGGCGTACATAGAAATTTTACTCAGCATTTTCTAAAGAAAAAAAAAATACTACATCATTTGTGGGAAAATGGATGGAAGTGGAAGTCATCAGGCTAAGACTCAGAAAGAAGAATGTCACATGTTTTCTGTCACACATAGCATCTTGATTTTAAAATGTGTAAGATGTGATGGTAGAAGGGGGATAGGAGTGAAGCAAAAAAGGTAGCCGGGGAAGATGGGCAAAGCACATGATCTTCATAGCTGAAAATATTATAATGAAACCAGTATTTTATATGCTAATAAGAATATATAAAAATTCTGGTTCAATGCATTTTCAGCAGTTTAAAAGTGGTTGGGTTTCTAAACATTTCTAAACACGCCAAGACTAAATCACTAAGAAACACAAAATCTAACAAATCAGTGATGGGAAAGGAAGTTGAATTAACAGCAAAAATATTTCCCATAAAATGTACAGAATCTGATGTCTTCATGGCCGACTTCTGCAACCATGTGAGGCAGAACTAACCCCAATCCTTCTAAAATTCTACCAAAAAATTAGAGCAGGGAAAACATCCAAACTGATTTTTCTATGTTGGCATTACCCTCATACCAAAGTCAGACAAAAAAAAAAAAAAAGGATAAGTTGATATCTGATCAACATAGATTTAAAAATCCGTTCAGAGAATACCTTGTGCTTTGTATGAATATTTTCCCTGTCAGTTAAAAAATGACATATGGCCTATAGGGTAGGGAAAAATAGAAGGTGAGACATCTGGCCAAAAAGGATTCTGGGATACAGCCAAGCCCAAGGGAGTTTTGTCCAGGAAGATGTGAAGAGGACAGATGCATGGTACCTGAGCAGAGGTGACCAACACCTGGCAGAATGAAGATTAGTATAAACGGGTTATTTATGAGCTAGCCAGAGAATAGAGTAGCAATACGGCCTAGGCATTTGTAAATATATTTTGAATCTCACGAGTCATTGTTCTGGGACCTTGAGGCTGGGAAGAAAAACACGCACCCCTACTAAACATGTCTTTAATCCCAGCATTCAGAAGGCAGCGACAGGCAGATCTCTGTGAGTTCAAGGCCAGCCTGGTCTAGGGAGTTAGTTCTAGGACAAGCAAGGCTACGCAAAGAGATTCTGTCTCAGGAGGAGGAAGAAGAGGAGGAGGGAGAGGAAGAAGAGGAGGAGGAAAGGGAGAGGAAGAGAAGGAGGAGGAAGAGGAGGAGGAGGAAGGAAATGTCCTCCACAAAATGTTGTCAAATCAAATCTAAGAGTATAGTACATTAAGATGACCCCTCACTATGACCAAGAGGAATTTATCCTTGGACATATACAAATCAATAAATGTGATATACCATACCAACAGAAACCATACAATCACCTTAATAAATTTAGAAAAAGGGCATTGAACAAAATTAAAATCTTTTTGTAATAAAAATTTTTTCTTCAAAAGTGACGTGTAGAAAGAACACACCTGGGCTGAGCGTGGTGGCGCATGCATTTAATCTCAGCACTCGGGAGGCAGAGACAGGTGGATTGCTGTGAGTTCAAGGCCAGCCTGGTCTACAAAGCGAGTCCACGACAGCCAAGGATACACAGAGAGACCCTATCTCAAAAAAAAAAAAAAAAAAAAAGAATGCACCTGGACTATTAAAGGAAATACATATATGATAAGTGCATATTAATATGACAGCTGAGGTGAAGGGCTGTGATAACTCTAGCATAAGAAGGAAGTAAAAACTGTCAGTCTCACCACATCAGTTCAACACTGTGATAGAAGTCTTAGTCAGAACAACTGGGAAGGTAAAGAAGTTAAAACATCCAGTTTGCTGGGAGGGGGTTGTGGGGGGGCAGGGCTGGAGAGATGGCTCAGTGGTTAAGAGCACTGACTGCTTTTCCAGAGCACCCAGGTTCAATTCCCAGCAACCATATGGCAGCTCAAAACTGTCTATAACTCCTGTTCCAGAGGATCCAACACCCCCACATAGACATGCATGCAGTCAAACACCAATGTACACAACATAAAAATAAATATATTTTTAAAAGACGTTATTTATTTATTTTTAAATCCAGTTTCAAAACAAAAAGTCTAATTGTTTTCAGATGATATGATTTTATATATATACACACTAGATACAGGCGAAGACAGAACAAACCAGAGAGTGAGAAGGAGCCAGAAAATTAGAACGAATTGCCAAAGTTAGCATTAGGCCAAGGAGAGCAACTCAGTTTGAAGCTAAGAGAAAAACCAGATTGAATGGAAGGAAGGAAGGAAGGAAGGAAGGAACCATACTTCCTTAAAGATTCTACCAAAAACAGAATAAATGCAGTAGTTACATGATATAAAATCAGCATAAGAAATCGATAGTTTGTATGCACTGATAATAAACTATCCAAAAGAAAAATCAGGAAAATAACCCAATGTAAAATAGGAACAAAATTAACCGAGGAGGTAAAAAGATCTATACATTAAAATCCATAACACACTTAGTAAAAAGATATTGAAAAAGACACAAATAAATGGGAAATATTCTGTGTTCATAAACTGTCAGAAAAAAACAGTGTCGGCTGTAAATGTAACTTTCATTCTCCTGAGGTAACTGTCATCTCAGGGACTTGCTGCCTCCACCTGCTAACCTAGGCCTAGTCCTGGAAGCTTCCGGCCTCCCTACAATCTAACCTAGGCCTAGAGTGTTTTCAGCCTCTGAGACTTACACTTTAGCCTCTGAATGAGCTCACCGCCCTTTCTAGGTCTTTCTGAACTCTGGATGAATGGTTCAGCTCAGCTGTTGTGGCTCAAATTCCTTTCTAAGCTGACTGATTCAATCTGGTTTTTCTCTTAGCTTCAAACTGAGTTGCTCTCCTTGACCTAATGCTAACTTTGGCAATTCGTTCTAATTTTCTGGCTCCTTCTCACTCTCTGGTTTGTTCTGTCTTCGCCTGTATCTAGTTTATTCTTTCTCTGCAACCTGTCTCTGGACAACTGTACCAGTAAAATTGCCTCCTCTCTTCCTCTCTGCTCTGCTTCCTTTTAAGTCACCTCTCCTTCCTCTCTGTCCTCACGAACACTGGACATATCCTACTCTGTCAAATCTTTCTCTGATTCCTCACTTTATCTGCCTCTCAATTAGACATGACTTTCAAATATGGCTGCTTCCTTCTATCAACTAACATTACCTTCATCGTTTGGGATTGAAGGTGTATACTAAGGGCATGTCTGTATTCCAGCCAGAGTAGCCATGATGCTGAGTTAAAAATCCCTCTACAGTCAATGGGTCTATATTGTCTGTGCTGGATAGTTTATGTCAACTTGACACAATCTAAAGTCATCTGAGAGGAGGGAACCTCGATTACAAAATGCCTCCAGGCCCGTGGTGGCGGTGGTGGAGCACACTTTTAATACCAGTACTCAGGAGGTAGAGTTATGCCTAGTGACAATTCTATGAATAAAGAAAAGAGATAGGAGAACAGTGTTGTGAATTCTTGCCAGTATTGTGAGCATGAATGAAGCCAGAGGACATTACGTTAAGTGAAATAAACAAGTGGCCAGTCAAAAAACTCCAGACAAAATAACTATTCCTCCAGGATACAGACACAGATCCCCTAACAAAACTGTGGTGAGCCTAATCACGCTACAGGTGTAAAAAGTCATCATTACTAAGTTACATTTATCCTAAAAATATAAAATTGATTCGGAATACAAATAAATAAAATTTACCATATTGGGCTGGAGAGATGGCTCAGAGGTTAAGAGCACTGAATGCTCATCCAGAGGTCCTGAGTTCAATTCCCAGCAACCACATGGTGGCTCATAACCATCTATAATGTGATCTAATGCCCTTTTCTGTCATGCAAGCAAGCGCTGTATACATAATAAATAAGTAAATCTTGAAAAAGCAGAAGAAATACTCTTTGCCAAGAAGCAGCTATCTGTTTGTTTCCTGGCCCACTGAACTGTAGCACTCTCTGCCAACAGGACATTACGTTGCCTGGCTGTCCTTTGTAACTGCCATGAGGCCTTAGACCTGGGAATAAACTTTTAACCAAATGAAAGACGCATCAAGGTCCTACTGAAAACTTTGTGTCTTCTGTGGTCGTGTGGCCTCTAGGTGCTCATCTCTCGAGTCCAAATGCCCACACCCGAGGATGTAAGATGTGCTCCTGCAGAAGGAGGCTAGGAACGCCTCAAGAACATCAGAGCAGAGCCGGTGGTGCACATCTTAATCCCAGCTCTCAGGGGGCTCATGCAAGAGGTTTGTGAGTTCGAGATCATTCTGGACTACATAGCAACCATTAGGGCTGATGTCAGTGCTGACCTGGGAGCAGGGGAAAAGTCCTTCTGCAGCCCAGGAGTGACAGCCAACAGCCTCCTCCTCACAGGCTTTTGAATATTAATGATCCCAAACTGCCTGAGAGAAAGCCAGAGCCTACTGTAAATGCCAAATTGCATGGTGGCGCCTACAGCTTGGCCCAGCTAGCAAATGAACTAGATCTTGGGGCTTGTGCTGTCACGGCGCCCAAACCTACAGGAGGGCTGGGGGAAGCCTCAGCTCAGACCTCTCAGAGAGCGAGAGGAAAGACTAAAGGACTACAGCCACTTGCAGGAGTTTTCTTAACAGTCTTATAACTCAGACACACAGTCTCCAGAGCGAAAAAGCACTTTCTCCATTGAGAAATCGCACGACAGAACCCAGAGAGATGTCTATGGTTGGCACACATTGGAGCTTTATGAGCATCAAAACCAATACAAGTGTCTCAGTCTTCTTTATTAGTTGGCCACCTACTATGTGTCAGACTCTATGCTAGAGAGTAGGGAATAGGATAAAAGAGAGGAAAGAGTCCCTGCAGTGTCTGGGGGAATGGTGTGTGCCACAGGTAGTAGCTCTGGAAGAAGAGTTCTGCAAGGCATCCGGTCAGTGGGGTCTGCCATCCACTGCACATGTCAATTTGTTCTGTCTTTTGAAGGCATGAACACAGTTCTTTTCCCACTAACCTGATGGTGATACATATTATGTGTTAGTTTGGGGATCTTATGAAGTTAGCCCATGGGAAAGACTGGAGAATGCAGTTATAATTCTCCATGGTAGAAAAAAAATTGTCATCATGCATAATACTCCAATACTACACAGAGTTAAGACTTGAGATGCTGAGGAGGGTACCACTGTCCCAAGACCGTGGAAGCTTTCTGGACACTGCCAGAGGAAAGCACTGTGTGGGCGACCAGGATTCTGGTGTTTCTCTGATGTACAGGCGGAGACAAAACATTCACTCTTCTCATTGCCGATGTCAACCATCCTGCTAGCGAGCGGGCTTGTGGAGATGTAAGTGAGTGCAACCATCCAGCTATTTATAAAAGGGGTTTCTTTGCTTCTCTTCTTATATGGGCTCTGCTCTCTTGCTAGGGACAGAACTTTAATTCCAAAGTTGCTTTTTCTAAGAAGTAAACACTGGCTTTGAAAGCTGCCAAGGAGCGACTTGGCAAATCCAGAAAATACTGTGATAATTAAAACAAGCCACGCAGCACCATGCAACATTTTCTCTAGCGCCCTGCAATGACAGAAGGGTCAAGCCCAGCCCCTTAAGAGACTCTGAAAGAGCCCACAAATGCTCAGAAACTGTTTTGTGACGTCGTCTTCCAAGGCAGTCCATGAACTGGATATCACGTACCTAATCTATCAGGAACGATTTTAATACGAAAACAGGACACTGCATCCAACTCTTGGAAGGATTCCTACTACAGGAAACTGAGCAAGCTGTGCACACCAGAATGAGAGAAGTTCCCTCTTCATCATGACACATCACCTTTAAAAATAAAATAAAATAAAAACACCATGATGTACCCAAAATTCACAGTAAAACTTGTCAATACTCCACACAACACTTAACGACTCCCCCCTCCCCTTTGGCACAATGATCCCAAATCTAAACCAAAATCTTGGTACTCGTCCTAGATCTCTTTGGATGATTTTCCTTGTTTTTTTGTTTCTTCTCATAGTTTATAAATTAGAGGCAGCACTATTTGCCTGCCAAGGATATTATGAGGGCTACACATTGAGCTACGCTGACTGAATGTGCTTTCCCACGGGTGCATCACAAGACAGTGTGAAGGTCGGTCTTCTAAATCCAGACAGATTTTTTTTTCCAATCAAAATTTGTACAAGTAGCATTTAAAGTATAAGGGATGGGGGAGGGGGGCGCGTGGCGGCGGCGGTGCAGCTGATGAGGCCATAGCTCAATAGTAGAGTACTGGCCTCACATGCAGAAAGTTGTGGGTTCAAAACCCAGGACTTGAAAAGCAAAATCAAAATACTTAGTTCGAAGTAAGTGCTTAGAAGTCTGGCGCTTCATCTTCTGTTGGCAACTTTGTGCTGATGTTAGAAAACCATTAATGGGGGCAGACTGTCGAGGGGGGCTGTGTGTGAGAACGCAGGTGCACCTGCGTCATGGAAGACAGCCTCAAGCATCGATCCTAACCTTCCACCTTGTTGGAGACAGTCTCTTTGCTGTTCACCACCGCATATGTCAATCTAGCTGCCCTTCAAGCTTTCAGATATTCTCCCATCCGCCTTCCATCTCACCGAAGAACACTGGGGTTACAGACATGAGTTACCACACCTGGCTTTATGTGTTTCTGGTTATTTGAACTCAAGTCCTTACGTTTGCACAGCAAGTACCTTTACCCACTGGGGCCATCCCTTCATTCCCTAGAAAATAATGAATTATTATTGCTATGTTGTGGCCTTTCAAGCCAAAAGTTACAACAACAGTGCTGACTTGTATGGAAAGTGAGACTCGTTTAAAACAGAACAAACCATATGGTGCTGAGCAGTTTCTCGACCATGAGTTTTCTAAGTCCATTTGAGAAATTTGATGAATTCTGTTCTGATAGGATGGAATTCGTCATCTCTTGGAACAGGTAAGAAAGAGTAGACAAGATGACATATGGCAGCCTCTGAGCTGGACAAGAAGGGAACGCCAGTGTCTGTACAACCCCTCGTCACAGATTAGCACCTTGTCTATAAAGTTAGCAAGCTAGTGTTAGCCTCACATCTGACAAAAGACTCCTGAGGTTTTTTTTTTAATTTACTGAGCAAAAAGACTGAAGGAAAGAAAGGAGAGTATGGCATTGTAACTAAATTCACAGCTTAAAAAAAAAACATTACAATGTGGAATCAAATATCTGCAAATGAAATATAAATGGAAACTCACTTCTTAGATACTATTAAAGTACATAAATATTTATTCTATCCTTAAAGCACAATAAGCACTTAAAATCTATGCAATACAAAAGTTGAATGTATTATGACTGTAAACGAATTAAATTAATATTTAAATTTTCTTTTATAAATCAAAATTTGCCATTCTTTTCTTATACCAGGAAAAAGAGATTTAAGTATTTAGTTATGTTATTAACAGTGTAGCTATTGTATGCTAACTTGAATGATTTAAAATAAAGGAACATTCCAAAGGGTTTATTAGACAGTATTGAAGAAACTAAAACTCTTTTACTAACGGTTACAAAATGGTTTCCCATTTTGCCCTTGATAAAGAGCATAAATCACAATAATATCTGAAGGGCTATTTCACTTCTTTGATAGCATTGCTGGATGCAAACGATAGGCCAGATACGCAGGGTGATTTTTCCTGGTGCTCACCGCGTTCTCATCAGTTATGTGTTAGCTGTGTTTGTACCTTACAGTGATCGCTGGCGTGTTCCCTAATCCAGTTTGTTCATTTGCTGCTTTTATAATGGCCACAGTGCCCTGCGAGTGGAGTCTCACAAATTGAATCTTTTAATACTAGATTGTATTTTCATATTTACTGGGCTATGAAGGTGGGGGGAGGGAAGACCAGGGGAACACTTCGATGCCAGATTGTCACATGAAATTAAATCTGTGTCCTTAGAAATGAAACGGTGTGCTCCACGCTCCCCTGTGTTCTTATAGAATCAAATCTAACAGAGCCTCTGGGGTTTTTTTTTTTTTTTTCCATGTCACTAAGAACTACGTTTTGTTGCCTGGAAATTTCCTTTCTTAAATTTTCTATGCACTGTTTCATTTAAATTGCAAGACAAGATGATCTTCCACATCTCACTAACACATCTAGAACTGCTATGTAAATAGGCAGACTTAGGACCGAACACAAATTTCTATGTACGGTAACAGATATGCAGATGAGAAAACGCCACAGATCTGCCCAGCCGTCTCTTCCTGATGCCAATTTCAAGATCGGATTTTTTTTTGTGCAATAAGAGCTTGCTAACATCTGAAAATATATTTTCTGAAATTGGCTCCTAGTCATGAATATTAAGGCATTTGAATTTCAAATAAGCCTGCAAGAAATAGCTATTGGGCTCTGTTGTCCTGGTTTTTCATTTGTTTTGTTTTGCTTTGATTTACTTCGCTTTCCCCTTTTTGATATCTTTTGTTTTGGAGACAAAGTCTACTATGTACCCAGATTGGCCTGGGATCATCTATGTAACTCAGGCTGGCATCAAGCTTCCTGCCTGTGCCTTCTGAGTGTTGAAAACAAGGGTATGTATTAGCATACCCATCGACTATTTTAATTTCATAAGAATAAAAATCACATTTTCTCCATATGTGTTTTATACTGAATTTTCTACTATAAACACAAAAACAATACTGGTTTTGATGGTGGCATCTGTACATGCTCTCTCTGTGTTGGTCACCCTACTCAGACATTACAACACTTGCCTCCTTTGAGCCTTATAAAACGCTATGAGCTAACACTTATTATACCCATTTTGCAATTGAGAAAACTGAGGCTCGGCCCTGTTAATTAAGATGTTAGTCAGTTTTCCATTGCTATAACAAATACCTAGACAAGTCACGTTATGAGAAAGAAAAAAGAGGTATTTTGCTCATGGTTTCAGAGGTCCTGTCATTGGTTGCTTGGCCCTGTTGCCTTTAGGCCTGTGACAAGGTAGAGGAAAGCGTTGGCATCCAGGAACCAAAAGGAAAGGAAAAAAAGTGGAGTCCCAGCATCCCCTTCAAAGACATGCCTTAATGACCTATTTTTCTTCCACTAAGTCTTACCTTCTGAAGCTTCTACCATCTGCAAACACTGCAAGGGCCCGGGGAACCAAGCTCTCAACACATGGGTCTTAGGGGACTTTCCTGTTCCAAACCATCAGTCAGTAAAACCATAGAACCAGTAGGCAAAGGAAATGCTGCGCCTCGGGGCCTCATATGCGATGCTACCATTCTACATCGAAGTGTATCAAGGGGCCAGCATGACATCTCAGCAGAGAAAGCGGTCTCCGTGTAAGTGTGGCCACCTGAGTTTGAGCCCCCAGAATCCACATAAAAGTTGGCAGGGTAGCACATGGCATGGCAGGGAAGGCAGTGTCATAAGGTGAGTGGGCAGCGGAGACAGGGGACTCCAGAAACTCTCAGGCCAGCAAGGCTGATGAAGTGTTCAGTAGCTAACAACAAAGGGAACACCATGGCACGTGCACACATGACTCACACACACACAGGGGGGAGGGCATACCGCTGCACATGCCCTGCACACAACATACACATTTTTTAAAAAAAAGAATTGAAGGTGGCTTGGAAAGCCATGTCATATGTTAGAAGCGCATGAGTTATGGTGCGTAAGAAAAGCACTAGGGGTGGGATTTGAAATGAAGCCTGGAATCACCCCACTGCCTGAAGCGCGCTGTGCCTTCCTAGGATGGGCTCTGAATTTATTCTGAGCTTTCCAGCAATCATTTCGAGGGCCCAGCGAGAACACGGTGGCTATATTGCAAAACAGAGCCATTTGGCCAGGTGAAGTGCAATCATATTCTTCGTATAAATTAAGACTATGAAGACAGCCTCATAAGGATCTTCATAAACAGAACACGGTGCCGTATAATGAAGGCCATTTCCAACAGCATCCTTACAGTAAATGGATGATGAATTACACTGGGCTGTTTCTCACTGATCTGCTGACATGGGCAAATGGTCCAATTTAGTTAAGTCACAATGCAGTTAAAGCAATTGTCCAGGAGGCCGCAATGACACTCCAGATATACAAGGGCCATAAGAAAGAATGAAGGTATTAGAGGAGCCAGGCAAATTGCTTGGGAAATAGGAAGCTAAGCCAAAAACACATCATAAATCCACACAGAGCTTCCTCCCACTGAAGATAATAACTGATTTTTGTCTGCAGTCATGACCCGGGTCACAATATTTTTCAAGAAGTAAAAGTAATGAAATACAGATTTGAACCTTAAAAGTCTGTCGAAGTGTCGGGTCTTTTCAAATGGCCGGCAGGTGTTAACCAAATGCACTCTCTGATTTCACGTTTACTTTTCTTTGTATTATTCCTGCTCACTTTTCCATGAGGCTTTCCTTCCCCGCACCGCCTCTACCTGCTTTGGTCCAGTTCCATGATCCCTGCTCGGTGTGCTAAGCCCCGCCCACCTCATGGAATACATGGAGTCTTCTGTGTGTTTCCACAGCACTTGGAAACAGAGTGGCGCAGGTTAGCATCCCCTGAACATGCACTACCCGTGAGCACCTTCGCTGGACTCTTTATGACTTCTGAGTAGAGAAGATACTTGCAGTGTTTCCCTTTTACGAATGAAACGATTAGGATACTCGAGGTAAAATAATGTGCCCGATGTCACGTGGCAGAGTCAGCTGTCATAGACGGGCAGCCTGGCTGCAGAGGGCTGGCTGTCAGCTGGTGCTCTCAACAGTATACTCCACAGGTTATCACGTGGCCTATGGTATTGAGTTGTTTATATTCTTATCTGTCTCCCGCTAACAACAGGCAGTCGCCCTCTAGCCTTGCTGCCTCTTCATCACCTACTCATTTATTGTGATGATTTGAATGAGAAGTGTCCCCCGTAGGCTCATGTGTTTGAACACTTGGTCCCCAGTTAGTGGTGCTGTTTGGGGAGCATATGGAACTTTTAGGAGATGGCGCCTTGCTAGAGGAAGTACACCGTTGGGGATGAGTTATGGGAGTTTATTGCCTTGCCCTCCTTCCTGTTCTGCGCTCTGCTTCCTGTGTATGATAAAAATACAACTTCCTGCACCTGCTGTCGTGTCATGCCTTCCCTGCCATGGGGGACTCGGACTCTCTGGAACTGTAAGCCAGAATAAACTCTTTCTTAAGTTGCTTTTAGCTGTGGTATTTGATCACACTAACAGAGAAGTAACAAATACAGTTGTTTTCTCACTGGGACCAGCTTCTGTAACCATAGCATCACAGAAGCACAGGCATAGTAACCAGATGGCCTCGAAGTGGCCTGACTCCTCTCTCCCTGTCCTCCCCTGGATCTTGCCCACGCCTGATTTCTCTTTCTCTTTCTCTATCACAGTCTGTTGTGTTTCAATCTTCTTGCTTTTTTTTTTCTGCCTATCTGAAAGTGTCACTGTGTCCCTTTTCCTTCCCCAGTCCAGTGACCAGCATGCTCCTCCTACCCTCCCCTGCATGCTCCTCCTACCCTCCCCTGCATGCTCCTCCTACCCTCCCCTGCATGCTCCTCCTACCCTCCCCTGCATGCTCCTCCTACCCTCCCCTGCATGCTCCTCCTACCCTCCCCTGCATGCTCCTCCTACCCTCCCCTGCATGCTCCTCCTACCCTCCCCTGCGTGCTCCTCCTACCCTCCCCTGCGTGCTCCTCCTACCCTCCCCTGCATGCTCCTCCTACCCTCCCCTGCGTGCTCCTCCTACCCTCCCCTGCATCCTCCTCCTACCCTCCCCTGCGTGCTCCTCCTACCCTCCCCTGCGTGCTCCTCCTACCCTCCCCTGCGTGCTCCTCCTACCCTCCCCTGCATGCTCCTCCTACCTTCCCCTGCATGCTCCTCCTACCCTCCCCTGCATGCTCCTCCTACCCTCCCCTGCATGCTCCTCCTACCCTCCCCTGCATGCTCCTCCTACCCTCCCCTGCATGCTCCTCCTACCCTCCCCTGCATGCTCCTCCTACCCTCCCCTGCATGCTCCTCCTACCCTCCCCTGCATGCTCCTCCTACCCTCCCCTGCATGCTCCTCCTACCCTCCCCTGCATGCTCCTCCTACCCTCCCCTGCATGCTCCTCCTACCCTCTCCTGCATGCTCCTCCTACCCTCCCCTGCATGCTCCTCCTACCCTCCCCTGCATGCTCCTCCTACCCTCCCCTGCATGCTCCTCCTACCCTCCCCTGCATGCTCCTCCTACCCTCCCCTGCATGCTCCTCCTACCCTCCCCTGCATGCTCCTCCTACCCTCCCCTGCATTCCAAGCCACTTCTTTCCATTGCAGACCTTTGTCCTGAGAACAGCACCTGTATGGCAGGTGGGCTCTTGCCCTCCAGCATCACCTTACCTAGCACATCCTCATTTTTCTCCTTAGCGCCTGACACAACAAGGCAGACACAAAATAAATACTTTTGTTTCTAAGAAAATGTACTAGAGTAAGCCAGAATGGAAGATATCTGGGTCAGTCAGGGCAAACATGATACAGTGTGAAAGAAAGGCTTCAAAAGACTGAGTGTCTTGGCACTGGGGACTGATTAAACATGGGGCAGACAACAAGTCAAATGTCATCCCCAGGCACGTAGGTGTAATATCTGGTCAAAGGCCACCGGGTATTGAATGGGGGAAAAAAACATTGGGCATGACTGCTCCCTCCAGTATGGTTTGAGGAGAAGGAGGCTGAGAAGTGCTGAGAGGAATCAGACCTCTGTACCAGGTGCTGGCAATGCTGAGAGAGAGACTGCCAGCTTCTTCTGCATTCAGTAGGCACCTCAGTTAGACCCTAGGCTTCAAAGATACCTAACAGGTATGATATGTGTAAGGGGAGGGGTGGCGTTTTCCCTTGATCAACTTAACCAGGTAACTACAATAGGCCAGTCCATCTGTTGTGTTCACATACAATCCTCTGTGTCAGATGGACACCAAGAAAGAAGATATTCTTCCTAAACCAAGTTAACTGCCCCAACCCCATGAACCTGCAAGCTCTAGAAATTACTTTGCTCAAGACAGATGTCAGAAAGGGTGACATTTTCCCTGAGAGAATCATGAGCCACCATGCCACTCCTGGGCCACCATGCCACTTCTGAGCCACCATGCCACTCCTGAGCCACCATGCCACTCCTGAGCCACCATGCCACTCCTGAGCTATCATGCTACTCCTGAGCCACCATGTCACTCCTGAGCCACCATGCCACTCCTGAGCCACCATGCCACTCCTGAGCTACCATGCCACTCCTGGACCACCATGCCACTCCTGAGCCACCATGCCACTCCTGGACCACCATGCCACTCCTGAGCCACCACCATGCCACTCCTGAGCCACCATGCCACTCCTGAGCCACCATGCCACTCCTGAGCTATCATGCTACTCCTGGACCACCATGTCACTTCTGAGCCACCATGCCACTCCTGAGCTACCATGCCACTCCTGAGCCACCATGCCACTCCTGAGCCACCATGCCACTCCTGAGCCACCACCATGCCACTCCTGAGCCACCATGCCACTCCTGAGCCACCATGCCACTCCTGAGCTACCATGCCACTCCTGAGCTACCATGCCACTCCTGGACCACCATGTCACTTCTGAGCCACCATGCTACTCCTGAGCCACTATGCCACTTCTAAGCCACCATGTCACTTCTGAGCCACCATGCCACTCCTGAGCCACCATGCTACTCCTGAGTCACCATGCCACTCCTGAGCCACCATGTCACTCCTGAGCCACTATACCACTTCTAAGCCACCATGCCACTCCTGAGCCACCATGCTACTCCTGAGCTACCACACCACTCCTGACTCATGTGCCACTCCTGAGCCAGCCGTGCACTCCCATCAGTTCAGAAGCATGATTATTATAGGCACACATTGTAACAGCACACATGGATCATCTTTTATTGAGTCTGGCCACAGTACTCTGTGCTTGCTACATACTCTTTTCCCTTAACATTTGCCCCAAATCATGCTTGTTCGAGAGCTCAGGTTTGTACAGCAGCAGTAGCTAAGGTAAAAATTAAACCTCAATTAGTCTGATCCCTAAGGCTGTCCTTTAATAAGATGCTATGTGGATTTCTAACACACAGATTTTCCAGGAAAATAAGTGAGTGTTAGGTAAATCAGGCAGTAGAATGAAAGGGTTCAAGTCTATCTTCCTTAAGGAATACTACCTCAGGGTTCGAGTGGAAGATTTTTTTTTCTTTATGAACTCTTATATGTGACCATTGAAAACAGGAATACTGTCATGTCCGAGCTCAGGGCTCCGCCCACACTGTAGGATGCTGTTTGACATTGGGAACACATAGATGGAGCTGATTCTTCACAATGCTGTGTGGATTGCCGTTCTTCACTTCCTTCTAGGGGAAAGAGTTTGTCTACTTTGACTAAAACCATCACTTCTCTCTTGGGGCAAGTCTCCAAGCCGCGGCCTAGGGAGAGTTTGCAGGGGGGTCTTCCACAACTGCAGAAGAGAGATGAAGACAGATTCTTAGGAGTAGATTCAGAAATGCCCCTCAAGGGACTAGGAAGGAAATTTAGGGGCAAGAACAGTATGCAGTGTGTGATGTGGAAAATAAGAGACCAGAATACTGACATCAGGGGGCGGCACTAAAAACCAACAACAACAGGGTGTGAGGAGAGGACCTCTGAGGAAGAGGTGTGGCTGTGCCTGACTGTGTGAAGGGGATCAGAAATGGCATCCTGCCTGCATGTTCCTCCCCAGTCAATAGCCCAGCTTCAGCTCAGCCAGCCAGCACCCACCCACATGGACCCACGCCCTGTCTGGTGCACTGCTGTGGGGAACCTCAGCCACAGTAGTCATGTGGGCCCCAGACGAGGACAGAAAGGGGAATGGGGAAGATACAGCGGCTTCCTGTCGCTACCTGCTTTTTCTTATAAATCGTAGGTGATAAAGTAGAGGAAGCAAGACAGTAATGCCCAAGAACGAAGAGTAACAGGAGAAGTTTGGAGCCTAAATGGAGTGAGCCAGAGGGCATCCTGGGCTGCATCTCTGTTAAATGGCTTCCTCTCTTAGACAGATAGATAGACAGACAGACAGACAGACAGACAGACCGACAGAAAAACGGAGACACAGAAACAGAGAGGGAGAGCGTTTAATGTCTATGTTAGTTTCTTAAAACAAGCAGTTTGTTCCTTTTTCTAAACACAAAGCCAAAAATAGGAACGGTTTGGCTTTCTCTCCCACAGCAAGTCAGGCTTAGCCTTGCCCGAGAAAATCCTCCTTGCCTAGTAACTAAGGGGGCTGTCGAGGAGGAATTCTGGGATCATGATACGCAGAAGTACAGAGTGTCTAAGTGGGAAACAGTGCTTGACCTGTTTTGCTTTGTTTCAGCCCCACACATGCTGCCCATCCCTCTGGATAAAGCATCCCCCATGCCTGTAATCCCAGCTCTGGGGAGACCGAGTTTGAGGCCAAGCTGGGCAATATATTGAGGTTCCGTCCCCAAACAGGTAGATAGGTGAGAGAAATCGGCTTGCCAGACTCACAGGGCTCCCAGCTCCACACGGCTCCCAGCTCCTCAATGCTCTGGCAACTTGAGTTACTAAAAAGAACATGGCCTGGTTTATGACTGAAAGTGACTACAGGTGTTCTGTCCTTGGTTAAAGTAAAGAAAAAAAAACCTTCCTTATCAAAATGGCAAGCTAAGTGACGCAGCTGATTCAGGTTGTAGCTCAGTAGTAGAACTGGCTAAGCATGCGCAAGGCCCTGAAATCAATTCCTAACACTAAAAAGAATAAAGGAGGAGCAGGAGGAGGAGAAAAAGATGGTGATGGAGGTGAAGGTGGAGACAGTGATGCAAAAACAGTATGCCATGTGTGGTGTGGAAAATAAGAGACCAGGGGCAGGCAGGACAAGGCGGAGCTAGGAAGCTGTGCTGTCTTCTTGACAAACCCTATAGTGGAAGAGCACTTGCCTGGGCTGTGAAGGCCCTGGATGCAGCCTCCAGCACTGAAAACCAACAACAAAGGGTGTGAGGAGCGGGCCTCTGAGGAAGAGGTGTGGCAGTGCCTGACTGTGTGTAGGGGGTGATCAGAAATGGCATCCTGCCTGCATGTTCCTCCGTAGTCAACAGCCCAGCCTCAGACCAGCTAGCCTTCATGCTCTCATCCAGTCTTCACTGTGATGCTTCAAGGAAGGATTATAATGACACACAATCGACAGATGGCCAGGCAGAATCTTGGTGATGTTAAATATTGCTGCTATGTGCTTAGCGGAAGAAAAGGTCCAATGTCCATCTAGGCGGTGGGACTGTAATCAATGCTCTTGACCACCGGGCTCTGAGTCTACAAGGCAGAGCAGGAGTCTACAGATGTATGACATGAGTGAAATCAGTGAAACGAAGAGTGTAGGGACCACAGAAAGAAGATGCCTTCCATGCGGACCAAAGGGGAGGAGCCAGCCTCCCGGGAGGACGGCTATGCTGTGAAGAAAACATGTCTCACAACCACAGAGGTGCTTGTCTACCTTGGAGCCAGCTGTCTGAGCATGGGGGCAGATCCATGAGGACCTGAACAGAGGATCCCTGAGTCAGCTGGTTGCCATCACTAACCCTTGAGTGGTATCCCCTCGAGTCACCTTCCACCAAGGCCACCAGCTGTCTGAGGTGTCCATTTCTAACGAGGACACCCCAGAATAGACATCACTCTTCACATGCCCTAATCTTGAACAAGAAGAAAAAAATTATTCCCCCACTCCCTCACTTCAAATGGCTGAGCCTCCTTTCCAGATTTTGGCAGACCTTTTCAGAGAAGAACTAAGTTAGTCTAAAAGTTCAGATGTCCTAGTAATGAAAATCTTGGACTAATTTCAAGCAGCCAGCCTACTACATATACAACCAAAACATAATTTAAACTTTGATGCTTCTTCTTTTAGAAAGACAACAGCTGCTTAAAATATGAATTGAGAACAATAAATAACTAAGAAAACAGATGGGTTCTCACAGGAGCTAAAAGGAGAATGTTGCGACAGACATACTGAGAGATGCTAAAGCCATAAAGCACCTTGCTCTACTCAGATACTAACTTCAAAGGAGAGTGAAAATACTGAAAGATAATGTGGCCTCCTCCTTGACTCCTCACATGGAATACACAACTCAAAGCCAGCACCACTGGGCCATGCAAAGGAAGTGTTTAACATCCACTGCTATGGCCAGGGCCGCCAAGGCAATCTTCCTCTTTGTGGGGTGCATTCAGCATGACTTCAGAGCATAGAAAAGGAAGCAGATGGGGAACCATTGGCCATTCAGGGAAGCTTTCCCTATAGTCATCTCCCTTATAAACTTTGTATGCTTTGTAAACTCTCAAGGCAGGAAAGTGGCCCAGGCCCATGTTTGAGGAGCTCCAGAGCCAGGCCTCTCCCTGAGACCTCTCTGTCATAACCCCATAACCTCTGCCATTTCCAGACTCTGTACCTGTCATCTCTCCAGCTCCTCAATAAGACCCTTCCTAGATTATGTTAAATTTAGGTGAAAAATCGGAACAAAAAGCCACCAATCCCTGAGCATGAAAACCACAATCCCTGACCAGGAAAGCCCACCAATTCCTTGAGAGCTCCTCTAAGCTTAGAATTTGAAATCCCACCAATCCTCACCCTGGAAAGCCCCACCCCCAAACCCCCAAACCCTATATAGCACATGAGCATATATCCAGTCAGTTCCCCGCTGTCTTCTTCCAGGAGCAGAGGCAACCATCACCCCAGGGTTCATCCCTCCAACCTCTAGATTTCTCCCTCCTAATCTCTTTTTTTATGAGATCTGCTGCCTGGTGTGACTCTCTGATCAGAAGAAGCCAAGAAGTAATGAAGTGAATAAGAGTGGAGCTGGGCTGAGGATACCTTCCCCTGGGAGCTGCAACGCAGCTACTGAGGAGGCTTCCTCTCAGAGCTGTGTGGTTTCTGGGCTCCTGAGTCCCAGGATCCCTTTCCATCCAAGCAAGAAGGCCAACAGGGACAACTTTATCTCCAGATGCAGCCAGGAACTGCACATCACCAAAATGAGAAC